>NC_090922.1:165799728-166106603 GCF_040938575.1 Ambystoma mexicanum
TCCCTTGTAGAACTGGATGACGGGGAGTAGAGAAAATCTGCCATATTTCTTATCAATGGCTCTCATTTGGGCTGCTAGGTTCCTCGTTTTATCCCATAGGATCTGCTGCATTTTTTGCTTGTTTGCAGAGCCATCAATTAAGACCCTGAGGTATTTGAAATAAGGCACCACTTCAATTTTGGTGCTGTCCAGAAACCAATTTAAGTTATTTTTGTTCTTAGAAGAGTGTTTTTCTAAAACCAAGATCTTTGTCTTAGATTTGTTAATTTCCAGGTTGTTTACTTCAATTTAACGCGCAAGATTTGTTCGCTGGCATTGCAGACCAATGTGTGTCTGATCTAGTAAGATCAAGCCGTCAGCGTACAAAATGTGTGATACAGTTACTTTGCCTATTTTGGGGGGAAAGGCCCTTGTCGTGGTTTCTGAGTCCTTATAGTCACCCAAAAAGGCGACAAAGAGTGCTGGTTCTAGAGGACAGCCCTGCTTCACTCCATGTTCCGAAGGTATTTCCTCTGACAGTAAGCCTTGACGGTTCAGATAGAGGCATTGTTTGTAGTTTGTGTGGAGGGCGTTCACCGGCTCTAGAATTGTGGAGGGACAGTTCCACGATTTCAATTTACTCCCCAAGATGCGTCTATCCACTTTGTCAAATGCCTGACACAAGTGTACAAAGGTCAAAAAGACTCTCAGAGCACCTGCCTTCATGTTTGATTTTATTATGTTCAACAGTAGAATAATCGCTGCTGTACTCCTGTTTTTTTGGAAGCCCATTTGAAAGGAGTCTGAGCTCAGTGATGTTCTGTCCCAGTTCTGAAAGTGTTTAAGTAACAGATTGGCAAATATATTTCCGATAATGTCTAGGAGGGCAATCGGGGGGTAGCTAGCCGGGTCTCCTCTGTTGCCTCGCTTGAAAATTGGAACTGCAGCTGCTTGCATCCAGGAACCTGGGGTTAATTTTGCTTTCCTGCAGTGAGTGAAAATCTTACTGATAAAGTTTGTCCATTAATCAGTGTGTTGTTTTAGATCGATGCCATCTGGGCCTGGTGCTCTTGATGTTTTAAGTTTCACTATTGCGCCTCTTATGTTATCTGCAGTTGTTAAATCAATCCATGGTGCTTCTGTGTCTGACTCGAAGTTCACAGTTCAAGTGGGGGGAACGGCGAACAGTTCTGAAAAGAATTTTACCCACTTGGCTTCCGGAACTGAGTTGGAAAGTTGGTTCTCAACTAAGTAGGCAGACTTTTTAATTAGTGACCAGAAGTCGCTAGATCTCTTGGTGCTAAGTGTCCTTAGCATAGCCTCAGCATCATTTTGGTAAAGATTGTATCTGTGGTTTTTTAGCCATGATTCGTAGATCTTTGTCTCCTGGTGCCAGGTGGACCAGGCCTTTTCTGTATTATATCAGTTCAGTTTCCTCAGGATTCTTCTTTTTTCCACCACGCTTCTGTCATATGCGAGGCTGGTCTTAGTCAGGACTTTCTTTTCTCCTTTCATCGCCACTTTGCATTTCATTAAGAAGGGCAGGTAGTTAGGTCTTTCTCGAGGCTGGTTTGATTGGTGCTTCTCTTCTGTATTTTTCCGTGAGTTCTTTTATATTGGAGGCAGTCAGGCCAAGACGTGTTTGTTGTCTATTAGCTTCCACATTCGCTTTGTATGTTTTGGTCGATGGACAGATGGAGGACCGGGACATTGTTAATTAATTGTGGTCGCTTTCTTTAGTTCTTATAACTTCAAATGACTCTATGTATGAAAGCAAGCCATGAGAGATGAAGAAGTAGTCAAGGGTTGCTTTTGAGTTATCCCGTTCCCATTCGGAAGCATGGGTTACCAAGCTTTCAGCCATGCCATAATATGGAAATTTTGAGAGTCCATTAGGTTCAGCCATTCCATTCCTCTTTCTTCCGTTGAGGAGTGTGTCGACTTATTATTGGTGGAAATGATGGGTCTTGTGCATTTGGCATTTAGATCTCCACATATAATTATATGCGTGATGTTTTGGTCAATAAAGATTTTGTCAATGACATCTGCCACTGAAATAAAGAAATTTGCAGTAGATGTTTTCTGCGGGTTTCAGTACAAATTGACAATAGCTAACTGTGTTGTGGTCCAGTGCTTGGAGCTTGGGTCTTGGTGATACCATGACGTTGCGACTGCAAGGATTCGGTACGATTCTACAAATCTTTTGATGACCCTAATCCCGATCCCAGGCGAACCGCAACAATAAGCCAGAAGAAGGGCGGCCAAGCAGGCCTTTTGATGCAGGTGATATCTCGATGAAGAAGCCTTCTAAGGAAGGCTTATCCACCAACCAGGTTTCTTTGATGCACAAGATGTTGAAGGCCCCCAAGTCTTGGTTTTATGGATTGGTTAAGTGAGCATGTCCTCTGGTGTTCCATGAGCCCATGCTTAGAACTTTTTTGGAGACATCTTCCAGTTCGTGTTAGACTGACACAAACCCCATTGAGTCCTTAGATTGCAATCACTATCTACCAGAGTTTGAAGTAACTTTTTAAGTATTCCTTCTTGATTAGCACATCAGCCACATAAATCACAGTTCCCCTCTCAGCTGCATTTGGGGGTGCTTTATTTAGGAATATCCCAAACTCACTTCCATTACTGATATAGGCGAAGGGGGTACAAACCCCTGCATACAGCAATTGATTGAAGGAGAGGGCAAATAGATTGTGTATATCTTCAGAAAGTGGCACATACCAATAGCCTGCTTTAAGATCCAGAGTGGTAAATACCTTTGACCCTTGAATTTGTGCAAGGCCTTGATCGATAAATTGAAGTGGCCACCTTGAAACAGGTACCCTCTTGTTTAGTTATCTCAAGTCTGCACACAAGCACCACTGACCATTTGCCTTCAGCACACCTAATATGGATGATTTGAAGTACTGTAGACAGGCCTAATGATGCCTCTGGACTCTCCATGTTTCATTATTTCTGCCAGGGACTCCAGATAGGCGAGGGTAACCAATATTGTTGCACAAATACTAGCACCCTACCATAACCTCCAGGTAGTGTGGCAACATGCAAATCGGTAAGCCCACAATCATAGGCGTCTTCAGCAAATACCTCCTGTGACTCCATAAAAATCATTCTAAATTGGTCTTTATCCTTTTCATTTATGCAAGCACCTGCAGCTTGAATTTGCCCCTCTACTATTTAAGAAAATTCAACAAAGTCCTCCAAAAGAGAGACTTCTGTACTTTCCTCTAGCTGTGTGGTACTTTCTCTTTGTAGAGGCGCTACGCTCAAGTATCTTGGCATATTAGCCTGCATTTCAACTTGCTGCATTTTCCCTTGCTGTTCTTCCCTTTCAGATGTATCCACATTAAATAGGATGCAATTATCCTGGTGACAGAATATCACAGCATTTGGTTTATAGGGGTAAATAGACTGTATTCTGAACATCCCCTTTGGTTCAGAATCCAATGACTCAGGTAATTCACCCTGTGAAATTGCATAACTTTCGGGGATGTTCACTGGGTTGTTTAAATCATTGTAGTGGGATTCCTGCGCTGCCATCCCTAATGCTGTATTTTCTTCCAAAGGAATGTACTGGTATCCCTTGCTATTCACCATTATTCAAAATGGGCCATCCCCAATCTCTACTAATGATGTATATTCACATTCTAGCCCCTGCTGTCTTATGGATTCATAGAGGAACACAAATGCATCAGACCCTTTCATCTGTTGCTCCTTTCTGTACTCTAATGCTATTGCAAATTGTCTAGTGAAAGCAGGAATAGTGACATCCTTATTTACCTGAAGCTAACTGCATATGGCAAAATTTTGGCACAATGATACGCTTGTCTTTTTTCCTCAAATTCAGGTGCCACTCCACCCAGCCTAGACCAAACCTTTTGATTCAAGAATTTTAAAACCATATGCATTCTTTGCATGATGTCATTTCCCGAAAATAATGTATTATTGGTTCCATTTACAATCCAAACATTGGGGGTCATTACGAGTTTATGAATAGCACCATGGCTGACTCCAAACCCGGGTGCGGGGTCTCAGAATGAGGACTTACCGGGTAATTCCAACCTTGGAGGACCCGGAGAGTCCCCATTCAGAAAACAATTCCCCATTCCCATTTGAGGCCTCATAGGGCTCAATGGGAATGGGGAAGGAGTTAATAACGGGCCGCAAATTGCAGGCCCGTTATTAGCTCCATGGTCCCTTAACGGGTCCCGCTAAAACAGGCTGGTAAAACCAGCCGGTCCTGATGGGACCCGCTAAGGGACCTCGTAATAGGGCGGTAGGGGGTTAACGGCAACGACATCCTTACCGGTGCCGTTAACCCGCTACTGCCAGGGTCGGAATGACCCCCATTGTGAGGAATGCTTTTGGAACCAACTGTGATTCTCAACGTGCACCATTACACAATTCTTTGCCGAAATTCAGAGTCGTCCAGACCAAAGATTTGTTGATTTTTTTTATTTTAAACTTGGCATTTCCTGTCTGTCAAACATTTGTTTAAACATATTTTCATCAATGAAACTCTTTTCCTGCTCTATGGCCAGCACTGCTTCAATCATTTCTGGATGCCCATTCACATGCAATGGGATCCATGCCTGCCCTTCTTCCATGTGCATCTCTGCAATTGTTGGAATATATTTCTCCTGATCTGACTCTGCAGCAACATTTGGTTTGCAATTTTCCTCATTTAGATAACAACACAATGGGCCTCATTACGACCCTGGCGGAAATCGAAAAACGATGGCGGAAATGCAATACCGCCATCGAATAGCGCTCGGTGCGATCATGACCCGTCACCGCAAAGTACGATGCCATTAGCGACACCGTAGTGAACGCCAACGCTAACTGCACCAAGTACGCGCGCGCGCGCCATGCCAAACCGTAATTACCACCATGGCGCAACGGTACGCGAATTCTGACCCTAGCGGACATGCACCTAACGCCATCAAGCACGGCGGAAAGTACCATTCCGCCATGGTGAGAAGTACGGCATCGCAAACCAACCGTAAACGGCCCTACTGAGTGCCTGTACACCGCTCCCTGGCCACATTGTACAACTCCCCGTAGGTGCAATGAAGTCACACAATGCAACCAGTGAAATGTACTAGTCATCCATGCCTGCCAACGAACAAATGAATCTCAAGAGGGGCCAATGGGAGCTGCAGGGCACAGATGGCACGAATACAGAAGCTATACAAATGGACATGACCTCAGTCTCCCACCAAGAAACGCACGCAAACACAGGCACCTGTGACCAGCAATATTCCGATAATCACATCATTCCACCAATCCAACTGGCTGACCGGCATCTGTTACACAAAAGCTAATCCCCCGCCCCTGAGCATGACATCATCAAAACAGTCATATTGGCAGCCCTTATCCCTGACCTCACTGGGCTTCGTAGGCAAACGCGCCCAGCACAGTACCACGCAACTATACCCCGAAGCTGGAACCCAATGCAGATCTCATCACAATACATCGCTCCCCAAATAGGAATATGCCACATCACTTGCAAAGAAGAACGCTACACGGTTCATATCAGAATAGAAATTTAATGCACAACAAATTCTCCAAGCCCATACAGCCATTAGGCCATGAACTCCAAAATACATTTCACCATTGTGGGCTGCATCCGCAATAAATGACCAGCTACTTCTTGTGTGACGCCCTGTTCCTTCATGGTACACAGGGGCTACATTCTCGTACGAAAAGGCAACATGGAAGCGCCTAGAACCGCAGGGCCGTCCCAATAGGGAGGCACTAGTCCAGCTGAAAGGCCGAAATGTTGCTCCTAGCCACTAGTACTGCGTAAGGGCATGTGGCCCATTGGCGATCGTCCCATAAGATCGTAATGCTGCTCCACTGATTAACACGAAGCAGCAGGTGTCGGGAGTAAAATCCATCTGCAGGAGTGGCATACAGATGGCAGTGGCAAAAGGGGAGGAGATACCTGTCAACCAAATGAAATGAAAAAGAATAGTATGGCCATCAGAACTACATTTGAATTACTCACTTCAATGATCACACCAAATCCACAGCCATATGCATGCTAGCCCACTCCAAAGGATCATCACCAACCAAAAACCACTTGCGAATCATAACTATCTATATCGAGGTGAAAACACTATCACAAACGAGTGTACCTGTGCATGCGTCTGTTAAAACAGAATCCATCAGATGGGATTGGTAACGTGCATAGACACAAGTGTCTGAAGGCGCGTCGAGACAGGGAGGGCTCAACAAGGCCAGATAGACGATGGTCCCACTATGGCAGCCCTGCATCACATAGCGCAGGGGAGGCGGATAGATTCCAAGAAGCCCTGTACATGGCAAACTCTGTATCAAATCATCTGTCCATGCATCCATACATCATTCCCTCATCCCGTAATGAAAACGCCTGTTTCCATACTCACATAACATGTGAAATTTCCATTGAGTCTATGCGTAATGCAGCCTGCAAAATCCACTGTGCCCCAGCCCGTAATTCCAGTGTTGTGAAGTAACATGTATTTGGGAACGTCCGGCCTCATCGCCCACTTCGCTATTGCGCATCCTAAACTATTCATGTCAATCATTGCATCCTCGCCATGGCCCCTGTCCCAAGGACATTGAACAATAGAACGTTATATTTGCAGTCAGACCTGTGGGCATCTCCTTGCCGCTAGCTGAAAACCGAAAGCGCCGCCCTTCGAATTCCTCATTTGCAACATCACGTCGAAAAGGCATCTGTGGCCGCTTGAAATCACAAATTAATCCATCTACTGCGGCTGTGTGTGAAAATGGCAACTGCCTTCACTCACAAATGGGACGCCCCGCCCGTCGGTGAACCTCGGTACAGTGTTGCATGAGGGTCCACCGTCACTCGAGTACTACGTTCCACTGACCCTTCACAAGTCTGTTCGCGACTGCAAAGATAGTATGTGAAACAATGGGACCATAGCCGAATGAACATATCAACCAATGTTACACTGCCATCGGGTACAAATACATGATTGTAATAGCAAGATGCCATTCGTCGAATTGCAGCATTGTGTGCGGGACGTGCTCGCCCAAAGGGGAGAGCAGCTTGCACAGGTGGAATGAATCACCACAGGTGGAGGCCATACAGCCTGAAAACACATAAATTGCACACCCAGTCTCCTCCCACAACCACACCCACTCCGAAATGCTACCGGCAGGACTAGCTATGTTGGCCCTGGGGGACCTGATAGCACTGCAAGTACTCCAACTACAAGAAGAAGACGAACACCAACTACAACCGGCCGCACGGAGGAGACGCAGGAGGAGGAGGAGGGCAAGGCAGGGCAAGCAAGGGCCGCCAGCACAGCCACTACCACCACGCAGGCAGCCCGCAATCCCACGCCTCCGAGCACATCCGTTCAACCTCACTGATGAGCAGATCCACACCCTCTACCGTTTGGACCGGGACACCATAACCGCCATTGTGGACATGACACAGGCTGACCTTGTCAGCATGATAGATAGCCCAACCGCCATCCCACCCCTACTGAAGGTGGTGTCTGTACTCCACTTCCTGGCCACAGGCACCTACCAGCACACAGTCGGACAGTTGCATGGCATATCACAGCCACTGTTCTCACGGACACTATTGCAAGTGCTCGATGCCCTCCTGCAGCACGCAGACGACTACATCTCTCTACCACGCTCGGAGCAGGAAATTACCAACACAAAAGTGGGATTCCATGCACTTGCCGGCATACCGGGTTGCATTGGTTCCATCGACTGCACCCATGTGGAATTGGTCGTCCCACATGCCATGGAGGCCCAGTACCGCAACCGAAAACAATTTCATTCTCTGAACGTACAAATGGTGTGTGACTCCAACAGGATCATTACACATTGTTGTGCCCGATTCCCTGGATCAACCCATGATTCTATGGTCTTGAGGAACTCTACAATACCACGCTACATGGAGCGACACGCAGGGAACAGATCCTGGCTACTCGGTGAGTCTCATTTCATGCATGATGATGTGGGGTATGTGATGCGGCAATGACCTGGCAGGAGGGGGGGGGTGCGTACGTAGCAATGGCATTCCTCAAAATTCCTTTATTGTCCACATACAGGTGATGCCGGGTATCCACTGAAGAGATGGCTCCTCACACCAGAGATGGAACCCCCGGGACCAGCATGAGGAGGACTACAACCATGCCCACTCACGTACCTGTGTAGTCATAGAACAGGCATTCGGCCTACTGAAGACTCGTTTCCGCTGCCTCAGCAGGTCTGGCGGGGCACTCCTGTACCGCCATGTGAAGGTTGCAAAGATGGTCATGGCATGTGTCATGCTCCACAACATGTGCGTACGTAGAAATGTGCCCATGCCCCCTGACGCAGAACTGCAAGCACCTGAAGATGGTCATGATGAGGGTGGGGATGTGGCAGCACCTCAAGGAGTCTGCGAGGCACAGGAGGGCCGTGACATTCGTCAGCATCTCATAGATGCATGCTTCTAGCACTCACGCCTGGTGGCTGATACATGGACACGGGACTCGTGGCACTGTGTGTGTCTGGAACATGCACAATATGGACTGTACGCCTATAATGGCCTCGTACACAAAGATCAATGTCCACACATCTCATTGGATGATCGTGCATTGTTTATGGCATATGTGATATCATGTTAAACACCCTATCGACCCGCCACCCAAGTGAGCCCAACACACCCCCTCCACCCTCCTACCTCCCCCCGAACACCAGTGTCCAAAGATGCTCATTGTCAGTGGGCAGTCGCTATTGCAAGCCCCCTCTCCGGGTATCAGGGGCACCCCTGCCTGTGGAGCGCAGGTTCCTCCCAGATCTACGTTGGGGGCTGCCCTGGACGGAACTTGCAACGGATGATGTCTCTGCCTGCTCACGTCCATGCATGTCCCTAAGGGTTTGTGAGAGCTCAGTGAGCACACGGCGCACTGCGGCAAGTTCGGCACATACGTCTTTGGACGTCGCATGCAGTTCCCCCCTCAGGCTCTCGGTGCTTCTCTCCATTTGTACTCTCAGGCTCTCGGTGCTTCTCTCCATTTCTACTCTCAGGCTCTCGGTGCTACTCTCCATTTGTGCCCTTAGTGTCTCTGTACTTCTCTCCATGTCTGCCCTAAGTGTCTCAGTTGATGTTTCTATGTCTGCCTTAGTGCCCCCACATTCATCGGCATGGTCCTTGAGGAGCGTGGCCAGTTGCTGCTGTTGCACGATTACCTGGTCGAGGGACTGTTGCCTCTGCTGGGCCATGGCCATTTGCGGTGGTGTCACAGAGTGGCTGATCACCTCATGTTGCCTTGGCACAGGGCTTGTGGGGGATGGCCAGTCGTCGTCTTGTGGGTGCCCCTGCGTGGTATCCTCATGGTGTACGGGATGGAACAGACAGGGGGATTGAGACAGGTCATGGATGGATCTAACTTCGACATCCCCGTTTTCTGTGTCGGAGCATGCTGCCATTAATGCAGTGTCACCTATGGTGCTGCTGCCACCAGAAGCAGTGCCTACTGTGGCATCCATTGGGGGGACCTGTGGTGGTGTTGTTGTGGGCATGCTGGCTGCTGGGGTGCCTGTTGGAGTTCCCTCCTCTGTGCTGCCACTTGATTTGTGCTGCTTCCGTGTCTTGATGCGTGCAGCTGAGGTGGAGGGTCTTTGGCCGTTGGTCTTGGCCCTCTTTGCAGGTGTGCTGGTAGGGGTGTCCTGGAGCTCGTCGTTTGGATCGGACCCTGTGGTGGAGTAAAGGAGGGCGAGCGTTATTAATGGGTCTGTGGGAATTGGAATGGCAATGTATCACATGCATTGGGGTGGTACCTGAGGGTGATTTGGGTCGGGGCCTTGGAGGTGGTTTCATTTGTGTGTGGAGTGAGGGTGCAGTTGTTTGGCAGCCTGCAGTTAGGGTGTGCCTGCTGCACGTGTAGAGGGTGTTTTTAGGATTTTTAATTATTTATGTATTTGATGTGAGTTTTAAAGTGTGCTATCAGGCCTATGTATGTGGACGTTCTCCTGGACATGTGTTACTGTTGCACTATGTGGGCACGTGGTACTTCACATGATTGGACATTGTGGTTTTGGCATTGTTTTATTTGGGCCACCTACCTGATTCTTCGGATGTCTGCACTCCTTTCTCCATCCCTCCGACTCCCTCTATGCTCTCCATTCCAATGGTGGAGGCACAGATTTCTTCCCAGGGGGTCAACTTGATGGGTGATTCCGATCCTCCCCCGGTAGCTGTGGCAATGTTGCGGTTGGCAGAAAGTATGCTACGGACGCGTATCCGCAGGTCGTCCCATCGCTTTCTGCATTGCTGTGGGTTGCGGGGTGCGGTCCCCACCGCACTTACCCGCTGTGCCACCAGGGCCCATATGGCCTTCTTGTTCGCAAGTGCCGTCCTGGTCATTTGCGTGGAGAAGACGGCGGCAGCATTCTCCTGGAGGGTCTCTGTGAGCACGGTGAGTTCCTCACGGGAGAAGTGGACCTGCCGCTTGCGGTCGCACGCTTTCTTCGCTACTTTTCCCATTTTTCTTGGTTTCACTAGGGTGGATGACGGGTTGGGATGTGTCTCAGGGTAGTATTTTTAATGGTTGTGTGGAATTTGTGGTTTTATAGGTGTACGGCGTGATGTTTCCCGTTCCGGGATCATGCTTTTACTTCCGTTTCCGTATATTTACGGTCACCGTACTTTCCGGTTGGCGCTCACTGCGGTGTCCGCTAAGATGGGTGGCGGTATTGCACCTAGGGCGCCGTACGGCGGCGGTGTGGGCCGTTTTGGGGTCATTTCCGCCATCGCGGACTTTGCACTTCCGCCATGGCGTGGTGCTCGTGCCCGATGGGTCGGAATGAGCCGCACTTTGCTCCATCGTGCAATGGCGGAAACGCTATTTACGCTATGGCGGTCCGGTCGGTTGATTTCCGCCAGGGTCGTAATGAGGGCCAATGTGTTTTCATCTATCTGTGTCTGCCAATTTTTCTTGGGGTACAGAAAAATCTCAGAAAAATCTCTAAAGATTGCTTTTTCTTTTCTCCTTGCATTTCATCCTTCCACAGGAGGATGACAGTGACACTAGGCACACAGTTATACTTCATCTGCATTTTCTGATCTAGCAATCATGTGACATTGTTTTACACTATTACTCTGGCTCATTGCCTTTTTAGGTTCAGGGATTTTTTGGCCATTGACCACAATACCCAATTTAACCCCACCAATAAGAGGTCACAGTCTCCTAAGCCAATTTGTTCCTATAAGGAATGGCATCTCATCAATTGGTGTGACCGCCACTTCCTGTCTCATGTTGCCCTATCTTGAAGTCAACTTCAGTGACACCCTCCACTGGTATTTATTCCCCATTGAAATTATTCACGGGCCTTTACTTTTCTTTGAATTCAGCATGTCCTGTGGAGATTTTCCCTCATTTATGCTCTACATTAACTACTTTGACGTCACTGCTGCCTCAGCACCTGTGTCAATCATTGCAAGCATGTTACACCTCTCCTCAATAGTAATAGGGTCATAATATCTATCCTCGCATTTTTCAAATACAAATACGAAATGTGAAGTGTTACAGAATTCAGGGCTTACTTTCCGTAGGACGGCCTGGCTTCTTGCTAGGCAAAGGGGCATATAAAATGACATTTTACCCCCCTTTTGCTCATTTCTCTTTGTATCTGCTTGTTTATTTTCTTGGACTCGGGACTTATTCGAAATGTAGCCAGGATACCCCTCTATCTCATGACCACCAGTGTTCATCCCCCATCCCTCTGCTGCTTTTTCACCATTGCCTGGGTCCTCTCCACTTACCACCATTCTGAAACCCAGTGATACTGTATTTTCACAAGTGTCATTTGGCTGCATATCAGTTCCTGGTGTGATGGAATGTATCTCACCATTTTCATGTGGCATATTCCTTTTAGATTGCCTTCTAACTCGCTGCTCTTTTGGTTTTTCTTGTTAATGTTTTCTTTCCTGCTCCTCATTTTCACACACTTGAATATTCTGGTTCACCACACACCCTTCTTTTGTGTGTTATTGTTCCCTAGCTCATTTTTATTTGTTTGTTTTCTTGGTTTCAAATCTCTAAGCAAATAAGTGTGTTCATTCAAAGTCATGGTCATCTGCGTCCGAATCATGGCAAATATGGCTAAATAGTCACATATTGTAACTCTGTGAAAGATCACTCCTGTGACATTCTGCACCTTCATTTGATTGTTGTTTCTGTACTGCACACCGTTTCCCTATTTGCTCAGACAACATTTTAACTTGCACCTCTAAGCATTGGAATCTGTCAATATCCCTAAACTCATCCCTCTTCCCTCTGTGCTCTAGGCCGATACTGGATAAATTCACACTGATCAGGCCTGTTCGGGTACCTTTTGGAAAACTGACTCCTGTTTGTGTTCCCCCTGAATTCCCATGACACAGGAGGTGCGGAGCGTGGGTTGACCATCCTCTGACCATGGTTAACCTGTGGTGGGGCTGACTATATTGGCGAGGTGCATAGCTCACCACATGTCTTTTATGTGGCTGTAATTGTTCCCTTTGTTGACTTCTATTTTCCATTAACCTATTTACATATTTTGGTCTCGCTTGATTGCCAAATACCATTGTGGCTGGGTCAAACCTACTCTGGGCCCCCAATGGCCTATTATACATCTGATTCTGGGTGTTATTAAGCCCTGGCATATCATGGCGAAACCCAGCCTCTGGAGAAATACCAAGTTACTGAGGGCTATTGTATGTATTTCTGTCACTGGAATCTATGGATTGGAATACATGTATTTGAGGTGATGCCCTTTGTGGGGCCCCACCCCTCTGATTGTGTGGTGCAGCATTTTTTATTTGAGTTTGGGCTGCCTCTAACAACATCTTTCCAGATTTTACCTCTAAATTTGCAGCTGTAGACTCTTTGGTTTTTTGCTTGGATTCCTTACTTCTAGCCTCTCCCTTCTCAGGAGGGATCATTTCATAGATCTGAGTGGCTTGTTCAATTATCTATTCTAAGGATGTATCCCTGTTAAATGTGCACACCAGCTGAGAAACGATATCTCGCTGCAATCCGTAGAAGAACGTAGCTTTAAATTCTATTGAGTGAATGTCATAACTACCATACTGAAAGATACAGGAAAACCCTACGCTCTGAACCATGGTATTAGCATACCAAAGTGTACTGAACAAATGTCCAAATGACTCCATTTAAATGTGGCATATCAAAGTATTATTTATTAGCCTTGATACAAAATTAACAAAAATGAATCAATCATATATTACTTAACAGTCAGAATTACATAAAGGTTGCAGGAAACGCAAAAATTAAAACTTTGCAGCTAACCAAACACATTACTGCAATGGACAATTAATTTGTTCATCAACATACATTCTCATTCATACAACAAATACATCCACAAACGTTTGTTTTAAGTGTGAAAAAACATTCAAGTTAGCCCACTTGGGGAATTCCACATTTAATGCTGATGATATGAAAGATGTCCAGTAAAAAGATACCAACCCTGTCCCCTGGGCCCCACAGTGCCCAACAGAATCAACATGATTATGTGTGTATGCAAAGCTCAAGGGGCCAAGAGGGAAATCATGGTATTTTTGATTGGACATCTGTGCTAGATATTCTGTAACAAAATACCATACCTTTCCCCTGGTCTCCACAGCGCCTCAGAATGAGAGTTGATTTTGGCAGGTGGGTAGAAGGATTGTGCAACAAAGGCATTTTTAAAATGCCTTTGTTGTACAACCCTCCTTCCCCATCTATCCCCACTCGCCAAAATCAGCTCAAAGGACCAAAACAATCAAACACACACACACACACACACACCCACACACATACACACACACAACAATCACTCTATCATTCACACAAGCACACATCCCCATAAACTCACTCATAACACAAACATACGCGCATCCATTCACATATTTAAATAAAAAGTAAATGAACATAAACGTACCTTCTGGAGGGGCCTGCACGTGGATGCTGAAATGCCCCGCTCCAGTCTGCTCTGTCTATAGGTGTGAGGTGGCGCAGGAGCTCCCCCTCGCACATACAGACATGCAGTGACCCAGACACCATTTCCAATGAGCTATGCAAGGCTGGTGAAGCAAAACGCCCCCAGCCTTGTATGCTCAGTGAGCATGTGCAGCTGGGGAACTGAACTGAAACGTTGTTTCCCTTTGACAGTACAGCCAGACCAGGAACACTCCCTCAGCTGGAAATAGCAGCTGAGGGAATGCTCAGTGGTTCACTGTACTGGCTCCTTGGATCCTCCATAATGGGTGAGGGGGCCTCTGGGTGGACCCTCCCTCGCCCATTATGGATGAGCTGCCAGGCTGGGACTGGCCTATAGGGCAATAGGGCAATGCCCATACCAAAAAGACAAAATGCTAGTGTGGGCCAGTCAAAATGGACCACTTTTGTGGCCAATGTGGGCAAGTTTGATGTGTTACTTCACGATGGAGTTAGTAGTTTTGAACACTGTTGCTGAATACATATACTTTAAATATCACAATTTGCTTACATTTTAACAGAAAACACTCCCTTGTGTACAAATGAAACAGTCTGTGACTAAAGGAATGGACATCCATTTGCAACTGCCGGCCCCTTTTTCATTGGTGCCTGAGACAGTTTTATGCTCCAGAACGACCATGTGAGCCGCCCCTGCCCATTTCCTCCAATCTAAAAAAATAAAATTATATATATATATATATATTTTTTTTTTTCTTTTACATTTCATGCTGGGCTCCCGCACCCCCGGGGATGCTGCACCACTCCCCACAGTTTGAATAAATCTGTTCTAGAGTATGGAGCGACACAGTAGTTTTTGCTGGGCGGGCGTTAGCATTGTCCGAGAAGACTCTCATTGTTCTGTCTTTTAGAAAGGTGGCTATCCAACTAGATGCCTCGTCTGAGAATTTGGCTGCCGAGGTAAGATGTTGGCAGAGAAGTTTATGATCTACCAGGCCAAAAGTCTCTGATAGATCCAAGAGTAGTGGAAGGGCTGAGTTGCCCATGTCCTTGATGTCATCTAGTTCATTCTTTAAGTCCAACAGGGTGGATTCCATTCTTTGTCCTGGGCAGAACCCAGATTGTCTGATTCCTAGTATTCAATTGGATTCCATGTACTGCTGAATTTGGATATAGGATGCTCTGTCTAAAATCATTTGGAGAAAGGGGACTGTTGTGATAGATAAATAGTTGCTGGGGTAGAGGGGTGCAGAGAAGGTATTTTAGTAATGGGACCCAAGCTTATTACAGGCTGGAGGGGACTTGGAAGGATGCAAAGGAGGCATTGATGAAAGTGGTGATAAAAGGGACTAGGGCATTCACACAGTCATTGATAATTGGGGCAGGGTAGGCATCTCCTTTGCATCTGGAGGGCTTCAGACATTTCAGTAAGGAGGTGATTTCACCATCAGAGATGGTGGCAAAACAGAAAGGGGAGGTCTGGTGAGACCGATGTGCAAGGGGAATAGGGCGGCAGAGGGCTACAGGTGATCAGGGCTTGCTTTTGAAGGATTTTATTTTAAAGCCTGGTGATTTTGTCCAAGAGGGCAGTTCGGACTTAAGATCATCAGCTTTCATCTTTGGCAAAGTCTAGTGAGGGGCAGGAGAGTGAGTCAAGCACCCTGAGAATCATGAAGATTTCACAAGTATTCGAATTTTCATTTGCAATCATTGGTTTGGCTGCAGTGGTGAAAGTGGATTTGAGTAGGTCGGATGGGGGTTTTCACCATTTCACCTCAGCGTCTTGTTACTTTGCACGGAGTACCTGATGGTCCGGAATAAACCATGCATTGGAACGTTTGGAGGGTTTGGATTTACGCACTGCAAGGGGTGAATGGGATCAACTGCTAGCAACAGTGTATTGGAATATAAGCAGTCTATTTCGAGGTGGGACAGGTGTGGTGGCTGTAGCTTGTCTAGCATGGGCAGGATTCAGTCTTTTGTGATTTTCTGAGGGCTGCAGGCAGTAGAAGGTGGCCACTAGATGTTCCAACGGGCTGGTGGGCAGTTGGTTGTAGGTGAGAAGGTGATGATGTGGTGGTCTGTCCATGGGCAGGGGAGGTTGGAGTGTATGGAGACCTAGCAATTACGGACAGAGAACCAGTCTAGGGTGCAGCCTTTTTGATGTGTGGGCACAGAGATGTACTGTTTAAAGCCTAGGCAATTAAGTATGTTTGCTACTGAGGCAGCATTGGTGTTGTTTGGGTCATTGAGACCAGGGTTGAGCTCTCCCATGAGGATAGTTTTGGAAGACGGTTTGATGTTTGTGTTCAATACGTGAAGAATGTACTCCTATAAGGAGTTTCGTGGTGCTGGGGTATAGTAGATAATGGGGGTCATTATGACCCTGGCGGTAGGGAGTTAACGGTGCCAGTAGAGCTGCCGGCCCTGTTAACCCCCTTCCGCCTCATTATGAGGTCTCCCCGCGGGACCCGCTAAGGACGCCTGCTAAGACCAGGCGTCCTTAGCGGGTCCCACAAGCAGACCAGGATGCAAACAACGGGCCCGTCATTAACAGGCCCGTTATTTGCATCCTCCCCATTCCCATTGATCACTATGGGGGCTCAAATGGGAATGGGGATGTACCGGATCCGTGTTCCCTGAATGGGGAAATACCGGGCCCTCCAAGGTCTTAATGGCCCGGTATTTCCCCCTTCAGGGAACCAGACCCGGTACCTGGTATGGGGGTAGCCATGGCGCAAATAGCAGCATGGCTCCCTCCGTAGTCGGAATGAGGCCCAATATGTAGAGTGATGGTCTCTGTATGAGAGATAGTCATTTTGATGGAAAGTAGGTTGCAGTTTTCCATCAGGGGGGAGTTAATTTGTCTTAGGGAGAGGGTGTCTTTTGCTATTATGGCGACCCCCACCTCTGGCATCAGGCCTGTCACAGCAAAAGATATTGGGCCTCATTACGACCCTGGCGGAGTGGGTTTACGCCAGCGTTATTCGCGGCGGACCCGTCCGCCCTACTACGAGTTCCCGTAGCGCCATGGAGCGTTTTCCGCCTGGTTTTTCCGGGCGGAGAAATCCATGGCGCTACGGGACCTTGTTGTTAATTACGCCACCGTATTTTACGGTGGCGTAATTAACGCCTTCCCCACTCCCATTATACCCTATGGGGCAGAAATGGGAATGGGGAAGGGTAAAATGGGGAATGGGGATTTACCGCCCCGCCAAGGTCGGAATGGGGCGGAAAATCCGCCAACCCCCATGGCGCTATCGGCAGCTTTCCGCCGTGCTCCATGGTGCATTTTGCACCGCGATTTCCGCCAGGGTCGTAATGAGGGCCATTGTAGTTAAGGGGATGACAGTAGATAGACGAGGGCCCGAGGTGAAATGGAGCCAGGTTTTGGACATAGCAAGTATATCCAAGTTTGTTTGTTTGTTTGTTTGTTTATTTTATTTGTAAGGTACACCAAACCCGGAGGTAACTGGACAAATACAAGATTACTTTAGGCTTAGGTTACAGCGTACATAGTGTTATACAAACAGGAAAACAACGTAAAATTGAGTAACAACGTAACAAGTTGTTCATCGAGATGAGCTCCAGTAAGTCAATGGAATGTGCTTTAATGGATATGCCGTTGACTAGCGCACAGAGTATCTGGGGGGCCTCAGTGGTCAGTGGAATGGTCTTGCAGTTAGGTGAGAGGGTGTTTTTTTTCAGGTGAGTTGTGAGGCTGGTACAAGGGATACTTTGGGAGGTGAGGCCAGATTAGAGGGTGGTGGTGAGAGGGGATTTAGGGTGTGATGGGTGTAGCGCAATAGTGAGCATGGCAGGCTGTGGTTATTTTTGGTGTGTGTGCATGAAGGAGTGCTCTGGGGCAGTGTCCGTGCTGTAGCACTGTTAGCTAGGGCTGCCGCTGAGGGCAGTTGATGTTTTGGTTCAGGCTTGGGGCTGGAGGTCGCTCACCCAAAGCATTGAGAATGTTGCAGTGTTGTGATCTTGAGTGGTGCATTGTTGTGGTCTTTGAGGTGGAGCAGGGTTAGTTCAGGACAGGTGGCAGGGCCCTGGTACAAAATACTGAGTTTGGTGTGGTATCAATGTCAGTGGTGGGAGTGGGCAATGCTGTTGGAGGGCTTGGTGGCAGCGGGAGGTGATGTCTCAGGCCATTGGGCAGCAGGTTTAGTGTTGTGTTCCGGTGAGGAGAGTGGGCTGATGGGCAGTGCACTGTGTATTCACAGGTTTGTGGTTTGGTCCAGGGTAGTGGGTGTAGTGGGTATGGCATCTGAGCCAGACATTCCTCATATGGCTGCGCAATGGGGCGGGATGCGGTAAGAGCAGAATTCTGGAGCTAAGATGCTGGAGCCTTTTGGCAGCGGTAGGAGTCGTAGTGAGGCTAATGGAGCTCAGGATCCTAGGTGTGCCCATAGTTGCCTTTGGGGGTGAGTAGCACCATAGCAGATCATAGAGGTTGGCCGCAAGGTGTGTAACCTGGGGAGGAATACTTTTGGCTTTATAGCAGTGTGGACATGAGCAAATGAGCAGGAGCATGCAGAACTGGGGTGGCGGTATAGCGTGCAGTGTATACCTCACCTTTGCAGCGTGTAATGGGCCTTTTCGGGTCAGACAGGACGAGACAGGATATGTGGGCCTTAGGTTGGGGCCTTTGGAAGGGGGCTGGCTTTGTCTGCTGGTTCTCATGGATTGGCTCAATTGGGTGGTGCTACGGCCAATCCACAGGAGGCAGGGGCATGTCGGACAGTGTCTGTGGGTGAAATGGCAGCAGCCATTTTAGACTGCAGCTGCTGCTCCGTAGTTTGCAGTGGCAGACAGGCAGGGCTTGCCTTGTTGTGCCAAGAATCGAGCAAATGCACCTGTGTGATTTTTGGATCTGTGACATCAATTAAAAGCCCATACAGGCTGGTCTCATTGATGGCGCTGTGTGCAGGACTAAACATTCTTTACTGAGTCCATCCTGGCTTACCTCAGTGCTGGTGTTCTGGACATCCATCGGAGCGGGATCATGCAGTTGAGTATGTGATGAAGTCAGCTGTTCCGTGTTGGGCTGCTCTTGCATCCTGCAGGGCCAGGCAGGATATGTGAGCCTTAGGTTGGGGCATTGGGACGGCGCTTTTGTATTGTTGCTGCCAATCCTCAGGAGGCAGGCGCATGTCGGAGACCCAGAAGATTCCAATGGTGTCTGTGTCCGGAATGGCTACAGCCATTTTAGTCTGGAGCTGCTGCTCTGTAGCTTGCAGAGGTAGCCAGGCAGGGTTGGCCTCGTCTCAAAAATGGAGCAAACACTCTGTTGTGATTTTTGCATCGGTGACATCAAATAAAAGCCCATCCGAGCTGGTCTCAGCGATAGAGCTGGGGGCAGGAGTACACATTCTCGTAGTGATTTCTTTACTGAGCCCATCCAGGCTTACCTCAGTGTTGGCCCTGTGGACATCCATTGGAGCGTGAGCATGCAGCTGAGTATGTGATGAAGTCAGCTGTTCGGTGTTGAGCTGCTCTTGCATCCTGCAGGGCCAGACAGGATATGTGGGCCTTAGGTTGGGGCCTTTGGAGGGGCCTGGCTTCACCTGGTGGCTCCCCTGGATTGGCGCAATCACCCAGACCCAGAGGTATTACAGCACTTGTACAGACACAATATTGCATTCATGTGTCGCATGAATGATTACCAAAATGATTTACGATTACCAAAATGACTGAACCATGCCCTCTTACACTAACAGACCCTACCCAACCTGACTGGATTTATGTACATTCCTTAACTGACTGCCGAAATGTAATTTACTGTATGTATATATGTATATATGTCCTTTTACCAGACTCTAAGAAATGTAATAGTCTGCTTTATACTCATTTGTGCCTTATCTTGCAACTAAGCTTTTATGTAATCTTATCTTCCTGTTCTCTGTTTCGCCCTGTTACCTCTGGGTTTTGCGCATCATATTAAATCAATAAACAAACAAATCAACAAACAAACAAAAGGGTCTCACACAATTTGGTGGTATTTAATTCACTGGGCCTCATTACACGGACGGCGGTAACCATGGCGCTATTAGCGCCATGGTTGCCGCCAGTATTTTTTACCGATTCCGTCTTGGTGAATGGGGGAATTACCACCCCATTCCAAGGTTGGCGGGGCGGTAATTCCCCATTTACCAAGGACCTTCCCCATTCCCATTTGAGCCCCCATAGGGCTCAATGGGAATGGGGAAGGAGCAAATAACGGTATCGCTATTAGCGGTACCGTTATTTGCCCTAAAGTCCCTCAGCGGGTCCCGTCCTTAATGTGTGGTCTGACCACACGTTAAGGACGGGACCCGCTGAGGGACCTCGTAGTATGGCGGTAAGGGATTACTGGCATCGGTGCCCTTACCGGTGCCGGTAATCCCTTAGCGCCATCCGTGTAATGAGGCCCACTGTCTCTTAGTACGGCTGTTAATATTCAGCATTACTCTTAATGCCCCACTGTTTGCACTCAGAACTATAAAGTACATCTATCAGGTTTTATCTATTGCAGTCACTACCCCAATCTCTTGCATAGTTTCTCACAAAATGATCCTTAGTATACCCTGTTTCGTCACACAATGCCCAATAATATTTCCATCACTGGTGCTCTATATTTCTGTAAATGCCTCTCAGGATTAGTCATTAATGAGCCAAGATGTTCCTCCAAGACAAGTTTTGCCACAATGGCAAATAGAATTGCAGTCAGTGTTTCACCGCAGTATACACAGATTAAAAAAATATATTGCCATATCCCCCCCAAAGATGTGCCACCATTGTCCTTTAGTAGTGCCATCAGATCCCCCTCAAAACTGACACTAAAGTCCGGTAGTAATAGCAGTGCCCATTATTGGTGGCCATTATCAGGGCTGCCATAGTGAAAATACAACATGCATAGATATACTGACAGATCTTTCCCAGAAATGACCTGAAGGGACCCATGGTACAAAAGCAGTCAAAACCTTTCAAGCTCATTTGTAAAGGTGGATGTAGATCACTGGATCTTGGAAGTAGCTTCCATGGGTGGACTGGGAATCAAAAGAGGCCCTGCGAAAGGTTTTCAAAGTAGCCCCATATTACAAAGGTTTAGCAAGCCCAACGCCTTTCCTATAAGGGAATGGGGAAATAAAACAGGTTTCACAGAAAAGAGGCCCAGGGAGCAGAGTCCTACCAGGAAATCTCCAGAGTGTCCTACAGGCCATTCCCCCCCCCCCGGTCCCCCCTGGTAGCTTGAGGAATTTAGGTGCTGATTCGCAAAGATGTTAGGCTGGGTAAAATTCTGAGACACCACCCCTATCTTATTTCTGAGTCCGCCCCTTAGACTTCTGAGGTCATTTACCAAAATAACCTTTATGCTAAATGCAGAATACATCCTATTTTATGCTATGCTATGCCATGCCGAAAAGCATGTCAACTTGGCCCATCATCACCAACGTTTGTTCGACAATGGCGTATTTTGCTTCCCCTTATCAGAGGTGAACTTCCTACGCATTTTGCTGGAAGCTATTACACCACAAAACACTGTAGATAGTTGGTGGTATGTAGATCCTGATTATTTATTTTATTGTTCACCCCATCTTGCCAGAATCTTTCAGCCTAATTTGTGCAAACACATTTTGTATGTATTTTGATTTGAGCTGGCATTCCTTGTGCAACTGTATTGGAGCATAACTCTCCGGATAAGCATTTATGTTTTGACTAATCGGCTGTATTTTCTGGGGAGCCTACAATCACCCAGTTTTTAGTAGGAGAAATTACACCTGGCTTGCGTTACATTCACCTGTACTGAATCGCCCTTGATACAGAACGTGTTAACAAAACATGGTCGTATAAATCCTTATTTATTTTTACCCACAGTTTGTATAGTCTTATGTGTGAAAAAATCATATGTTGTAGATCATAAAATGTAGGGTTAGGAAATGAATACCAAAAGTTCATTCTATATTTCTAGTGCAAAACGGATACATAACACCTAATTACAAATACTTGTCTGAGCAGATTATAAAGTATAGAAATGTACTGGTTTTTATCCACTATTAGTACCCGGCGGGAAGGGGGTGTGACACCCTCTCAGCCAATGAGGAGGCTCAGAACAGGGGTAATCCTGTCGCCCTGAGCCTCCTCAGGGCTGGAGGCCGCCATCTTTCCCCACCGGGGAATGCAGTAATTGCTCCCTCTGCCTCACCCCATGCGCAGATTTCCCTTCCCCCACCCCACCTACCTTGTTTTTGGGTCAGTTTCGGAAGCAGACAATCTGGGAACACTGCGGTCCCCAGCACGTCCGCTCCCGATCTGCGACACACCACATGGAAAGGAAGAAGGGACTACATGTAGTCGCTTCTCTTGTTTCAAAGGCAGCCATTTTATTTGTTTACTTTTTTTCCTATTTCTGAAATAGCCACCATGGAAACGATAATGACCCCCTGCTCGGGGCGTATTGCTCATTTACTGTACAAACATTTTTACATGCTTTGCCCCACACTCCTGGCAAGCCAAAGTCTAGACCTGGCTATCATAAATGAATGTGGGCACCACAACTCAGCACCCACACGAACCCTTGGATGCATCATCTACAGCAACCTTTCCTTCAAGACACAACCTGCTAAAAAAAAAACTCAGGCAGCCTGGCACCAGCTGAGCCACCTCTGCAAATCCAAACCTTTCATCCCATGACAGGTTTCAGAAAGTGCCTACTCTCTGTTACTCTCCTACTGGACAAGACCTTCAACCATTTAACACCCATTCTTAAAGAGCTTTCCTTCATACCCTTGCCACCCTGAAGACATCCTGCATCACTTACAAGTCCTTCGTCCTAGTTGGCAATAAGCAGAAAAGGCCACTTCTAGAGGCCATCGCAAAAATAGAAGTTAGCCATCAGTAAATTATAAAGAATGAACTATAAGAAGGAGAAAACAAGAACACCAGCATTTTCCTGAAGTACCCACAGGCTATGAAACAGCTCACACACTGACCTCTGACTTGCTTCCTCACTCTTGCACTTCAGAAAGGAGACATAGGCTCTGATATTGATACACTATCTGGTAACCACTGACTTGGATGGCCTCACTGCTTAACCTCACCTAACTCCTCACTTTTCACTTGCCCCAGCCCCGAGCTGTACGGTGCTACGACATTTACGGGTTAAGGTCCTGCAATAAAAATCCATAACATAGTGTAGACTAGCATGGGTTTCATCAGAATCATACAGTTTGGTGCATCTGTTCTTAGTCCATCAATGACTGCTTCCATCATTGAATTTTTTTGTTTCTGATGTACACTTGGCTTACAATTTGGAAAGCCTAACATACTTCATTACCAACGTGGCTGCATATTTTCATTTCGTTTTCATACTGCAGTCCTTGTCTATGCCTGGTTTTGGCAAATCTGTTTTTATTACCAATTTCTTCTAATTTGCGAGTGAACATCTGACAGGTAGTGTGCCTTTTTGTCCTCCTCTCATGGAGTCTACTTTGCTTTGTGTGACCCCAGCATGGGAATGACCATGGCAATACCTCAGATATTCTGCAATCACCCCAACAAAAGATATAAGCAAGGGAAAAAAGTGTATGCACATTTTCCATAAGTAATCAGAAGTTCCCGTCCAAATGAGAATATGCCCAAAACACAAATGTGCCAAATAGGTTACAGATCATGTCCACAAACACTAAAGAGGGCTGCTACAGAAATATAATAGCAGAAAGAGACCATTCAGGCATTCATTTTGTGGATTACAGATGACATCTAAAATAGGTGCTGAGATCGCCATTTTGGGATGCCCTGAGTTTCAGGGTCTTGTCTCTGGCGCCCTCCCCCAGTCTCTTGAGATAAAGCTGCAATGTTCTGGCTGGATAGCCATGCATAACTGTATGTGCAAACAATTGGTATTGTGATTAAAAATACTCTTCCTGCCGTTGGTATCAGTCATCATCATACCCGAAGTGTCTCACAGACCGCTTTTTTGCAAAGTTTCACACTCCTACACCATAATAGGGACTTTTGTTACAGGTGTTATTCATTTCTAAGAGTATTGTAACACATATCAGCGCTGCATCAGGATTACATAACAGCACAGTCTGTCATCTGAGTTGGCGGCAAGTTGCAGATTCCGCAGATTGTGTGATTGATATGACAAAATGCAAGTAAAAGGCAGGATGGGCATAGACTCAGGCTAGAGGTCTTGGGAGGAAAGCTCAAAGGCAATGTGCTCGCCTTGGAAGCAAAACGACACAAAGCAACACAGGTTCGATTCTCGGGTCTGTGCTTAGAAACCTCTGGGTATTTAAGTGCGTTATAAATATGCAACTAAGACAACAACAAAAAATAACAATTACGTAACAGCGCCTCAATGCCCGCGGGCTGTGTGAGCGCTTTAAAAATGCAAATAAATATAAATATTGGTGTAAAGGTATGTTTGCAGGCGCAATATGGACATATTAGTGTCATGCTCTTTACATAGCTGTTAGTACTGCAGAATGTTCCATTTGATGGCCCTGTAAATTAGAGTTTGCTGTTACCCGGTCATTCTCATTTTGCTGAGCAAATAAGAATGAATGGGTGAGTGAACTCTACCAGTGCTATTTTGTTTCCCAGCAATTTCTGCCCCAGGAATTTCTATCTGGGGGTTAGGGGGGGCAGGTTTGTGTTCAGGTGGGCCCAATTTCCATTGGGTGTGGGTGTAGGCGCATCCCAAACAAAGTGCTGGCATTGATCCAGATTTCCCAGAACCATGATTTAGTAAAACATTTCTTCCCAGGTCTAGAAAGATACATTTGCACCCCTCCATATAAAACAGTACGGAGCAAAAGAGAAGCAAGGAAAGTAGTGTTGCAACATCAATCTACCTATCTTTCCGTCACATCTGCTCTCCCCTTTTTATTATATCCATTTCTCCTTCTCCTTTCACCCCCAGTCGCATTGCGTTAGTTCAGCCTGACCACCATTCCCGTTTATCTCCACTCCCAACTACCCCTACCAGCCCCCGCCATGTCTTTCTATGCATAGCTGGGCAGAATCGAGGGTGATGCCTCCTTCTCCTATGCGAGGGCTGAGCAGCGATGCCCCCAGTCTTTGCTCCATCTCAGATGATGTGCGCCCAATAATGCCTCCCGAACACGGTGGCTACTCACAGCAGTCCCCAGAGGAGGTGTCTGTGTCCTGCCATCTTGTTGTGAAAGACAGACCTCTCCACTCCAGAATACTGAAGCAGGGTATTGGACATGTTGTTTCTTACAAAATTACATTTTGAAGCACATTTCATTTTTTTTGTTGGATTTTTTGCAGCACATTTTAATTGAGTTGAGGGCACAAGGGAGTGCTAGCATGTAGGAGAGAGAGCCAGGGCAGGGAAACAGGATTAGTATTCAAACGCTACAGGTTGAGGAGTTCTGGCCTCCTGGTATCGCTCCCAGTGGGGCCTGGCAGGGAGGGACCCTTCCTCCCCTGCCATGCCTCTGTACATCATTGTCTGTTACATACTGTTTTCATACTGGTTATAATATGCAGTTGTCCATGATGATTTTTTGTTTGTTGTGTTTAAATGATTTGCTATTGAATTTCCCACGTTTGTTCAGTAATTGTGGCCCGCTATTTTTTAATAAAGATATGTGTATGTTCTTGACGTGTCCTGACACCTGCTCTGATTATCTATTAAACCATAAGTGAGTATTTTTTGCAGTAGCTTATACTGCAACCTGAATCCCTTCTAGGGGCACCTCATTTTGGCAGGTAAGGCACAGTGAGATTAAAGAATTTGCCCAGGATCCCACACTTTGGTTAAATAGTAAAGCCAGAATTTAAGCCTAGCCTGAAATTTAGATACATGTATTTATCTATACATTTGTATAGCACACTTAACCCATGACGTCTAGGCGCTGGTTACAGCTTAGGAAGTTGCTTAGATCTTAGGTAGTTACAAGATGAAGGCAGATTGCACATTACTGCGCAGGTTGCCCAATACATACTTTCAGACGGGAAGGAAGGAACTTAGATTTAGGTTGCGAGTTACAAGGTTAAAGGCGGAGCCAAGTTGCATATATGTATATATACACACAGGATGGGAGTTACATAAATTACAGATGGATACAAGTTGCCCATATACACGCAGGTTGTGAGCTGCATACCTACAGAACGGATACCAGGTGCATGATTGCAGGTTGCAAGTTGCATAGTCATAGACGGACGTGAGTTACACCATTTAACATGCAGGTCGCGAGTTGCATAGATACAGATGGAGATGCATTGCACAGTTTACATGCAGGTTGCAAGTTGCGTTGCTTCAGATGAAGAGGAGTTGCACGTTTACACGCAAGTTGCGAGTTACGTAGTCAAAAACAGAGAATAAAGACAGGTGGTGATTTACAAAGTAACAGACGGAGAGATGTTTACCCCTACATACAGGTTGCAGGTTACGCAGACCCGATGGGGGCAAGTTGCACATTCCCAAAGGTTTTTAGTTACCTAGATACAGAAAGGGACATAGAGTACAGTTACACAAGAATATCACGTGGCATGGAAACCGGATGTTTACAGAAGGTGGGAAAGTGCCATTTTTTTGGATGTAGTGCATCGGACAGATGGAGAGCACGGAACAGATTGAGCGCGTACGACAAGTGCCATGGTCTGAATCTGATGAATGAACGAAGTGAGTGGAGCGAATAAAGACGGCGGAGTAGATGAAGCGCGTAGAGCTGATGAGTGCGCCGAACGGTTGATTCTGTAGAGCGTTTGAGTCTGTAGAGCAGATGTGTCTGTGGAGCGGATGAGTGTGTAGAGTGGATGAGTGCGCAGTGCGGATGAGTGCGCAAAGCGGATGAGTGTGCAGAGCAGATGAGTGCAAAGAACGGATGAGTACGCAGAGCGGATGAGTGCGTGGAGCAGATGAGAGCGTGAATTTGAATGAGGGCATGTAGCGGATGAGAGTGCGGAACAGATAAGAGCGTAGTGCAGATGTAGGTTGTAGTACGGTTGTAGGCTGTGTGAGTGGATAATAGAGTGGAGCAGTTGTGGTGTTGAGCAAATTGTAGAGCGTGATGGTGTTGAGCAGATGTAGAATATGGTGTGGTTGCGGACAGGTGTAGAGTGCTGAGCGAGTGTAGAGTGCAGAGCGGGTGCAGAATGCGGAGCAAGCAGTGGGTTTTGAGTGCGGAGTGGGTATAGGGTGCGGAACGGGTGAAGAGTGCGGAGCAGGTATAGAATGCAGATTTAGGGTGTTGAACGGATAAAGAGCGTGATGGTGTTGAGTGGATGCAGGGTGTTGAGCGGATATAGGGCCTCATTACGAGGTTGGAGGTAGCCATGGCGATATTAGCGCCATGGCTGCCTCCAAAACCCTTCCGACTCCGGCCTGGTGAATGGAGCAATTACCGGTCCATTCCGAGGTCGGCGGGACCGGTAATTCCCCATTCACCAGGGCCATTCCCCATTCCTAATTGAGCCCCCATAGGACTCAATGGGAAGGTGGCAATAACGGTACCGCAAATTACGGTACCGTTATTGATCCCGGTATCCCTTTGCGGCTCCCGTCCTTAACGCATGCTAAAACCAGGCGTTCAGGAAGGACATGCAAAGGAATTACCGGCACCGGTGCCCTTACTGGTGCCGGTAATCCCTTACCGCCCACCTCGTAATGAAGCCCATAGAGCATGGTGCGGCTGCAGAGTGGTTGTAGAGTGCAGAGCGAGTGTAGAGTGCAGAGCGGGTGTAGAGTGCGAAGCGGGTGTAGAATGCGGAGCAAGCAGCGGGTTTAGAGTACGGAACGGGCGTAGAGTGCGGAGCGGGTGTCGAGTATGGAGCAAACGGGTGTTGTATATTGATGGAACGGGTGAGGTGGTTGGAAGAATGGAAGAAAACGGGTGAAGTGGGTGGTTTGAACGGAGGTCTGATCTGGAAGAACGGGTGATGTATATAGATGAGACAGGTAAAGTATGAGAAATAACGGGCGAAGTATGTGGACAAAATGGGTCAAATATATTGAATAGAAGGATTGAAGTATGTGGATGGAACGGGGAAGTGGATTGTTTGAGTGAAAAATGTGGTGGAAAGGAGGAAGTATGGGGTTGGAATGGGTGAAGTATGTGTGGGAAATGGATGATCTGGATGGAACGCATGATCTGGATGGAATGGATGATCTGGGTGGAACGGATGCACGGGGTGGAACGGATGAACGCGGTGGAAAGGATGAACAGGGTGGAATGGATGAACAGGGTGGAACGGATGAACTGGGTGGAACGGATGAACTGGGTGGAACGGATGATCTGGGTGGAACGGATGAACTGGGTGGAACTGATGAATTGGGTGGAACGGATGACGTGGGTAGACGGAAAGGGTGAAGTATGTAAATGGAAAAGGTGAATTATGTGGATGGAACGTGTGAAGTATGTGGATGGAACGGGAGAAGTACAGGGATGGAACGGGTGACGTATGTGGATGGAACGGGTGAAGTATGTGGAGGGAATGGGTAATGTATGTGGAGGGAACAGTTGAAGTATGTGGATGTAACGGATGAAGTATGTGGAAGGAACAGGTGAAATATGTGGAAAGAACAGGTGAATATGTGAAGGAACATGTGAAATACGTGGATGGAATGGGTGAAGTATGTGGATGGAATGGATTGGAGTGCAAGGAACCGATTGAGTGCATGGAACGGATTAGAGCGCATGGAACGGACTAGAGTGGATGGAACGGATTGGAATGCATGAACGGATTGGAGTGCATGAACAATCTGAGTGCATAGAATGGATTGGAGTGCATGGAACGGATTGGAGTGCATGGATCGGATTGGAGTGCATGGAACGAAATTGAGTGCATGGAACGGATTGGAGTGCATGGAACGGATTGGAGTGCATGGAACTGTGTGACTTACATGGAATGGTTTAGAGTGCATGGAACGTTTGAGAGAGCAGGGAAAGGAACGTCTTTGAGTGCCTGAATCGGTCGTAATGCATGGAACAGGCAGAGTACATGGAACGGATAGAGTACATGGAACTATTGGAGTGGGCCCGATCACAAACACCTAAGGTAAACCACCATATCTCATCTTCACGCTTACTCTCTTCCTTACACAACCACTCAACTAGAACACAGCGATACTATGACACCATTCGGTATAGCAGTTCCCATACCATCATTTAACTCATACTCCCCATCACCCTAACTAAACACTGCTGGCTACACACCCTTCAGTCTAGGCGTTCTCCTCAGGCCTAACGCAGCCAGAATTGGTCTGGATAAAACCTGCCAGAACGAACACATACTATTGATCTCCTAACCACCACACCTACTGCTAGGAAGCAGCTATCACACAAATGCCACACCAGCTGCACACTTATACGGTGCTCACACACACCTTTTGACTCTCTCTACTCTCTCTACTGACTTGAACTTCGGTTCCCGAGGGCGTTCAACCTACCAGCACCTTGAGACTTTACCAACGGTACATAAGGCGCTATATAAATGCAAAGTAACATAACATAACATAACATGAGGAGAAGGAAGAAACACAAAATTCCATCCTTAGCGCTTCGACCAGCACTAAGTTCGGTAGGTTCATCAGCGACCGTAGGATTTTATCCCCAAACCCTTCTAGCCATTTCACCAAGTTCCATGAAGGTGCCTGTTAGCTATAAAGTATCGAAGGGATGAAGCTTGTGTGATAAATGATCAAAAGGCCCTCCAAGTTATTTACCCCTTTACAATAGACATAGAGCTTGGCAGCCAACCACTTCCTCCAAGTCTTAGGGGGTCATTACGAGGTTCGAGGTAATGGCAAAACGATGCCGGTAAGGGACCCGGCAATAGCGGGATGGCGCTAACAGGAGGACATCACAAGTCAAGCGGACATGCAAATACCAGCATCATGAAGGCGGTAATGAGGGATACCAGGATGCTGGCAATACCGGCATCGCGAACCACCCGCAAACAGCAATGTGCAGTGTTCCCAACTGCCATATGTGCACACAATCAGCACAGGTGGTGGCAATGGAGTCTGACCTAGCACAAAAGGAGCACACCCACACACCACACCCCTTACCACACCAAAATGATTCTACTTGTAGTAGCAATCCTGGGGCTGGAGGACATGCTTGCATTGCTACACCAGCAACAACAACAAGCACCACGGAGGAGACGCAGGAGGAGAAGGAGGGTGAAACAGGCCCAGCAAGCCCCACCAGTGCAGCCAGTGGTACCATGCAGACAGCCCCCAATCCCTTGTATCAGAGCCAGTCCATTCAACCTAACCCCTTAGTAGATCCACACTCTGAACTGTCTGGACCGGGACACCATCACCAACATTGTGGACATGATACACGACGACATTGTCAGCCTGATTGAAATACTCACCGCCATCCGACCTCTACCGAAGGTAGTGTCTGTGCTCCACTTCATGGCCACAGGCACCTACCAGCACACAGTGGGGCACATGCATATCACAACCCTTATTTTCTCACATGCTGAACCAAGTGCTGGACGCCCTCCTGAAGCACTCAAGGAACTACATATCCCTACCACGGACTGCCCAGGAGATCTTCGACACGAAAGTTAGCTTCCATGCACTGGCTGGCATGCCAAATTGTATTGGTGCACTTGACTGCACCCATGTGGAATTGGTGGACCCGCATCCAGGGGAGGTGGTGTACCGGAATCGTTAGCTATATCACTCAATCAATGTACAGATGGTATGTGACTCCAGCAAGATCATCACACATTGTTGTGCCCAATTTCCTGGATCAACTCATGACTCAATGGTCCTGCGGAACTCCATGCTACCATGCTACATGGAGCGACATGCAAGATGACGTGCCTGGCTGCTTGGTAAGTTGCATGACAGGCACATGGCAGTGAAATGGGGGGAGAGATGCACACACCACCATGTTGTCATTGTTGTGGTGACAGCATGATGTCCACATCCCCAAAACACTGTGCCCTAAGCATTCCAAACTGAACATGACAACCAATCCCCATAGCAATGAAGGAAGCTGCACACCAATCACAACATTCCAAACCTTCAACCACCCCACATCCCACAACATGTGCACCACCCATCATCAGACCTCACCCTCCATACCACAATCCAGCAACATGCTGTGAGTATATACAATGTAAATGTCTGCAGCAAATCACTACACAGGACAAGCATCCATGAGAGTGCACAAAACAAAACCACCAAGGGAATACACTGCTTGTCACAGGGCCACCACCACAGTAGTGCAGCATATCACCATGGGAATAATCAGCGCTGAATGCTAAATAATGCAGAAACTACAGCCAACGCTGCCAGTAAGAAAATCATACAGAACTCTACACATCACATATATAACACAAACACTGCGGTATGCATCCACAATGCATGAGCAACATCAGGCAGTGTACACCGTGTATCATCTTGAAGACGCAATCCACAACATAAGACCATGGCACAGCACACATTGAGGCAAGGTAAAATGTGTTCATACAACCAGTGACATGTGCATGTGACCAACAAATATCTGCAGGCATGTGTGATAAGTACAGCTGTCCATCATGAATTCACTAACACATACCTTATTTTGCACCCATGCAGGTGATAGTGGCTATCCCTTGAAGCTGAGGCTCTTCACCCCTGTCCAGAACCCACAGAACAGGCACAAAGAGGACTACAATCGTTCCCATACCCCTGTGGTCATCCAACAGACCTTTGGCCTGTTGAAGGCACGTTTTCGCTGCCTCACCGGTCGGGTGGGGCACTCCTCTACAGCCATGAGAAGGTGGCCAAGATCATCATGGCACGTGTCATGCTGCACAACATGTGTATCCGACGGAACTTGCCCCTGCCCCCTTACATTGAACTGCAACCACCAGGTGATGCTGAAGAGGATGAAGAAGATGTGGGCTCACATCATCGCGGTGCAGATGCACAGGAGGGACGTGCTGTCCACCAGTCTGTGATTTGCCAATATTTCTAAGACACATGGGTGCAGAGGGTGCCATGAAAGTGGGACTGAGGGCACTGGGTGTGGGAGTACATGTACACTATGCACTGTTGTCCAATGAATGACACATATACAATAAGGAAAGTCCACTCAAGTTTTTTCAGGTGCACAACGGGTGTATTAAACAGTACAATAATAAAAAGTGCTCATACCCTCCACCTCAAACACACTCTCCCCTCTCCCCCAACCACTCCCCTACACACCCTCTCCCTCCTCTCCCTCCCCCCACAACTCCCCCACACATGGTGTCCAATCAAATGGTGCAGGTTTCAGCATCAATTGCCATATTCAGGCTGGCCCATCTACTTGTTTCCACTTTCCGCATCTAGTGGTGGCATGTCTGAGTGCCGCAAGGTGCACGCAGACCTGCGAAGGGGGGTGGTCTGAGTGGAGCTGGAAGAGGAGGCCGTGCCCGCTTGCTACAGTCTCGGGCAGAATGATCTGCCTCCAAGGCATCTGCTATACAACAAAGGACCTGCCTAACAGCAGACAACTCCTCGCAGATACGAGTTGTGGTGGCCTCAATGGCCTGTCTCAAGGACGCAGTGTTGTCCCGACCCTCCTACCTTGCCTGGGCACCGTCCGAGAGAAATTGTCTGACTAGGCCTGTCAACTCCTCCTGGCGCTGCTCCGTCTGTGCCATTTGCTGCACCCCAACACAGACACCAGTGGAGGTGGATGCTGCATGTGGCACATGTCCAAAATCATGTGGCTCCTCTGTGGGGCTCAAGCTTCCTTGCCCTGGCTCCCCACCAGACTGCTCCTGTCTGCTGTCATTGGTGGTGCTGAATGGTGTGATCTGGGGGGATGTAAGGGGGCTGGGTGTGGCAGGTAAGTCTGATGACTCGTCCTCCACAGGGACACACACCTGGCCTTGTCTCTGGACATCCTCGTCGCTATGGGGTGCCGTGGCTGTCACCTCCCCGACAGAGCGGTTGGCAGCTGAAAGGGGCCCATCGGCCACTGGCTCCTGTGCAGTGCACACAGCTTTTGTGGGGACTGCGGCAGTGGCAGTGGCCCTTAACCGCCCCAGTGACGTAGCATCCTGTGCTGCCTTCCCCTTCTGTGGCGGTTGTGACTTGCCCGGGCCTTTTGATGTCGAAGGCCTGTTGCCTTCTTCCCTGCCCCTGGCCTTCTTCCTGGGAGTTGTTGCCTGCCCCGCTGAGACGCGGGCCTCGCTGTCAGAATCTGAGCCTGTGGGGGACCGAGAGAAGGACAGCATCAATGATGGTTCAACATGCATCATGCATACATTGGTATTATTGCTGTTGTACACATTAGAGGGGATTAGGTATTGGAGTTTTGACATTCAGGTTGCTTGCTATATGGGGGGAGCATGCAGGCGTACATCAGGGTCACACATTTTTGAGGTGGTGTATGCTGTGTGACATGCATTTCTGTTGTGGACTGCGTGCAGTGTGACTAATGCCGTTTCCATGTTTGTGGGGTGTGTCTGAGGCATGGCATTGGCATGCTGTATGCTTGTGGATGTGTCAGTGCTGAGGACGGCATCTAGGTAGGGATGTGTCCATGCGTCTGTAATGGGCCATGCATTGCCTCATGGCACGGTCACATTGGTGGTCTATCATCATACTTTGCATTACAGTGTTTTCTTAGGACACTCACCTCTATCTGTGGATGATGTGGCGACATGTTCCATCTCGCCCACACCTTCGATGGACTCAATGCTGATGGTGCTGGCGCACGTTTCCTCCCATTGGCTGAGTTTAATAGGCGAGCTAGGGCCACCGCCAATAGCCAGGCCCTGGCTCCGGTTGGCCGACATGATGTTTCGAACTCTGAGGAGCAGGTCGTTCCACCGTTTACGCACGTCCTTCACTGTGCGGGGGTGTTCCCAGCTGCACTCACTTTACAGGCTACTTCTTCCCAGATCTCTTTTTTCTTGAGCTGGGCTGCTCTCTTGAGGTCATTCGCAAGGACAACCTCAGCATTTTCAGCCAGCGTGTGCACTAGCATTGTGAGCTCGTCCTCCGAAAACCGCTCCTTACGCTGCCGGGATGCCCCTTTTTTCACTGCCTTTGGCATGATGCTTGTGGTGTAGATGTTATTCTAATGTCTGAATGAGTCTCCAGGTGCTGTGTAGTGAGGATGGAAATGGATTGTGTTTTTGAAAGATGGCCCCTGTGCGCTTCCCCGTTCCGGCGCGATGATGTTACTTCCGGTTCCACTTATTAGCGGTGGCCGATATTAGCGGTGCCCGCTAATGCCGTATCCAGGGCCTGTTATTTAGAGGTGGACGGCGGCGGCAGTGCTGTCTGCGCTTCTCATGATGCCACTAAGGGGCATTTTTGGGACTTTAGCGGCATGCCGGTACTGTTGATACCGGCATGCCACTACGCACGTGCACGACAGCTCGTAATAGGCCACTGTTACTGGCCTATTACAGGGCAAGCAGGAAGGTTGGTTTGGCAAGGTTTTCTATGTCATTAGATGATAGAGCTATGTTCTTCAACGTTCCTGCAGAGTTCTGATTGCGCCCAATGCACATATTCAAGAGACAGTGGTTGTTATCTATCAAAGGTGAGGTAGTTCCAGTAGCAGTGCACTGGGGGAAAAGGTGATAGCCCAATTATATGGACCAGGAATCATCAGCAAAGTGCTGCGGAAGGTGGTAATAGTAGGTTGAGTGCCCATTGCAGTGTCAGGGCAATCCTTCTTTGGGGATTTACTCATGGCTTCCGCATTGCAGTGCTTCACAGCCTGGATTTGCGGTTTGCCGCTTGTTTCATACTGACACAGGGTTTACTCCCTGCTCTATGGAGAAAGCAGTGCGATTCGGATGTCCAACAATCCAAAAGTTTACTGATCAGTGTGTTCTTACCTATGGCTCCGGTGTCCCCTGGTTCCACGGCAGACCACGACAGACCAAGACCACTACACTGCCACTCTCGCAACAGACCACGCTGCGACCTCTAAGTGAGCACATGCTTTACAGTGCTTTAATGCCCTAGGCAGTGAGGAAGCCAGGCAGAAATCCTAAGGAGTCACTGATCCCACACAGTTCTAGACAAGCTGCAGTTGAGGTGCTGTTGAAGTGCTATGCACACTGTCAAAGGAAACTAGAACTCGTTTCACAATGGAGACAGACGGAAGGAGACGCACCTCAAGTCTACCACACATCTGCCAGAATGATTCCCTCGCAGTGCACTCACACTGCACTGCACTCTACACACTACAATCTCCATAATGGAGGGAGGTACAGGGGTACACAGAGCTTCAAGTCCCACACCGACCTCCAGAGTTCACATAGTCTGCGCGAAAACTCCAAGCAGGCTACTGGACAAGCTGCCTTACCCCCTGGCGGGGTGCAGGATGCACTCACTACTGCACTCCTGATCCTGGGTCAGGCCCTTTACTGGCAAAGCTCAGCTGTGCGGATCAGGAGAATTACCCAATGCACTCTCCCGCTTTCTGTTTTCCCGATGCACTGGGCTCCAGGCTTCAGACGCAGGACACAGGAGCAAACGTTCTCGTAGCTTGCCTCTCTAGAACCACTAGGAAAGGACCGAAAAACATGTCAAGCCGCACTTCACTAAATCACGTTGCAGCCGACTATGTCACATGTGAAAAGCAAAAGTGAAAGTGCAATGAAGTCAATAAAGTCGATCGAGGCATGCACCGCATACTGGGTTCATATTAAAGCACGGTGGGCATGCGGGATCACAGTCACAAAATGAGGAACAAGTTAAGTGGGTGCACAGCAGAAAAGACGCACCCAGTGGGCTTGGGGCTACAACAGCTGTGCGATGCATAGGGGTCTAAGTATGGCAAGGTGTAGTGGCACTAGAACGGTGCCAGATTTTCAAGCACGTGTGGACAAACCAGCCCAGTTGTTCAGAAAGAGGGTTGGGTAAAGTGGAGTACACAGTATAAGTGAATGCGAGTGTGGGTGTGTACCTTGGTGGCTGGCAGGGCGGTCGGCCTAGCTAATCTAGATGGGTGACGACAGGCATCCCTGGTCATAAAGGCAGTTCTAGGATCTGAAGATGCATGTAAACTGCTTGAATTTGATTGTGGTGGTGCGCAGTGAGGTGAGCGTCTTCTGTGTCCTGATGAGGAGATCTGGCAGCGCCACATCAGTGGTGCCTAATACATGCGGTGCACAACACTGCGCCCTTAGCCTGCACGTACTTTGCAGCAGTGGGCTTTGATATGAAGCTTTTATACGGGTGATGGTGAATCAAGCGAGTGTTATATTATGTTGCATGTAGTGGTCGATCAGTTAAGCCCAAAGGAAGGTCAGCCAGCGTCCTGCAAACAAGCGGTGCACAGACCCATGCCGTTAGCATGCACAGGATTCACCACAGTGGGCTTCGATATGCAGCTTTTATACAGGTGATGGCAGATCAAGTGAGCATTGTGTTATGTCGCACGTAGCGGTCGATCAGGGAGGCCCAACGGAAGGTTGGCCAGCGTCCCATGCACATGCGGCAAACAGCACCGTGCCCTTGGCCTGCATGGGCTGCACCAGTGTGGGCTTTGATATGCAGCTACTATAAGGGGGATGGCAAATCAAGTGAGCGTTGTGTTATGTCGCGCATAGCGGTCGATCAGGGAGGCCCAACGGAAGGTTGTCCAGCGTCCAATGCACCTGCGGCACACAGCACCGTGCCCTTGGCCTGCATGGGCTGCACCAGTGTGGGCTTTGATATGCAGCTACTATAAGGGGGATGGCAAATCAAGTGAGCATTGTATTATGTTGTGCTTAGCAGTCCAATGGAAGGTCAGCCAGCGTCTTGCACACCTGTGGCACACAACAATGTTCTCTTAGCCTGGGCTAGATGCTTGACCACATATCTTACTGGATCAAGTTGGTACAAAAATGTGTTGAAGTTAGGTTTTGAATACCTACAATAATACTCAATGTTATACAGATTGCTTTGAACTTCACAGTCACATGATAGACCAACCTGACAATATACACACCATTGTAGAAACGTGTTGATCAAAAAGAGTAAGTGGGACAAATTGCACAGAGGGGATCATTCCTGTCTCTAACTTTGCCTGCTAAATCATATTAAATCCTGCAGAGTATAAAAAGTGTCGATAAATGCTTTCAATGCAACATTTTCCACTCCGCTTCACTTGGAAAATGACCCCTTCTGATTGCAGCTTTATTTTCCTCATCCTGAATGGAAGTCCAAAGGCTCCAGCATAGAAATTAATGAGAGTTTACAAGAAATCTCATAGAGATACAAAATGAAATACATGACAAGGTAATTGTTTCACAAAGCTTGTTCTGGATCCTTTTAATTTCTAATCACCTAAAAAACACACTGTATATAATTTAAAGAAAAGAGTGCCACAGCAATGGTCACTGTCAGACAACATTCCCCATCTCTAATCACTTCCTCCTGTAAATGACCTGCCTCAGAGACACATTAAAAAGATAAGCCTTCAGTGGGAAGGCCTGTGCAGCTTGTCTTTGATAGGAGAGAGGCAGAGCAGTGGGGAGGGAGCATGGGCATTTGTTCTTGTCAAAATGTTAAATCCACCTCTTATTGCACTCTTTAGGAAATATTGAAATACTTGTTTTGAGTTTTAAAATATGTACACCTTTTGTACATTGCCCGAAAAGTTAAAGGAAACACTCTTCTTATGTTATTTCCCATGTGTTTATGATTAATCTTGTGAGAGGCAAATGTTTATTGGTGGGGTGGGAAAAATCCTTCCACCCCACCCACTTGCCCCCTCACTGGTGGGGTTGCATAGCAAATAATTTCCATTTCCGGCACTGCCTAAACATCCAGCACCCATGATTTACATCATACTTTCCAAACAAGACCCACAAAATGTATTCTGCCATGGCTACTCATTCGGTGGGCACATGTCCAAACACGCACATCAGATGTGTGTTTCTCCTCACATCTCATTGCCATACTATCTGTGTTCCAGTGCAAGAGTTAGGGCTTACACCCAATAGACACAACTAAAAAATGTATGCATGTAAGTGTGTGAATCAATCATAAGCACGAGCATGGCACTGGTCTACCTTCCTTACCGTGGCTTGCAAATCACCCTTGGCCCTACCACTAATGTGAGCATCCCTGCCCAAAATGCTACATTGCTAGACCTCAGGACCTAAACGTTCCTGTGGCTGCTTGTGTTCCAATGAAGAGGGGACATGGCCTAGCAATTGAGACTGAAATGCACCTTCTGGTCCCAGAAACAAAAGTAATTTGCTAATGGCTTGCCCCCCTTCTGTGGCATAGACGTACTAAAGAATTATGACATAAAATGTTGCACAGAGCAATGGTAGTGGTAATCTTTAATTAAAAGCCTTGCATCTATAACTTTTTATTTTACTATTCTCCCCTTCAAAATTACATTTCTGTTTCTACCAACTTTATTCTTTCACTCATACTCAAGTAGTTAAGGTAGCAGAATATACACTTTGAATGTGATTTGTAAGGACCCCCGCACCTTCTGCAGAAATCACATACATTGTTTGATACAGTTAACTATTTTATTAAGCGTGCTGTGAAAAACCTCTATAGTCCCACAAAAAAACATACCTAAAATTACATAAACCAACTTTGTGATTTGTAGGTAGCCTGCTTGAATAAGTGTGCCACCTCACTTAGAGGTGTGACTGGCCCTTCCTTTGACTGGTCATTTGTGCATTCATGGCTATGGGGCGAACAAATCCTGTTGGGCCTCTTGTCACAGGTTTTGGGCGAAATGCACCCACCACCCACTCCCTCGTGTCTCCCTGTTATGTTTAACACCACTGGCAAGGCCTATCTACAGCGGCAAGGGGCTGGCCCTGGGGAGGGGGGCGGCCCCCCTGGCAACCTTGCTGGCTCTGTATAGCCTGTTTATCAGCTAGGTTTGTGCTCTATAAATCCCATACATACACAAGTTAAACCTCTGACCTGCAGGCTACACAGATCTCAGTAGAATGTGCTTAATGGGCTGCTCTGTCATACTGGGAAATAGGTCCAAGGCGAGGAAAACCGGGGCAGGTGGTGAAGTCTACCAAGTGTTGCCACTTCCTCAAGTGGTTGTTGGACTGTGTTTCATGGTGCTAGAGAGTCCAATAATCTAACTGATTTAAAAAAAAAAAAAAATTTCTTGCTGGTCACTGAAAGGGGACTCCCATGGCTCTCACAGTGATTTATATTTTCCACATTGTTGTTTTGAACCATCTGAGATATTGTGTTGCTTCTCATGGGTGCCTGGTGTTGTCTTTAATACCCATGCTGCATGGTTTCTGTAAAGGAGCTGCTTTGATTCACTTTTCACATTTTGATTTTTTCTTATACTGACTGTCACACCTTTTTTGGCATCAGACTTCATGGGGATTTTACTTGTCTGAATATGAAAAGGGAACATTATTTTCCCTCAAGTATTTTAATAGAATTATTTTCTAGGCGAAGGGAAAGACATCCCGCAGTGGTCCCATTACAGGCTGTACACGATGGTATGGCTTGGAAGTCTTGTATAGACCAGAAAGTGCCCAATCAGGGGAGACCACATTATGTCCCTGGCCCAGACTGCCGCGAGGGCTCACAACACAGTCCTACCTCATGACACGAGCACAACTGAAATGCCAGGCGGCAGTACCGCTCTGGCGCTCACAGAAATGGACTGACGAAAAGGCTCAAATCTCAGCACCCCCTCTCATCAGGGGAGCGCTGCTACGAACCATGACATCATCACTGCTGTGTAGTTCCCGGGCTGGACTGCCAACAGGGCCCACAGAGCGACTATCCCTCTTCCTGGTATCAGTAAGTGAGTGTTGCTGCTCGCACCTCCCCCAGCATCACTCCCCTCTTTGCCACCTGGGCTAGACAAAACATAAAGGCCCGGGCACTCCAAATACCCTGCCCAACCCAGCTCCTTACCTTAAAACTGAGTTGCTCCTCGCATATGTAACACAGGTCTATGTGTCGTGCCCCCACCGAAGCACCATATTGAATCTTTGGTGTACTGCACATCGAATATGCGTCCTGGCCTTGACTCTGTCCTCTACCCCCAGGCCACCACTTTGTTTCTTTGATGGACAGCACCCTGCAGATGTTTATCATGACCCACCTCTTCCTTGCCCCTCAGCACATTGCTACGTGCTCTGAGACAGCTCAGCCAGTTACCCACAACCATCATAGGCATATTCCCTCTCCGTTTTAATTAAAAAAAATAAATGCCCAAAATATAGAATATAATAGCTTTATAGACTCCGCCCTCTGGCAGTACCTTACGAAGATGTTCCTTTGTATACAAAACAAAGGGGGGGCTCTGGGAATCTCTCTACCAGCACGAAAACAGCCCAATGACCTGTTCTTGGGTGAATAACCCCTGGGAGAGACTCTACCAAGTCTTTAGCTCACTGTCCCTTTCACAGAGAAGAAATTTCCCTGCATATCAGCCTTTGTCCTGCCCAGGGGCAGTCCAGTGCCGAAATGGTAGGCAATTCTCCTCTGAACAAGAGTACCATCAGTAACCCCATACACGTGTTTCAGTCTTGTTGGGCATCATCAGTGAGGTGAAACTGTTGCCTCTCTAAGAACAGTGAGCAAGGGGTCCACGTCTGGATTGCCCTGTTAACTTAGGGTGAAACCTTTGTATACATTTACATTTTAGTCCGTAGGGCAGTTTAATGGCTGAACACAAGTGACACCCGCCGTGCCAGGAGCAGGAGCTCCCCTCGAGGCATACTGCTGGAGCAGTGCCACACCGCAGCCTGAGCCCAGCTGCATACACGAGGTGAGCCTGGGGTCTACCCACCTCTCTCTAACCACCGGAGCCCGTTGCCTACACATGGCAAGATTCGTTTTTATTTAAATTGCCCGCAGCACACTGCCGTGCTTTCACCATCTTATTGCCTGATGGTGTTGAGGATCGACCACTCCAAGATGGCCGACCTCTAGGGCCTCTTACCTCACTCCACCCAAGCAGACACCTGATTGGCTCTAAATCAGCCTATCTCTAACCACGACATACCGGCAGGCGCAAGCCGGCGTCCGCACTAAGGCGGAGAACGAAGGCTCCTGTCTTGAGCCTGTCCTGAGAACTGCCTGAGGCTGAGGCCATGACCCCTGCTCGACTCGACTCCCCACCAGCTTATCTACGGACCCAACCTGAACAATTATGCTTTTGCACACACATGCATGCTTACGGACTGCTGGTAAGCCCTATTGAAACATTTACCCCTTTCTGTCTCATCACTGCTTATACGCGAGGTGTTTATGCCCCTGTGCAAGTCTTTGCATACCGTAACCTAGCGTTACTAACGCTAGCCATGACTAAGACGCCTGCCCCATTTGATTGCAATGTGTGCGCTCTCCCACATTTGACATGCCTTCTGTTCTCTTGCTTTTTGATTGCCATACTGTGAGCCTCCTCTCCTCATGTTACATGTCCTCTCCTTGCATGTGCTAAATGTCACAACCTTAGTCTCCTACGGGACACATGTGTAACTTAACTTCTCTCACTGGCATTGGGTGCTATAGTATGTACTCACTTAGTATTGTACTACTTTGCATTGTATCTGATCTCCCAACTAATAGACCCCACCCACCTTGTGTGGGCCTAGTCTGACTTGGCTATTGCAAGTACCTAGATGCCACCCATGCAATGCCTATTGCTGCTGCATTAACTGTGATTTATGCCAGGGCCTCCCCATGTATTACCAACTGTTGCTGCATTAACTCTGACTACGCCCAGGTGCCCCTATGCATTGTCTATTGATACCGTATCAATTGTGATTTAGGCCAGGGCCTCCCCATGCATTGCCTATTGTTGCTGCATTAACTCTAGATACTAGACTTAGCCACAACATCTCCTATTGCTAGGCGCACCCATCAATAGTGCCTGACACACGTGCCGCTCAGACCCCATTTGCTCATAGAATCATTGGCTTAGCTGCGACCCAACTGGTCCGTACCCTGACCTGTCGATATGGCGCAGTGACTGTCACTAGCCTTATTCAAACCTAGGTACCTACTGTATGATATTCTTACCTTTCCTAGTGCAGACTTGGTCTCATGCACCTATATGCCCATATCTTGAATTGTGGGAAGATGCCAAATGTATTGCTATACTATAGCCTTATGGCTGCCACCCTACTCTCTATCACCATGAGTCAGGAATGACACACTGAGCCTTCCTTTCCTGTGTCAAACCCTATCTCACATATTTTGCCTAACATAGTGCTCAATAATCCCACCACCTCTCAATCCAAACACGCTGGTGCCACAGGGATTGAAATCATCACCTCCCTCCCACGTACCTCATCAGATAGAAATCTTAAACTTAGTGCAAGACTCAACAAACTATACGAACCACTGAGAAGAACCATACCGCCAACCAACCTGAAAACTAACTACCCACACAAGTTGAAACAGATTGATATTACAAATGCCACACAAACTAAAAGATATAAGTACAAGTCTACGGACACTAACTTATTCAGTCCTAGCCAGGGCATCACGTCAAATGAGTTATCGCCACTTAAAGGAGCGCTTCTCAACGTGAGATCCCTTGTTGCCCATGCCCTTGACATAGCTGACTTAATCACAGAAAATAATTTAGATTTCCTGGCGGTAACCGAGACTTGGTTACATAATGCTGCAGGCCCATCACTAATGCTAGCCATTCCAGAAGGTTACACCATAACAAGACAAGACCGAGATGGTTCTCGAGGTGGTGGAATTGCCATCATCTCAAAATTGAGCCTTTCCCTCAGAACAGCCCCCTCTCAAACCTTGCAATCCTGTGAAAACCTCTCTGCTAAATTCCAGATAAATAACACACAATCCCTTACCATGCACTTAATATACAGACCCCTAGGTCCTCTCGGAACCTTTGGGGAGGATCTGCACAGTATAATTACTAACAACCTCAAACCAACTTCTCAGCTTCTCTTACTAGGAGATTTCAACTTAGGCTTTAATGATCCCATGGATAAACAAGCCTTAGACATAGCCAATATCATCAACGCATCAGGCCTGTCTCAGAAAGTCAATAAGCCCACTCACTCAAAAGGGAGAATACTGGACTAGATAGCGGACTATAACTGCACAGTCTCTATTTCCTCCATCTCTCATCAACCATGGACAGATCACTCATTCGTAGCCTTTAACTTATCAGCACTCAGACCCTCTCCTACGGTTTCACTGCCAGCGCCACCCTGCCTAACAAGAAATAAAACAAGTATCACAGTGGATAAAGTCATCCCTGCCATCCTACCCACTCTAAACGCTCTGCCTGACAATCTAGACCCTAGCACTCTAGTCCAGGAATATAATAACATCATGCTCAATACATTGGACAAAATTACCCCTCTCAAGTTTAGAAAAAGTAAACCCAAAGCTCACCTTAACAAATGGTTTACGCCTCAATTAAGAGACCTACGACATTTAAAAAGAAAATACTGGCCACCAGGGGGCGCACGGATGGCAAGCTCCTCCGCGTGAGCTCCGCACCGAGGTCCGCCAATGTGGCATGAGCCCCCACTATTGGACACCCCCAGACAGATCAATCGAGCGGATCAGATACCTAAAAACGCACTGAAAAACGGAGGTGTTTTCACAGACTTACAGCCTTGTGAAGCCCATAGAGGAACCTACGGAGCTAAAATCAAGTGAGGCCTGCGGCTGCCGCTTCCCGCCCTGGATCGGCGACCTCCCCTCGACACCCCACCTGCGAGCAGCCTGCCAGTCCCGTCACTGATATACCCGCGGCCCCGGAGGTCCATCCGCGGAGAGCAGCCCACAAGGACAATAAGGCGCGAGGACGCCACTCGATAACGCTGTGGCCCGGATCCCGAGGGCACCCAGGAACTTCAGCAATCAGTGCAAAGAAGGTACGAATGGAGCAGGTTGCGGCCGGCTGGAGACCCTGCCTTGCCAACTAACATTATTGGCCCCCTCCGCTGCGAGGCTTACCGCGTGCTCACTGAGGCAGGCTCCTTGGAGCCCTGTCCCCAAACGCTGCACCCCACGTCTGCCAGCATGCGTAGGCCCGATGAGCCTCATTGATCCTGCTGTCACGGGAGCACCTGCTTAGATCCTGCGCAAGATAGTCCCCCCTCAGCCGGTCTTGTACGCCTCGCATGGCCTATTGATTCACCCACAGGCAGACCCTTGAAGCAACGTCTGCAGGGGACCTGGCTGAGGCCTTGGGGGTGACGACCAAGGGAAGCCTACACCACCGCCCTCCGCACAGGAGACTTTCCCACAACACGGTTGGTGCAGAGACTCAGTGCCCGGAAAGCTACCATCTGAGGTCCCACAGCCAGAAGTTGAGAGGCACCGGCAACCTACAAGATCTGGATCAAGCAGCAGACCAGATTCCACTCTTTCTCAAACACAGCTGGAAAATCTTGAGGCCCAGACTTTCCACTTGAAAGGACGTCACTGAGAGCTGGGCCCCTGTGTTGCAGGATGTGTGCCCTTCTCAGAACCGTTGCTTTAACCGCTCATACTTCTACCAAATGATTGGGGGAGCCCCTGCAGGGTAAGGAGGGTGTATCCCGGAAAACAATGTATAACAGAAGCCCCACTCCCACTGACCAGTGAGCCCCACCTGACAGGGTGCTTGGGTGTCGGGGACGGGCCCCACCACCCTGCCCCATCACACCTCGAAAGATCCCGCTTGTCCTCATACCTCATAAACCACCACATGAGCGTCAGAGAAAGACTGGCCCCATACCACTTTAAACCATCACAAGACAGCTACTGCCCTCTTGGAGCAGCTACAATGACAACACAGAAATCCGAAGCAGCCTCGACCAAAGCAGATGTTGCTGATATTCTCACTGAAATGCGGAGTATGAGAGCAGATATTCGTGGCAAGATCGATAAAATCACCCAGAGGATTGATAAGATTGAGGACAGACTTGAAGAGGTCGAGCATAATCAGACATCCTTGAACACTCTAGAGACCCAAATGGAAGTACGAATTGCGGAACTCGAGGCTAGAGAAGAGGAGTTTCGCCTAAAGGTTGATGACTTGGAAAATAGGGAGCGGCTCAATAATATACGCATTTTTGGCATTCCAGAAAACGAAGGCGAAACGGAGACAGACTTGAAGAGAACTCTGCATACCATAATGAAGCTGTTATTCAATGATGACTCGGTAGACGACCCCAAAATTGATCGTGTTCATAGAGCCGGTGGAAAACCAGGAGGTCCCAGAACGGTGCTCGCACGATTCCATAATTACGCAGATAAAGCCAGGGTCCTGGAAAAAGCCAGACGTACCCCACAAGTGATGTTGGGCACCGCGAACATCTCCATCTACAAAGACCTATCCTCCCTTACATTAGCAATGAGAAGAAAATGTCTGCCTCTCACCAAAATGCTGAAAGAGAAAGATGTGAGATACTGCTGGCGATACCCCTTCTCACTCACTTTCGAGTGGGAAGGCAACGCCATAAAGCTAATCTCTGAAAAGGACATTTGGAACTGTGTTGCCGACCTGTTGGGGACCCATGAGGAGTAGCCGACGCAGAGTGAAAAAAGGCCGGAGGCCAAGGATTGGCACACCAAGGGCCCGCGGAGGAAGAAGATGTTTGGTTCCAGGAAATATAGGTGGATAAACAACTCCCCGGGCACTGAACACTGAACTTGCCTGGATCTCTCAGTTTCTTTTCCAGGGGTGCACCCGAAGACAGACTTTTAACCGTCTGAAGGCCATCACCAAGTACGGATCAATATACCCCAAAGACGGCAGACAAAGGTGAGACTCAACCCCCCTTACCCTGCCCACACTAAAGCAGATGATATACCCAAGAACCTGTCGAGGGTATGTTCACACTTATATGACAAGAACTAATGCACCTTCTTTTTGGCGCTTGGGAGGGGGGAGAAGGCCGGGGCTTGCGGGCCGTCCTGAATAGTATGGGACACGGAAATGTGGCAATACGAAGGAAGCTACCACAATGCCAAAAATTGCCCATGAGCTGACTTTGCGGAAGTCCGATGCCGGGATTGCTCCAACAAGATCTTAAGTTTGAAATATAGTTTAGGTTGTTAACAAACTTTTAGAATATTGGGGGGAAGTTGGGGGCTCATTGTTAAGCTGTACTATTATACAGATGGGACCGTTCATTGTACGGTTCCCGCTGGTGGTCCGAGAACGACCGGGTGAATATAACCCAGCTGAATCGGATGCCGTGTGGATGGGGGGTGGGGAGGGTGGGGAAGTACAACTCATTGGGGACACTGGGGAAAAGGGAACGGAGCAACATGAATGGGGAAAGGGGATGGAGACATCATTGATTCCACAGACTGCAGAGCATCCGGAATATGTACCGGTCACATCAGGACTACACAAGATCCGGCACACTCGCAAAACATCAGACACACAGCTGGTATCTAGAGATATGAGAACGAAACAGATACACTTAATGGGCTACCCTCTACACGAAAATAACAATGGCAACGATGTCTAGAACTAAAAAATTACGTATATGCACACTTAATGTGAAAGGCCTGAATTCCCCCACAAAACGCTCCATAGTGGCGAAAGAACTTAATAGGTCCAATATAGATATCATGTTCCTGCAGGAAACAAAATATCAGAAGGGGGACGAGAGAAGGATTCCCAGCAGCTTGTTGGGGCGTACCTTCGGGAGTTCGGGTGTTTTGAAAAGGGCAGGGTTGGGATCCTGATCCGTAAGGACCTTCGCATGAATATCCTAAATTCCTGGTCTGACACAGAGGGTAGAGCCCTGGCAGTGGTGGGATCCATTCAGGACACGATTATAACCTTAGCTACAATCTACGCACCTAACCAGGGTCATAAAAGATTCCTCCTCAAAACGACTGAATGGCTGTTTAACAGATCACAAGGTCACACGATACTTGGGGGCAAATTTAATACATGGATGAATAGCGCCATGGATAGGCAAACACCACGAAACACCTCCCAACCTCTCCAGATAAATGAGTATGTAGACATCAAAATATCACTTGCCCTATATGGCCTCTCTGACAGTTGGCACCACCTCCATCCAACGGACAAAGTATTCACCTTCCGCTCCATCCCTCATGACACGGTCACAAGAATAGACCATGTATTCCTCTCTGAGGGCATAATGAAAAGACTCCAGACCGCAGACATATGTCCCATTGCATGGTCGGACCATGATATGGTCGTGGTGGACCTAAACTGGGATGGCCTTGCCCCACGTAACACTAAGTGCAGATGCAATGAATCAATATGGTCTGACATAGTCTTCAGGGAAGAATTAGAAAATGAAATCAAGCAATTCTTTATAACTAACGACACGGGTGAAGTTGCAAAAGTGAACGTGTGGGAAGCAGCTAAGGCCACTTGGCGAGGGATCCTGATTAGAGAAGGTGCCAGAAAAAAGAGGGAACGCACCTTAATAGAAACTACCATCAGAAAGAAACTACACACGGCAGAGACCTTGGCACAAACATCCCCACAAAGCAGAACCGTACATCTTGCTGAAGCCAAAGACCTTAGAGAGGAGCTTAAAACGCTTGAAATAGGCAAAGTTACCCAGACCCTACAATATTTGAAACAAAGGTATTATGAAAAGGGGGACAAAGCCGATGCCCTCCTTGCGGCGCGGCTTCGAGCACAATAGGCAGAAAGATGGGTAGACACGATAGAGAGGACAGATGGCACCCTTATAGACACAATAGAATCTTCCCCAGAAGGAATACAAGAAGCTTTTGCCTTCTTTTATGAAGACCTATACACCGATAACCCACCTCCCCCACTAGGGAGCGTAGACACTTACCTCAAAGAGACTGGCCTCCCCGCACTCTCACACTCCGAAGCTGAAGCCCTCGACGCACCAGTCACGGGCGACGAAGTCTCCGATGCCATCAAAAGTCTTAAGCTGGGGAAGGCACCGGGAGATGATGGCTTTACTCCCGGCTTCTACAAAACGTTCACTGCATTTCTTACCCCCTTCCTGTTGACCCTATTCAACGAGATCTTTGAGACAGGCCGGGCACCCCTTTGTTTGCCCAGGCCCTTCTAACGGTAATCCCTAAAGAGGGCAGAGACCCAAAATACTAAAGGGTCGTATTGCCCTATATCACTCCTCAACATAGACGCTAAAATATACACCAGAGTAATAGCGGCCAGATTAGAAATATACCTACCAAAGTTACTACACTCAGACCAAGTCGGCTTTGTGAGGGGTAGACAGGGAGCGGACACGATGAGGAAAACCCTGCATTTGATATATAAGGCACAAGGGAGGAACGACAACCCAACTCTCCTATCACTCGACGCCAAAAAGGCTTTCGACAGAGTGGACTGGGGGTTTTTGGAAAGGGTTCTGGTCTGGATTGGTCTCGGACCCAAACTCCGCCGCAATCAATGCAATTTACTCATCCCCCAAGACCTCTGTAGCAGTGAACGGTGGTTACTCAAGATGGTTCTCACTGGAGAGGGGAACCAGGCAGGGCTGCCCTTTGTCCGCCATACTATTTGTATTATCCCTTGAACCGCTCGCGCAGAGGCTAAGGCTTGACAAAAGGGTAAAGGGAATCCCGGTAGGGGACCAGGAATATAAATTGGGTCTATATGTGGATGACATCCTCCTGCATACAACCATTCTCCTAAGTTCGATACCGGCAGCTATGGAAATAATCGAGGAATACGGCCAACTAGCAGGTCTAAAGATTAACACAGGAAAATCGGTCCTCCTCCCGCTTGACAAAACTAAAGATGCAGAGGTGGAGCGATTTGCACCTTTGGGGATGAAGGTCAGTCTCACCACGCTGCGCTACCTGGGCATCAATGTGACCCGAGACCTGCAAGGCCTATTTGAAGCCAACTTTCCCCCGATAATACATACAATCCAAAAAGACATTGAGAGGTGGACAAGACTCACCATCTCACGGATGGGTCGATTGAACACAATCAAAATGGTCATCTTGCCAAAGTTGCTCTACCTATTTGAGATGCTCCCAATCCAACTACCTAAAGAATTATTTGCGACCACTAAAAAAGCCCTACACACCTTTCTGTGGCAAAACAAAAAATCCAGAGTCCCAGCTGCCCTACTCCACCTTCGGAAGGATAATGGAGGGGTAGGCCTCCCAGACATAGAGCTATACTATAGGGCTGCCCATCTACGAGTGCTGATCCCACACATCAGGCAGCAGAAAGAACCCAAATGGATAGGCCTAGACAACTACCACCTCCGACCATTCATTGTGGCAGAATGGCTATGGGTACTGGGACCCTTATTATGCAACAGCATTAAAAACCATCCCATTCTCAGGACTATGTGGGCAATATAGAAAAGGAACAAAGGGATGAAAGGGATCACAACGTGGCCCCACCCCCCATCACACTTATGGGCACCGGGTGTTCGGGATGATATTCCAGATCCAGGCAGCTATGATTCGTGGTATGACACAGGGCTGGAGAGGGCGGGACAATTATGGAGAAATAACACATTTATCACCATCCAGGAACTAGAAGAAGCCCTGGCACTGGGTCCACTCTCAGTGTTCGAATATCTAAAATTAAAGGGTGTCATGACGCGAGAGGTGTGGAGGGAAGCTTTACAAAGGGATCTTACCCCGTTTGAGACAATCCTGGACACCCACTCAGGTTCCAAAGGCCTCATAAGCGACATGTACACTGCATTGGTAGAAGTCAACACAACTCCCTCAGCCACTCTAAAACGCAAGTGGGAAACAAATCTCGGCAGACACCTCTCCCAAAGACATGGCTCAAGATATGTAGAGGGACCTCGAAAACCTCTATCTCATGCCAGTATAAATTGCATGGGATCAAGCTATTATACAGATGGCAATGCGACCCACTTAGGCTAGCTAAAATGTACCAGGATGCAAGTCCAATTTGCTGGCAAGGTTGTGGCCAGAAAGCTGACTACTGGCATATGTGGTCGGGGTGTAGAGCGGTCCAAGCATATTGGGACGAAGTCCTCAGTTGGATTATAGATCTTGAAGGGGAAGAGAGGGAGAAACAACCACTCATGATCTTATTCAGCCTAGTGGAGACGGAAGGCCTAGTGATTAAGGTACCCAAAATGACACATGGACTCCTGTTGGCAGCGAGGGCCTGTTTTACAACCATATGGAAAAGAACAAGTTTACCAACAAAAGCCGAGTGGATCCACGTCTCCCGAAACATTTTCAACATGGACAAACTGACAGCAGCCATCCATGGAAACTGCACCTCCATCGATGACTAATGGTCTGAGTTTCGAGCCAAGTACATCTCGTAAAATGTCAAGTGTGCAAAGTGATATGACTAAACGCCATTATATTGTTTAGCCCGTAATTTTAATTCAGGTTATGTGTGTCACAAGAAGTATTGTTGTATTCACATTCGAAGCAGTTGATGAAATCCTTTTGTGGACTATGATAAGATCTGTTGTTTTCCGTAATCATCAGGGTTGGAGGGTGGGGGGAGGTGGCCGGGGGTCAACTCGAGGATATTTGGTAGCACGAGCAACTGTAACGTAATTTCTTTTCTTCTTTCCTTCCTTTCTTCCTTTCTCCTTTTCCTTCTCCTGCCCCCTCTCCTTCCCCCCTCCCTTTCCTCCCTTTCCTCTCACCTTGCAATTGCCAAGCCAATTTGATATATTTGTATTGAATACTACAATATCCGTGTATAAGATCAATAAAACCAATTTTCCCCAAAAAAAAAAAAAAAGAAATGTGCCTTGCTAAAAGGAGTTCCTATGATGAACGCATCACCAAATCTAACTCTAGCATGAGGGAACTCTTCTCTATACTGAAAGAATTAGAGTCACCAATAGCCAGTATCAGGTAATATTATCCCCACCAAAAATATCGCTGGTCGTCGGGAACGGCCATAGGCGATATTTTTGGTGGGGATAATTTATGGGGTAAATGGGTAGGGGGTTTGCGGCGGTGTCCCCTGCTCCCTTTTAAAATATATGGGGGTTGCGGGGGTGTCCCCCGCAGGTTCCACGGGGTAATATTGCCGCAAAAATATGGCAACATTTTTGTATGGCAATATTTTTGCCGGGATATTATCACATGGAACCCAATAGCCATACCCGATCTAGTTACTAAGGACAAGTCTTGGTGCGCAGATATCCAACATGCGCTAGCAAACAAAATTAATATGCTCCAAAACAAAATACAGCAAAAAAAAGATATGCTGAACCTACAGCACATCCCAAATGCCTCGTCACCTACTGACTCTCTCTCGAGGCGCACAATAACACATTTAATTTTTCCAAAACTCCTCCTTTAGAGGTAGAAAAAATAATACTCTCGCTCAAACCGTCTAATTGTAAAGATGATATCTGCCCAGCACAGTAAATAAAAGATGCTGCCAGAGACCTCTCACCATTCATTTCAAAATTGATTAATGCCTCCTTTGCATCAGGCACTAACTCAGCTAACCTAAAACACTCCTGGGTGCTCCCTCTCCTTGAAAAACAGACATTAGATCCACTCATCCTGACCAATTACTGCCCTATTACCACGGTACCATTCCTCCTCAAAATATTTGACAAAGCTGCCTACATCCAGATACAAAAACACCTTGATCTGTATAACCTCCTAGGAGCTAGACAATCTGGCTTCCGCCCACTACATGGAACGGAAACTGTCCTTATTGATTTAAAGACCCAAAATGATGAGCTGAGAGATAGTGGAAGGACAGCACTTTTGCTTTTACTTGACCTCTCAGCTGCATTCGATTTGGTCGACCACAAGGTCCTCTGCAGACACCTGGACTCTGCTGCTCATTTCTCTCCGGAGGCCATCAGATGGTTGGAATCATTCCTGAGTGAGAGAACAATGAGAGTATTTTCTCCATCGGCTGCAGCTGACCCTACCCCCATCCTGTGTGGCGTTCTCCAAGGCTCTTGCAGGGACATCATTTCACCAAAATGCCATGGGGAGCGGAAGTGACTTCACACAACCCTTGACCCGGGATGACATCACAGGAAGTGATGTCATTTGACCCCACTCCGAAGTGATATCGCGGGAAGCGATGGAACACAACCTTTCACCAAACAGGAAGTGGCATCACATAGCATTGTACACTACGAAAATATAGTTGCGATATCACAATAATGTGATGTACATTTCATATAAGAATGGATTGCCATATGTATCGTTAAGATCAGTGTGTATAGACCCATAATACCAAATTACTGTGAATACAAGCAAACGTCCATGACCAAATGATAATGATGTGTTATTATATAGCACTTACACTTAAGTGCTTGACATAGAAGAAATATACACCCAATATCACCCAACCTGTGTTGGTACCCATTTATGGACCTCAGAAGGATGAAAGGCTGAGTTGAGGTGTTTAAGAACAGACTAAATCAGTGACTCGCTCCCTGAAGTGTGCCTGAAATAAACCTTTAATGAGTCTAGCAATTGTATAGAATTCCAGAAAGAGACATTTTTTGGCATTCCTATTCTTTCTTATTTAGGTTCAGTGCTGAAAGTGTTAGACTTGTGGCACTCCTGTTCTTATTTTTCTTCTTTGTTTAAGGGACCTGAACGAGAAAGCTAGCCACTCCAGAATTAAAGAGCCACATGGTGCTGGCCACAGCCCAGGAGATTGCATTGCAAAAACAAAAAAAAAAATTTAGAGGTCGCAAGGGAGACCTCAGAGGTCACAAGGGAGACCTCAGAGGTCGCACTTGCGACCTCTGGTGACCCCCAAATGACGTCCTTGGGCTCTTGCATCTGGCCAACTTTATACAACATCTTCAACAAACCTTTGTTCGATGATCTGGAACTTCTGGGTATCACCTACACTAACTATGCAGATGATACACAGATTCTCCTCCCACTTTCTGGGGATCATATTAAGGACTCAGAGTTGGTGAATAGCGTATATCTTACAGTTCAAGCATGGATGGCCACCCATGGCTTGTGCTTGAACGACGACAAGACAGAGCTAATAATCTTGGGTTCTCACGCAAACATTAACAAACTAGGCCAGGAATTCTCCTCCTTCAATATTGACGGAAACATTATCAGGGTCTCCAAAGAAGTAAAAACCCTTGGCTTCTACATAGACTCTACTCTGTCATTTGACAAACAGGTAAAATCCCTGGCCTCCACCACCGCCTATGCCTGCAAGCTGATAAGAGCTGGCTAGCCATTCCTTTCCAACGACAGTTGCATGACCCTGGCCAGAGCATTAATTCTCTCCAGGATCGGCGACTGCAATGTCCTTTACAGTGGTTCTAATAAAACTACCATACAGAAACTACAAACACTACAAAACAACGCCTTGCGAGCAACACTTGGCATAATTAAAAGAGTACACATCTCTGCCATCAGACGCCAACATAAATGCCTATCCACTCAGAACAAAATACAGTTAAAAATTATCTCTTTGACACACAAAGCTTTAAACAATGCTGCCCCTAGCTACCTCATGAAAAAAATACATAAACAACCCTCTATCAGACCAACCAAAGCTGGCAACGCCAACTGCCTAGTAGTACCTACATTCAAGCTAACACTGTTGGTGGCAATAGCTTCCCAGTGAAGGCTGCTAAAACTTGGAACTTAATACCAAACAACCTGAGAGAAGATCAACCATTCCCACTTTTCAGAAGGAACGCCGTCCATCACATCATATCCAAAGACCACTAGTCACCCTATTTCCCTAGCTGCACTTGCCCACCTTATTTCCAGGTCCTGACACTTGATACTGCTCCTATTCTCCTTGTTGAATTATGACATGTTATCTGTACCATTTTTGTGTAATTTACCCTGTTATTCTGTGATTCCTGTACATTATAGTAATTTGTAAAATCTATAAACAAACAAACAAACAATGAAGTTGTGTCAGCTGCACCTCAGTTGTGCAATGGATTTAAGCCATTCCTGGGACTCTTCTTAGTGTGGAACAAAAATCAGGTGGACCCCCAGCTGACAAAATACCCGGAATTCTGTGTAAGGGAAATCAACACTTGATTTCATCTTCTTGCTTTATTTTACCACAATCTTCAATTCATAAATTAATATATTCTCCTACAAATTCAACTTGTTCCTTACATGTATTCCCAACATATAGGAGGAGAACCAGTTGCTCCTCAATGCGTTTCAATCCAACTAGGGATCAAAATAACAAATTAAACCCTTTACTGGAATGCAAGATCTTTAATACATAGAAAATAAAAATTTCATATACATCATTTGTAATTTACATCAGTAAGCAATATCCTCCTTGTGCATGTCGACAATACTGGCAAAACAAACTGCGTCTACGCCGGGAAACCCACAGTGCCCTTTCTAGAACTATTAGGCTGTGTGTTCATTCTCAAATTGTTCAAGTGTAACACTATGTTGTCTGTAGTACATTTTGTGTAAATTAACTCCTCTTTCTACGCACATTTAACATGAAAAGTGCATCTAGGATGTTATTCACTCTGCCCAAACACCCACAGTATCTCATTAATTTGGAACTATTTTGACACCCGTCAAGGCTGTGCAAAATCCAGATCAACCGATCATTGGTGAACAATGAGCCTCCATCTTGTATGGTGTCTCAAGCTAAATGCACAGTCTACTACCATTTTGTGAAAGATGCATTCAAAACAAAACAAAACTCAATTCAGGGGCATCTGCTAACCCATACAACCAATGAAACATTGATGTCCATAATAGGAGTAACACTATAATATAATGTTGAAATATACTCAATGTCCTGTATTTATATAAAGCAAGTTATTTTCATTAATTCTAAATGGTAATACCAAATGTAGATAATCAATACAAAATGCTACCCGTCATAACAGGGCACTTTTTAGATGACCCCTACCCCCCATTCTATGCCTGTTGACTAGTTCCACATTTCATTTGATTCACTTGGTGACTTGCCCCCTTAAAATGTCTAGCAATGCTGGATATTAAGTAATTAATTCTCAATTTGGACGTGTGTTTGTTCCATCTCTCCTTTAGTTTGCTCCATCTAGTACTTGCAAGGGACATTTTATGGTGTAGATCACATGCAAAACCTCCTGATCATCTTGACACCTCATGTGAAACTTTTCCATCTCCTCTTCCAATTGTGCATTGCAGATACTGGCATCACTCGCTATTCTTTTAACTCTAATTCACCTTCTCAGGGGTAATTCCCATAACATGGCTGTGGTATGGCTGGGGTGAAAGCTCCCTCAGTGCAATACGTTGTTATTATCGTTCATTTTGAGAAACTATTTTATGGTGATTTTCAGATACACAATATCAATATCCATATCTAGAAAATGAAGACCGGGTTTTCTTATATTCCACAAAAATTGCAACCTGGATAGATTCCATTAAAATATATACAAGCACTCAAGCAATTCTTGCATGGCAACATGCCATATTCCCAAAATATTGGGCCTCATTACATGGTAGGTGGTAAACCATGGTGCTATTAGCGCCATGGTTCATGCCGGTAATTTACCGGTACCGCCTTGAAGGAAAGGGGAATTACCGTCCTATTCAAAGGTTGGGAAGGAGGTACTTCCTCCTTCCTCCATTGCCCTTCCCCATTCCCATTTTTGCCACATAGGGCACAATGGGAATGGGCAAGGCGCTAATTACGTTACCGCAAATTGCGGTACCGTAATTAGCACCCCGGTCCCTTTGCGGGTTCGTTTTTTAACGCCTGCTAAAAGCAGGCGTTAATGTACCAACCCGCAAATGGACCTCGTAGTAAGGCGGTATGGGTTTACCGGTACCGGTAAAATACCGGTACCGGTAAACCCTTACCACCTATCGTGTAATGAGGCCCATATTGTCTATAATCTTACATCCATCCATTGTTTAGTTTTGTCTATTGGGTGTAAACCCTGACTCTTGCACAGGAACACGATGTTGTGACACTTCTTAATATGTCCAGAGATATTTGATGTAATCAAATATGATCCGTCTCAAACTTGTACATACATAGATTAGCTTATAGAGGGGTCATTGTGGCCCCCATTATGGTTCCAGTTATTTGTAAACAGAACTCTTTCTCACTATATTGGCTATGGTTAATAAGACCAAAATTAACTTTATAAAACTTCTCTGTGACTGTGCATTTAAAGGTGCTCATTCAAGTTCCATTTCATGAGAATTAGATGTCCACAAACTCATTCCATACATTTTAAGCGTGTTTTCTCCAGGTTCCATCATGGTGTCTTGTATAATGTGTAAAAAGTGTGGTATCTTTGACATATACACTCATTGTCTGTACTATAGAAAGAAATCACTGTATAATCCAAGTAGTTGTAATATTCCATCTGTTGCTGCCACAACAAGGTGGATTTAGGACATTCTTATGAATCTTTGATAGTATATCAAATGGAGGTGTTAAATGGTGAAGTACAGTCAAAATATCTCTGATGCTTTCATTAAACGACCATAATTCTTTAGCATGCACAAAAATATCCTCCAGATGATTCTAAATGTCACAGTCTGGATTTGGATCAAGCTTCAGACATGTTTTCGCATCCTGCAGTAACTGCAAACATCCTGTGTGGTTACTCAAAAAAATTAATGATGACAATAGAGCTGCCTCTGCCAGCGGATTAGGTGATAATTCTGTCATTGGCATACCATTTCTGCAACATCATTAATTCATTTCTTGTGAGGTGGTTTAAAACTCAAACACTCTATATTCTTTATCACGGAATAAAACAACTCTTATTCTTAAATGACATATATTCCTTATCATCTTGTAAATTACTTTCAAGTAGTTTATTAAATAAAGATTTAAAATTAATCGTCCTAATCAGTTGAAAAATCTCAGTTTTTACTTCAAAACAATGTGTTGAATAAGTTGGTACAAAATCCAATCCTTTATTGAGAACAGTAACAATCTCACCATCAAGCATCATTGGTCAAATATTTATAATAAGGTTATTCTGACCCATTGCCACACCTGTACTGTGGTTGTATTTTTTGGATAGCGTCCTTCCGATATTTTATCTCTTTGGTCTAAAGCAAATTTCTTTGGGGTATGTTTTGACAATGAAGATGTACCTGCTACTGGTTTTATTCCACTGATATTTGAATGATGATTTTCTTCCATGCCACAACCCGAGACATTTGATGAACTACTATAACCTGTATAATGATCCTCTTTACTTGCATATCTCACCATCAAGGTTGAACTGTCCTCATGTTTATAGTCAAAAGTATCTCTCTCAAACTTTCTCAATGTTTTTGCCTCCAATTACTTTCTCTTACCGTTCCAGTTTTAAATCAATATTCTGGATTATCTCATCCAATTCTATTTTATTGTACATTGTAACAATTCAATTCAACTTTAATTACCTCTATTTCCTTATTTATGTGTTCCTGATCCTTTGCAGTGCTGACCAATACCGCCAAACATTTCAAAGGGAAATACCAGGTGAAGGTCAGCGGGAGCCAGTGAGTGGGTCATACTTCTAGGCCTGTACAGGGACCACTAACAAGGAGTGACTTTTAAGAATGTTGCCCCAGTTCACTGGACAGGCTCATCAGAACCTTTGCACAACAGCTATTGAACTGCTGGCATTTTTATGTTCTCTATTCATAGAAGGCACAGTTGAACATGAAACAAAAGACTTGAAAAAACTGAACATATCATACAGAGTTGGTAAACTAGGACTCTAGGGCTGATTGTGTGAAGAAGGAAATAGGAGTGGAGGTAGAGTGTAGGTACGCACATGGGGGATTTCTAAAATGCCTTTAAATGAAAGTTGGTGCAACAAATGGCTTGACATTTACAACAGTTGATTTCTCAGCAGAAGATTCAAAGAGAGATCCACCAACAAGGTAGAAATGAAGAACCATTCCTATCAGCTGTCAGAATATTATTACAATCTAAACCATCTAAAGGTATATTTGATCCATAAGAGCAAATTAAGTGCTTTATATTCCATGAGCAACACAAAAAGGTAATTATTGAATGCAGTCTCCATTTCCAGTCCTTAAGAGTCAATCCCCTCCAGGTTTATCAGATATCCACACAAAGCACACTAAATTTCACTGAATCTAAAGCTGAGCAACTCAGAGTGTATCCTGAAAACCTGGTGTGTTTATGCTCTTGAGTACTCGTCTTGGAGACCGAGGATTCAAATCATTGGAAATGCAACAACGTCTTCTTTTTTCCTGGCTAATGTAACCTCAGATCAAGTTATCAAGGCTAAGTAAAACGCAAAATTCTGCAAACTTAGTTAGTACTTGCCTTAACATAACATTGGGACGAATGTGACAGATTACCATAGATATGCATACACCCCATTTATCTGTTAATGAACACCCCTATGAGGATCAAAAAGACAGCGTGTGAAGTTTTTTGAACAATTACTGAATAATTTAGCACTTTTTCGATAAAAATGCACAGGTCACAAACTGTAATGCAATCATACTTTTCACCAGCATTTGCGCTTGGAACTAATGTTGTATTACAGAATGAGCATCAAGTGGCCATGTTTGGTACCAAGCATACCCACACACGCATTGCACAGTCGAGTGGTGGAGACCTTATTACGCGCTCTGAAAGACGCATGCTACCCGTTGTGTAGGATTTATTCGGGGACTACAGCCTCTTTCAGTCATCTTCACTTCTGCCCACAACACAAAATGAAAGAACAGTAGAAATTGCAACTGTTGCCTGGCATTTGTGTCCGTAGTCTCCTGGGGTGTTTACCTTCCACCTATATGTAAAAGCAATTACCATGAATTTCACTGGAAAACAACTTTGCGATTTACGGGTGTTAGCCCAGAAATTCCTGCAGCTCTGGTGGGCCTCTCATTAGGTTAGGTTTCTCTGTCACCATAATCACCACCTTAGCCTTTTCCATATTGTGCAACTTTGCACCATAAAAAGAAATGTGCTCAGTAAAAAACACCAGTAACTATTGCATAGAATAGGGGGAAAGCACAGGTAATGTGCATACACTTCCCTGGGAGCCACCACATGTAGTGGTAACCAGTGAAAATCTCTCAATTGAAAAGGTTGCCAGCGGGCGATATTTACTCAAATTTGCACCCGACTACAGTCAACCACTTTCCCCAAATATTATAGGACTGGAGTTTAGAATAATGAATAACACCAGGCATAGAATATGTGGAAACACTTTTTAGGATACAGGGAATTAAAAATCTTTTTAGGTGAGATTTTCCCACAGAACCCATGCAGTTGCCTTCTCCACTGGAAGACACTGTTTGTGTAAACTAGTCCCACTGTTTGATCTACATTAGTCATGAAATATAGGTTAAGCCTGTTCCCATATATGATTGCGTACTCAAATTATATAGACAAGTTAACACAAGTGTAACCATATTTTTGCACTATAAGGGCTTGATTCATGGAACATTTTCCTATGGGATTGCGCCATTATAAAACACTTCCATGAATCAGGCCCTAAATAACTTATCATATCATTTCATATGCACTAAACCAGAAATCACAGTTTTCACAAACACAGCTTATTTTTCAAAAGAATGTACCCCTTAAGTTTGATGGTAAACCCTATAACCACATATAAACTTTGTATTCATAATCAACACTCATCCACAAACATGCAACGTTTATTTGATGGGCAACATCGTGAACCTGCTACTGAGATCTGTCCACTAAATCTGTTCTCTTGGAACAGACCTAGCTCCAGGTGAAGGCCAGAAGAGGCTCCTCTAGGAACAATAATCAGGAACAAATCGCCTCATCCTAGAAACACCAGGAACAATAGCAGAGAGACCAACGACTGAAGGATTGGGCGATCAGATGACAAGAGAGTGTGTCATCCCTTCTGGTTTTTGGCTTCACTTTCTGCCTGGAATTTCACTTCCAGATGCTGTCTTGCATAGGTGACATCACTTCCAGTGTCCATCTTGGATTAGTGACATCACTTCCTGTGGCCATCTCGGATCAGTGATATCACTCCCTGTGGCCATCTTGGATCAGCCTTATTTATAGCTGAAGACCAAAAGAGGCTCTCTGGGTGCACCAATCAAGAAGATATCACCCTATCCAAGCAACACCAGTGACAATACCGTAGAGAACAGCCACCTAAGGACTAGGCAATCAGGTGACGAGAGCGTGTGTCATCCCTACTAGTACTTGCCTTCACTTTCTGTCTGAAATTTCACTTCCAGCAGCCATCTTGGATTGGGGACATTACTTATAGTGCCATCTTGGATCAGTGACATCACTTTCCTGTGGCCATCTTGAATCAGTCCTATCTCTAGATGAAGGCAACAAGAGGCTCCTCTGGGTACACCGATCAAGAAGAAGTCGCCTCATCCCAGCAACACCAGTGACAATAGCAGAGAGACCAACCACTGATGGACTAGGCGACCAGGTGACAAGAGCATGTGTCATCCTTCCTGAACTCCCTAGGGGTGTCCCAGCTAAGGGCAGAACTGCAAAGAGTGAACACCAGCCGCTGACCAGTCTCTTTGCCTCTTTGCCTATGAGCCTTTACTTTTGCCTGCCTCCCTGTTGCACCTGTGAGTACCCCAGGCTTCCTAATTACTGTGCTGTCTCTCCACACAGCACTACTCAACTATAATGCATTCACTCCTGCTGCTCCTGCTGCTCCTCCTACTATCCTCTCCCTACACTTTCTTCAATCAGGCTACAACTTCCTCCTTTTCTATCCGTATTACAAAACTCTCAACTCAAAACTACCTCTGCTCCATCTTGCTTCCACCTCCTTCCAACAAACAAAGCAGACAACCTAACCATACCTCCTCTAACACCTTACCACCTCACCTCTCTTCCTCTAAGCCTCAACTTCTCTACCCTTCCTTACCGCATCAACTGAACTTTGCACACTGGAATGCTCAGTCTGTATGCAACAAAACTTCCGTTATCACTGACTACTTTCACTACAGCTCTCTTCCTCTACTCCATCTTTCTATTGCTGAAACCTGGATTTCTCCATCTGGCACTGACACTCTTGGTGTCCTACACAACTCCAAACTATTGTTCATTCTCTCTCCTCGACTGAAAGACAGAATTGGAGGCATCGGCACATACTCTCTTCCTGCCTCAATGCCTCACAGATCTCCAATGCCTTGCCCTCTCTTACCCATTTTGAATTCACCATCTCTACTATACCTCCACCTCATTTGGTTTCCATTATCACCATCTATCAGCCTCCTGGTCATACTGGACCATTCTTTGATGATTTTCAGCAACTCCTTGTTTCTCTTTCCACAAAACATTACCTCATTCCCTTAGGTGACTTAAACTTGCTCTCCAACCACTTTTTAAAAATGTGAACTTGATCCTTTTCTTAGTGATGAACAACTCCACTCTATCCATACCCTACCGACCCACACAGGGAGTAACTCTTTGGATCTCTTATTCATCTCCACCTCGCTCTCACCCACTAATACTACTGTCACACCATCCACATCTGATCTCTCAAATGTTACCACCACCATCTCCTTTCCACCCTCTGACCTCTCCTCACCACTTGCCTCACCTATTACTAAAATGAAATGTAAACCTTCTGCCATTCCTCCCTTTCTCTCAGACCTACAGTTCTCACTCTCCTTCATACATGATGCCGCTCCCACCGACACTGTCTTCTCTAACTTTCAATCCCTACTATATGACTCATTCTCCTCTCACTTACACTGCTTTACTTTCACCACTCTCAACATCCTCAACCAGAGGTCACACCATTCATAGGCTCTCTCCCCTGAGACATGCATCATCAGCTACGCAAATGAAGGCATACCCACTTGCATGAGGACCCGCAACTCTACCGCTCTGCTGTGAACTCTCTTCAAGTTCCCTCTTGAAAGAGCAAAAAGGGATTTCCCCCTAACCCTTATTGACTCTCATTCCAACCATCCTAGCTGTCTACAGAACACCCTAAACTCATTCCTCTGAAGTCTATGACTATCAACTCCACTCTCACATCTAATGACATAGCTGAATACTTTACTGCAAAACTTTCAATAATTAGAGACTCTCTCCTGGCCTTCCTCACACTCTTTCCTTCTACATTTTACACTCAGCCTACTCTACCATCATCCTTTGCCTCTATTCCCCACTTCCGTCACACTAAAGTCTGAAGAAGTCCTGCCTCTTCTGACAGAGGCTAACCCATGTTGTGACCCATCAGACCTCTTGTTCCTCAGCTAGTCAAGCTATTGCCCCTTTAATGGACTATCACCTTGCTAAACTCTTCAACTTGTCCTTCAACCCCACTTGCTTTCCCTCTGTTTTCAAAACCGCCACAGTCATCCTTCTCCTAAAAAAGCAAGAGCTGGTCCCGAACCTAGCAGCTAACTTTTGCCCTGTGCCTATCCTTCTGCACTATTCGAAAGGGTTGTGTTCAACCATTTTACTAATTTCTTAGACATCCACAACCTTTGAGACCCCCTATTTGAAGATTGCCTCTCCTGTCATTCAATTGAATTTGCTGTCATGAATCTGTCCAAGTCAATTGCCTCTGCTAAGCAATTAAAACTATCCTCTATTCTAATTCTCCTTGATCTGTCTGCTGCCATTGACACTGTCGATCACTCTGATCTCCTTAATACTGTCTTTCTTCTTTTGATTCATGATTGAGCCCTTACCTGGATTGGATCCTACCTTGCACGTCACCAATTCTTTGTCTCCTGGAGCAACAACACCTCTCAGCTCACTCCACTAACTGTTGGTGTTTCACAAAGCTCTGTCTTGGGAATGCTCTTCTTTACACTCTACACCGCTGCTCCTGGGGCACTAATCTCCTCCTTTGAGTTCTCGTACCAACTCTTCATGGACGACACCCACATCTTCATCTCTTTTACAGAACTCTCTTCTGATCTCTGTATCAAAATTTCAAACTATCTCCCTGCCTTTAAAGATTTGATGTCTTTGCACTCTCTGATGTTAAACTCTATCAAAACAGAGGGGCTCGTTTTCTCTGCTAAATGGTCTCTCTCATGTCTTTCACTGGCAATCCAGTTACAACCTAACACTGTCTCCTACACTTCATCAGCTAGAAATCTCAGAGTCATTTATGACCCTTCTCTCATGTTCTCTACTTTAATCTCCAAAAACTTGAAAAGCAGCTCGCCTCAACTTCCTAAATATTAGGAAAATCAACCCTCCTTCCTGTCAACACAACCAAGCAACTCTTAACCACCCTTGTCCTCTCTAAACTGGACTTCTGTGCCAGCATCCTCTTTGGTCTCCGCAACTATGCTTTCTGTCCTCTCAACAAGATCATTAACTCTGCTACCAGGACTCTCTTTGAACTCCCTCACTTCACACCTACTTCCTTGTACCATCACCAGGATGGGCGATGATACAAAACAGGCCAGATTTAAATGTATTTTCCAGATTCACAAATATATACATGGTAAGGCACCAGTGTATCCATCCTCCTCTATCCAATTCTACCAATTTTCTTGTAATCTCTGCTCTGCCTCCTCGATTACTCTTGTGGATACTCCTCTACCTTTGCGTCCTCTTGCTTCCTCCATTTTTATCTTCCTGCTCCACTAGCATGGAATTCTCTTCCCCAGGACATCTGAGAAACAGTCCACACAGATTTGTTCAAAACCAAATTAAAAGCCTACTTCTTTGCCTCTAAGTTACCCTCTTAACCTACCGCTCATCTAATAATCAAATAAAAGAAAATGAAAATTGAATGAAATTATCGAATGTGGCCCCATTTCCTTAAGTGCAAATACTATTAGGATTTGCATACCAATTTGGAAGATACTTTGGAGCCTTTGTAGAGAAAAGAAAGGAAGTCACTCAATCCCATGCCAAGCCACGTTTTCCATATTTTTCCAACCCAGTCTATATTTGCCACATTTTTCTTTCTGTTGGTTGGTTTTGCCTCTTCAGCCCACATTCACCATCAACTAAAGATCTTCTGCAAGGCGTTCTACACTACAACTCACAACAAGGGCTGGCGAGCACTGTACTGAAAAAAAAGTAAACCTATTAGATAATGAAAGAAATTACAATACTTTTCCACGATCTCTAACAATTTCGGGTGGTCGAAACAGGTGGCCAAAAGCACCTCACGTATGAAGCCAGTCATTGCTGACCTCAATGACTTAATGCTGCCCCCTTTCACTTTGCCAGCTCACTGGGAAGTATTCCTGTGCAGCCATAAATCAAGGCTTATCAAGCCAAGTCAATCAGGATAGCAGTCTTCACGGGATAGTAGATACCACAGACGTGTGTACATTAGTGGTGGTGGAGAGCACTTTTGTACAGAACAACTTGAGGGTGTCCCAAACAACTCCCTCATTTATTTTACACAAAGAGCTTGGATTGTCATACGTCGACGATTGGTTAATTATTCAACTGCTTATATTGTGGTGTTTATTTGGGTTAATCAGAAGTTATATGTAAGAAGACACAATGGGCCTCATTACAACTTGGCTGATGCGGCCAAGTACAGGTTTGCCAGTGGGGTGGAGGAATAAGCTCCAGCTAAGAGCTGGAGGTCATTCTGCCACCCCACCGGCAACAATCGCGGGTATCAACAGCATCAGTATTACCAGTGCCGGTAATACCAGCAAATCCCCCCTTGGAGTGCTTTGGGACTCCATGGAAGGGGGATTTTACCACAGTCACTCATAATCCGGCTGTAATTCCGCTGGAATGATTGCTGGTAATGGTGTTACCACTTGCCGGTATCCTGGTGGAATTACCGTTGGGATACCGGCAAAGTTGTAATGACCCCCATCTGATTAATGTAACCAAAGTGAATTAGCCAGAAGAATACATTTGCTATCTCATATATCAAATGGGCTGTTTAAGATTGGCCTGACTGTAGGGTGTTAACTGCTGTACGCCCACTATGTTCCGCTTTCATATTCTTCCTCTCGCCACTGTCACTTCAAAGTGGGCATATGGCCGTAGCAATCTTTGCCCACCCTGTCTCAATATGGCTCACTTTCTTTTTTTTTGTCCATTGTACCTATCATCAAGACAAAAATGGTTCAGACCTCATCTCAAGAAATTAGGGGATATATATCATTGGCTAAATGTCTATTTGCTATGCTTTATGTGAGATTGAGAGTTATGCTTCTTAGATGTAAACCTTGTGAATACTGAAAATCAACTGTAATGCTCTTTAGCCACGTCTGGTGATGCCATACATGTATTGTATTTTAATGTTTTTAGTCTTTTTTGATCATATTGATGATTTGTATTTTTTATCTAGCATCAACTTGGATGCAAAAACCGTTTGCATGTGTTTGTAACTGTATTGTGTGTACTTTGATAGCTTAATTGCTGAATTAATAAAAAATGATAACGCTATAATTTTATTCCAAAAACTTTAAACCTCTTATCAGAGGCAAATTCCTGTTTCTTCAACAGTCTGATGGGGAATAACTGTGCTTGATGAAACCCACAATAGGAAGCTGTTTTCCACTAAAAGCTAAAATACGCCCTGAACCTTACTTGAAATGGGTCAAACGCGTACTCTTGACAAGACTGTCCTGAGGAGAGAGCGTCACAAACCTGCTCTTTAGCTGTGTTAGTGGATATGTGGGTTCGTAGTGATTGCATCGACAGTCAAAGCCTCGACAAACCATACAATTGACACCAAAGCACCTAAAAAAAAATAATATTAAATGCATTTTTTTTAAAAATGTATTAGGGGTTTCCCCCGCCCCTCTTTTTAATGGTTTAAAACACATTTTTACTAAATTAAACCCTTTACCATTGAAAAAATACATTCAATGTTTTTTTATTTTCAATGCTTTTTTTCAATGGTGTGGTTTGTCGATGCTTTGTTTTAGATGCAATGACCGGATACCGATTTGTGTCACTTCATGCTCTTCTGCCCAAAATACACTGCAATCAGACAGCGTACAATAGCGCCAGCTTTGAGGAAATGTGGTTTTAGACAATGGCCACCTGCACTAACATTTTCATCACTATTGAACGGTCCCCAGTGGTGTTTAGCAGTCGAGACATTTCTAATGTATGCTAAGAAAGTGTGTTTATTCCGATGACTTTGTGTTCATACTTGTGCTCCATCTTCACGCAATTTGTGGCCACATTTACACATTAACATTTAACATATTTAAATATGAAATTGGTCTTTTTTAATTTGTTTCACTGTGCATATACTAATTGTTGGAACCCGGGCACACCCCGGATGGCCCCACACGCACATGCACACTAGCACACAAGAAAGCACAGGACGTGTGTTGCTCGTACGGGGTCGCAGCGACAACTGCCTTTCTGGGACCTCCCTTTTTTCATAACGCATGCGCGAGCCCAACTGAGGCTCGTGCATGCTCAAAACCGTTGCGTGCTCCGCAACTTCCCTCCTTTTTCCCAACCAAAAGAAGCAATCCAACAATAACTATAACAGTAACACAAACTTGGCTTACGCGAACAGTTCTGGTCTCCTACGAGACTGGGTCCATGACAAAATCTTGGAACCTGGCTGGGCGTCGACGCCCCTCCCTGCTCGGGTACCTTCTTGCATCTTCTTGGGATATTCCAGGTGTCCATGGAGCGTCTGGGGATTCTTACTCCTCCGGTGCTGCTAACGGGCTGATCCCTCCAGAGGCCACTTCGGGCGGTGCCCTCTGTGTTCCTTCGGGCAGGCTGGCCTCTATCCTCTTGAAGTAAGATACATTCCTCGTGACCGTCCCTCTCTCATTGGCTGCCGTGACCATAGACCCCTTTACATTGGTCACTTCGAGTGGTCGGGTCTCATACGTGAGGGACAAATTACCCTCTGGACGCCTATTTCGCACTAGTACAGTGTCCCCTACTTCAATATTCTTCTATTGGAGGTTTCTCCATGAACTTTCATTCTCATTCTTGGCCCGTCGCTCCAGGCTGATGCGGCGGTTGTCAATCACCCCTGGGTTTCATCCCTCTACCTCTGGCAGCAGTCCTCTGGGGCAGCGGCTGAACAGTGCATCCACCGGTGCAACCCCTGTGTAGTGGTGGGGGGGTCGTTTGATATTCTCGGAGGAACTCGAAAAGGTTCTGATGAGTTCCCCTCCCCCATCCAACGAGATTCTGAAGACTTTATTGAGCGTTCTCATGAACCTCTCGGCCTCCCTGTTAGCCCTTGGCCATAACGGCGTGACTCTCCTGTGTTTGATACCCCTTTCCTCTAAATACTTGGCGAATCGCTGTCCCTGGTGGGGTGGGCCATTATCAGGGCACAGTTCAATCGGGAAGCCATGGGTGGCGAACATCTTCTCCAACGTCAAGATGGTGTGGTGACATGCCATAGACTCTACAAGTTCCACCTCTGGGTATCTTGACCACTGGTATACAACCACCAAAATGTACATGCCTCTTACTGTGGAACCGAAGTCGGCGTGCACCATCCCCCACGGCTGCTCACTGCACTTCATGGCTCTATTCGGCGGGCCCCTCTCAGCCGGACTGGCCGCTTGGCACGGAATGCATGCATGCACAAAGTCGTCCACTCTCCGTTCCAGGTCGGGGAACCAGACTTTAAGTCTTAGGCGCACCTTCATTTTGGCGGCTCCCTGATGCCCTTTGTGTGCCAGTTGTAGCACTCTGGCACCAAGATCCGCGGGATGACCATTTGACAGCCCCGCAACAGGAGACCATCCTTGGTCACTGAGAGCTCATTTTGTGTTTTCCACAGTGCTTGAAGGTCCCCCTGGGCTCCTCCCTCCCACCTGGCATTGTTGTTGAGGACGTCTCTCCACTCGCCATTACTCATAGCTCCCTTGATGACCTGAAATATTTTGTCTTCTTCCGATGCATCTGCTATTTCCTGGTGTAAGAGTGCCACCGGCAGAGCTGCCTCAAAGACGTTGCGGACCATGTCGATGCAGTCTACCACCTCGCCCTTGTCATGGTTACACCCAGCCCCAGGATGCCTGGATAGATAGTCCGCTGGGTTATGGGTGCCTGGGCGGTATTGCAATTTGACACTATACTCGATCAGCGATATCATCCACCGTTCGATGCATGGAGGTGGTTTGGAGGATGCTCCAGCCATGATTGGAATGAGTGGCTTGTGATCGGCGATGACAACTAAATGCTCCCTAGGATGTATAACCTGAATGCTTGCATCGCCACAGAATGGCAAGAGCTTCCCGCTCAATCTGTGAGTATCTTTTCTGGATTTCCGTGAGTGCCTTACTGGTGTACGCTATAGGGCTCATAAGCCCATGTGAGTCCGCTTGCATCAGAACCACACCCAGTCCCACCGGGCTAGCGTCCACAACAATCTTTGACTCCTTGTCCGGGCTAAAGTATGCCATTGGCCCTCATTCCGAGGTTGGTGCTAGTCATGGCGCTATTAGCGCCATGACTAGAACCAATGCCGGTACCGCCACCGACTTGGTGGTATGGGGATTTACCGGTCTATTCTGACCTTTGCGGGACAGGTAAGTCCCCATTTGAAAAGCCATTCCCCATTCCATTTGAGCTCCCATAGGGCTCAATGGGAAGGGGGAAGGCGTCAATAACGGTACCGCAAATTGCGGTACTGTTATTGACCCCGGAATCCCTTTGCGGGTCCCGTCCATAACGCCTGGTAAAACCAGGCGTTAAGGGAGGGACCTGCAAAGGGACCTCGGAATAGGGTGCAAAGGGATTGCCGGCAACGTTGTTATTACCGGTGCCCGGTATCCCTTTGCACCCAGGTCGTAATGACCCCCATTGTCTCTTGGCCCGACAGTGCAGTCTTGGTATTGGTAAATGCCCTCTGTTCCTTGGACGTCCACACCCAAGCTACGTCGTTCTTTGTCAGTGCCCATAAGGGTTCTGATAATGGCACCAGGTCGCGAATAAACCTTGCACAGTAACTCACCATACCGAGAAAGCTTCTTATCTCTGCTGGTGATTCCGGGGGGTGGGGCGCCTCGTGAATGTCCCGCATCTTCTCCAGGTCGGGCGAAATGCCCCCAGCGTGGAAAACAAATCCGAAGAACTCTATTTGATTCTTGAGAAACTCGCACTTTTTCCTATGTAGTGTGAGTCTTAGACTTTTCAGTCTATCCATCGCAAGTTCCAGCCTTTTTAGGTGTTCCGATTCCGACTGGGCAAACACTAGGATGTCGTCTGGCATATTGAGGACACCTTTTAGTCCCGCCAGGGCTCCACGGATGGCGTTTTGGAAAACTTCCACTGCTGACGAGACACCAAAACTGAGTCTTTTGTATTGGTATAGCCCTTCGTGGGTGGTGAATGTTGTTATGTAACGTGAATCTGGGTGGAGTTCCAGCTGGTGATACCCAGACCTTAGATCGAGCTTAGAAAACACTTTCGCTCCTTGCAGCTCACCCACAATGTCATCCAGCGTGGACGTGAGGTGTCTTTCCCTTTTAATAGTGGCATTTGGCAGTCTCATGTCCACACAGATGCGGACGGCCCCTGGCTGTTTGTGCTTGGGTGCTACCACTATGGGGGAGACCCACGGCGTTGGGCCTTCCACCCTTTCAATGATATCCATCTTGACCAGCGATTGAAGTTCTTTTTCAACTTGTGCCCTAAGATGGAATGGTATCCTTCTGTGCTTGAGGGCTGTTGGTCTCACGGACCCATCAATGTGCAGTCTAATAGGGTCACCTTTCAGTTTGCCCACACCCTAGAAGACACTTTCGAATCGATTCAGCACGCAGTCAATGTCAAACTGGTATACCGTCATAGTGAAATGCACAATGTCTAGGGCCTCAGAGGCGGCGCAACTCAAAAGGGAATGCAGGCTTACGTGGGTCACAAAGAATCTGGCTTTGATCTTGTTCAGTTCGTGTGAGACTGGTGCCACGAAGACTCCCTGGATCAGCAGCGGCGTGTCCCCACCAAAGGTGTATATTCTGGCCCTGGACTCTTCTAATTTGGGTGGACCTGGAAGGGCCTCGTAGTGTTCCGCTGTTAAGACGCAGACTGACGCACCTGTGTCGATCAAAACAGGAGTAGGCACATCTCCAATGTTCACAGTGCAGGTTGGTTGCCTTCTCTGTTTCGCCCCTGATGCAATATTTGAGATAAAAAAGACCTCCTCTTCATCCTCCTCTTACTCAGCAATATCCAACTCCTGCATGCCCTGTTCGACCGTTGACACAGTTCTGAAACGTCTGGGGTTTCCCCCACTTGCTCTTGCCGGTCCCCTTGACGCAGCCACTGGATTCGCTGCCCTACACACCCTCGCATAGTGTCCAGGCGTATTGCACCTTCCACAGACTCTCGTTTTTGTGGGGCATTACCCTGAGTGCGGTAGGTCGTACCCACAGTACTGACAGGACTGTGTGCCCACAGATGAGGAGGAATAGTACGTCCGTTTCTGTCCCCAGCGTGTCTTCCCTAGGGCTGGACGACCAATAGCAAAGGCGTCCTCACTCTTACCTGGTTGCACAGCCGTGTCCATCCTAGCGTCCTAGCGCCTCTGTTTTCAGCCAGTTCGTAAGCGCGCCCTGTGTCCAGGATTTGGGTAAGGGTCAGGCCGTGCTCTCAAAGTACCTGTCTCCGCAGCTTGCCAGAGATACAACCTTGTATTAACTGATTACGCACCATCTCTACTTCATTCAACCATCTGCAGGTACTTGACAGGTGTCTCAGTCTTGCACAAAACTGGTCAAGTGATTTGTCGCCTAGTTGCCTTTCCGCACCCATCACGAATCTGTCGAAGTCTACATTCGCCATGGGGAGAAAGTGGTCCTGGAGGGCTTGCTTGACAGCATCATAAGTGTTCACCTGAAGATTTACGAATCGAAGATCCTGTGGACCTCTGCGCCAGCTGAGTATACCATCGTGGCTACCTTCTCATCGTCATCAGTTTCACCCGTGGCCCTGAAGAACATCTCAAGTCTTTTGACCCACAGCAGCCATTTAGGACCCAATTTGGATGGCAGACCTGAAGTATCAAATTAAGGCATAGGTGCCAGGGTGCTGCTCAGTCTGCATGGTATTGGCATGGGTACAGCATCTTTTTCCTCCTGTTCCCCCATAGCGATGATCTGTGTGAGGTTATAGGTGAATGATCAGCCCTGGGTCCTGTGGCTGTGGCAACACTATATGTGCTTCACTGACCTCCACTTGCTGGGTGACACTACTGGTGTCTGGTGGTCCAGTTGGGTTGATTAAGCCTGCTTGTGATGCAGGAGGTTCCACAGCACACTTGTTGTGCTTCTTGCCCCTTCAAAACACGGTGACCATGGCCATTAGTCCTCTAACAGCCACGGAATGTCCACAAATTACATAAACAATGGTCACAGACAGCGCAGGAGCACCCGTGTGGGACGCAACTATCGTGAGCAAATTCATCTAAGATGGCCGCCAGCAACTGTGTAGGGTTCGTGGTTCGTGTAAACGTGCCAGAGCAGTGTCGCGTTTACACGCCTGCGGCACCTCCTCGTCGCCAGTGTTGGAAGCCGGGTGCACCCTGAATGGCCCCACACGCTCACTAGCACACAAGAAAGCACAGGACGCTCGTGGCTCGTACGGTGTCCCAGTGGCAACTGCCTTTTTGGGACCTCCCTTTATTCATAACGCATGCACAAGCCCAAATGAGGCTTGCGCATGCTCACAACCGTTGCGTGCTCTGCAACACTAATGTTGTGTTTTTAATTTATGTTATGAACCATCAAGTATTCCTAAATAAAGTTTACATTAATTGGCCACCGTTTGTTGACATATCCATAATTAATTAACGAAAAGATTAAAAGTATGGGAGTAAAACAAATTACAAAAAAAAGGCAGGGGTCTGAAGAGACCCTCCTCTGTCTTGCACACTGCTATGCACCTGTTGTATGTAAGGCTAATACACGGGGTTCATATTTGTGAGCTCATCCAACTGTAAATCACGGAAAGCGTCGTACCTGCATTTCAAAGCGGCTGATACATTCCACCACAGATTCAACTTCCGCCTTCAGTTCAGAGCGGGCTCATCCTAACTTGACTACACCAACCGCAAGCATGTCGTGTGCAGACATGCCCCTTGAGGATCACTCACGGGTCAGATTATTTAACATTCGCTGTGGGCCCAAAAATGTAGCAAACTGACTTAGCACCAGTTTTGCTTCGTAGGTCAAATGGAATTGAACAGGTTTTGCCCTAATCCTTATTATCTCAAAAGAAATGCGCCGTAGGGCAAAATCACTCAGACTGTTATTTTTTAATCATGTTTACTACATACACAATTGGCTTACACTTGTGTCCCAGTGTGAACATTTTAGATAATGCAGATTGTGGCAAGACCTGTTTGCTCCATTCCCTGTCCCGTTCCACAAGCAGAATGATCTACATAACTCTTTGCAGTAGGTAATATTTCAGATTATCTCTAAATTTGATTGCTTTTTCCATCCTGTGCGACAAACTGTGCGGCAATCTAGAACATTACTCTGGGAATCAGAACCATAGCCTAACAGTGTATTAACAATTACTTGCTAAAGTGGTTTCTGGATTCCTGAGGCCTTAGCTAACCAGTCTCAAAGACAGCCATCCAAGAACCTCCAACACTGCCCGTTGCAAGGTGACGGTTTGAAAGAACTGCCTCCCGCTGTAAATCCACTAAAAATGGGCTCATGGAACACGATAGGTTTCAATCACTTGACAGTTCCTAGCGATGTTAACCTGGGAGAATTTGACATCCTATGTCTCCAGGAGACATGGCTTTTGGAAAAACCTAATCTAGACGGCTACAAAACTTTTATTTCCCCAGCACTAAATGGTTTGAAAGACCACCGACCTCTCGCCTTATAATGGCGATAAGATCCGGTAGCAGTATACACCTCAAAAATGTTTTAGCTTCAAAGATGTTTCCAAAAGCACTACTCATGACTGGAGGCAGCCTGGCAGTTCAAAATATGATGACCTAGTGGATACTACGGGGATTATCAACCTATATTGGAACTCTCAAGCCATGAGCAATGAGAAATTCTTAAAGATGGTAGAGAACGTAATCGATGAGGTTCACACATATCACCAATCCAAGTACATGATTATATGTGGAGACCTAAATGCAACTTGTCCAAAACATCCTGGGGGGAAGAGTCGACTAAACAACTCATCACCCTCAGTCGAGAGAGGAACCCTATGGTCCTCACTAATGGACTCCCGAGATCTTTACAATCTGCAAATGGCGTTAGATAAAGACAAGCCATCAGTGCCGACCTGGGAGAGAGAGAGAGACGGGCAAAGCGTAGTCATAGACCACATTTTTGTGTCCAGAGAACTCCTCTCTCTGATTGCATCTTTTGAAGTAACAAGAACAAAACACAGTGACCATAACTTGTTGACTACATCATGGAAGACGCAAAGAGAACAAAGAAGTAAAATGGTAGCCCAAGTAGAGGAAGGTAGCAGTGGCACCCATCTCAGACTAACAGCAAATTCCATCAAACATCTAACAAAGGAATACACAGTCAACCATGAACTTGGATACAACTGTACAGGAGATTTAACAGTCGACTGCCACTCTCTACCATTAAAAAAAAAAAATAATAAATAAATATCTCAAAGTCAAATCCCCACGTACATGACTCATTTCCGGTAGAGAAAAGGAGAGAACTGAGGTGGGCAAAGCGCCTGGCGTTAAAGACCAACACCTACGAATACAAAGAAAAAGCTAACATTGCCACAAAGGTATACTAAAGTTGGCTAATAGGACACCAACTCAAAACGTACCAAGCAGATTCAGAACAAATGCTTTGAGTGATCTGCGACAGGAAACCAAGCGAATCTTGGTCACTAGTGAAAGCAACAACTAACAACACCAACGACTCCCTACAGAACAACTTAGGAGAAAAAACATTGGTGGACACGTCTCAGTGCTTTTCCAAAAACCAGCGGAAGTTCAAGGCGCCTCACGAGCAAAGACATTTACAACTTGGGACATACCCGATGACATGGAGACAATACTGGAGAAAATCTCCAAGTTAAACACCTTAAGGGTGCCAGGCCCCGATGGGATCACCAACCCCGACCTCAACGAACATACAAACGAATGGGCCATCTTCATTCATGAAGTGTTTAAAATGTGAATACAAGTGAGATCAATCCCTGACTCATGGAGGACATCAACGGTGGTTCCAATCTTCAAGAAGGGGCAAAAAGAAAACTCAAAGAAATTACCGACCGATCGCCCTAATGGACGTAATCAGCAAGATTTTTGGCTTCCTGCCACTGGGACATTGTCAATCATGGGTAAAATCGGCTGGCTGTGCAGACCCGTTCCAGGCAGGTTTCGTAAAGGATATGGGAACAACTGCGAACATCCTGCTCCTAAGTACCTTGAAGGGGAAGGTCATGGAAGGAAGTCACAGGGTTTTCGTAGCTTTCATCAACCTGGTTCAAGCTTTTGATCAGGTCAATCGGAAAATCCTATGGCAAAAACTGTCAGAATGGAAGTGCCTAATAGAGATCCTAGAGCCTATACAAGCACTCCATACTAACACATCTATGAGAGTACGGTTAAGTTTCTCGGGTCTCTGATCCTCAGAAATCCAAACATCAAGAGGGGTGAAGCAGGGCTGTCCGCTCGCTCCCATCCTATTCAATTCTTACCTGGGTGACTTTCAGCACTATGAGAAGGGAATTAGATATTTTCCTCCAAAAATAGGAGGCACCAAAGTTACATGCCTCCTATATGCAGACAACCTGATCCTGTTGGACCAGACAGCAGTTGGCCTCCAGCGACAATTAGACAATGTATTGAAATGCATCAAGAGCAACAAACTGGAGATCAAAAAAGAAAAAACAAAGTCATGTCCTTCAAAAGATCAACTAAGAAAACCGAAAAACTGCACTGGTACTTGAAGGGTTCACAGATAGAATGAGTGAAGGAATTCAAATACCTTGGTGTGACATTGAACAAGTACAGCAGAATCACTGATGCAAGCTGTTCTCTTCGAAAATATTAAAAAAACTGGCATCTCAAACAAAGGCTGTCGACAAAAAATGTGGTTGATTCTCTACAATACCGATCCTAAACTTCTACAAGGCAAAGGTGATCCCCTCACTGACATATGGAGCCAAGGCAATGCCAAAAATTCCAGACAAAATTGGGCTGAGACTAGAAGGATACTTCTCGCTAGGATTTTCGGGCCTCTCAACATCTACAACGATGGCATCGATACGTCGCAAACTGAGCTTGTTTTCACTCCAAGCAACGGTCGATCGGAACAGTTTGATGCTGTACTGGAAGATACTCTTACCAACTGGGCTGAACATTTTCAACATCATTAACAATGAACTCACGGGTGGAATGCTGACGAACTGGTCAAACAAAAATAATGGGAAACTGGAAGAAATCTGTTCCACTGAAGAGGAACTCAGGCAAAACCCAACAAAAGTCAGAAAAAAATTAGAAGAATGGGACTGGATACGTACCATCGACATAGCGTCTGCTAGCAAACTGACAACCAGCCTCCCGATGAACACAAAAAGGCTAAACCAGCTCCCAGAGTACATGAAAACATTTTCTAACAGAGCGCTTCGAAAAATCTTCCTGAGGGCGCGTCTAAATCTACTCTTGACCAACGAAATCATGGCAATCAGAGGACAGTAAACTTGAAACACATGTCGATACTATGAAACAACAGACCAGGTTGAAACAGTGAGACATTTACTACTATCCTTCTCGAGCCGCTACAAAAACAGAAACACCTACTTGTGTCACCACTTCTCAAAACTGTGAGCTTACGATGAAGACGACTGGTGGACCTGCTTAATGAGCAGAGATAAAACATCATTAGTGATTGGGGTGGCACTATTTTTCAAAACATCGCTCTTTAACAGAGAGGAGATAGCCACAACCAATAAGGAACCAGGGAAATATATACATGTGATGGCGGAGGACGTCGAGAAAAGACGGAACGGATCAATGAATTTCATCAAGCTCTCTCTAGAGAAGCGGGAGATGTCCTTTTGTTGTTTAAAAACATTTTTAAAAATACTTGTTTCTTTTTTTTTTTAAATAACTCTTAACTATGGAATCATTGCAATGCTCTGCTGGTACTTTACAAACACTAGCCACTATAGCAAAACAAAACAATGCAAAGCGTGGCACGGAATGACACAACACACAACATAACTGGACATTACAATGCACGAGGGATGTTATATCAAAAGCCATGTGTCATTCCTATGTCCTATGCTCTTCTTATGGCAGTGCTTCCAGAGTTGTACAGAATTATGCATTTGAACTTGCATATGTTTATGAAAGGACACCAATCCATATTTTAGGCAAGTGGATGGTTTAGAATTCAGGCTTCTCTGAGCATTTTAAATGACGATCCACAAAAAATACATTTAATTGATAGTCTATAGAGCAGAATTTATTTTGAGTGTCTACAAAATATAACAATTCAGTCACTCGCCGACATAAAACTGAAACTTAAGTCTTTTCCTGTAAATAAAACTACAGAAGTGGCTCTGTGGTTTTAAGAACATGTAACCTTTCACTGACTTCCTTAAAGTTTTGGTTAACTTTTTTTTTGACTGTGAACAATTTTTAAAGGCCAATTGGAACAATTATTTTCCATTTGTAACAACTGCTAAAATCGAATGGAACATACGCCCCATCTTCAATGAAAGAGGTCACCATTTTTTTTTTAAAGTGTGATTTTAATATTGTATTAAGAAATCAAATGCAAAATCATCACTTGCACAAGCTATCATGGAGGTCTGTATTTTGAGACTGTGCGTAGACATTTTGATTACCATAGGATGCTTTGTCAGAGATTGCTCGGATTGTATCTTTTACGTTATTTACAAAGTTGTGACAGTAAATTAATAATGTTGACATAAGAAATTGGGCTGGTGTATCTTATGATGTGCAGTGACGTGAGACGCAAACTTAATATTGCAGTGCTGGGGTACCGTTTCACCCTGCGCCCCGGGATAAAGCTGTTTGAGCGGGTGCAACATATGAATTATCAAAGAATTACAGAAGAGAAAGTATATACCAGTGGGAGACTGTAAACCGGGGTCCATATTTTGAAATGTCAAACTGTCTGCGAAGACGAGAAGCAAAGTTGAAATCTTTGCTGGAAAGAGTCGGACCAGGGTGTCTGGATACACTTGCTTATCAGCAATCATATGCCCTTTCTGTCTCATATGTATTATTAAAGCTCAAATTTAAAATGTTTTAATGCATTAAGAAGTGAAAATCTAATTATTACAGGGCCTGCTGTAGCTTCTCCGTAGTTATGGTTAAGTTGCTCAACTCATAGAAGGAGCCCTTTTTGGGCGATGAATAACTTTGGCGCCGATTGATGAATCCTCACCAAACTCTGCATAAACAGTATATAGCCAGCTTAGAATGATTTTGCGAAGTTTGGTGTGGTTTCGTCTAGGGGGGGGGAGTTATAAGGTGGTCCTTAAATGTTTTAATTCCTCATAGACACAATGGAAACAAATAATTGCTCGTGCCTGGAGTCCAAACCTCTGGCGGATTTGCACCAAATCGCTGGGAGGCGCGGTGGCATGGTCCCAAAAGTGTGCTTTTGCAAATTTGGTGTAAATGCGTCAAGTTTTTTTTTTAAATGCCAAAAAAGTAGGCAAAGGAAATGTGTGATTTTTGGGACCGGTCCAAAGACTAATTTCCTGATTCGGAGTCCACGGACACCTCCGGATCAATCAGAGAGCAGCGTGACATTCGTGGACATCGTACGCACCCGCTTATTGTTCAATTAAAAACATGAGGTGCGTCAAAACCTTTGAAACAGACGATGCCATGTTGGATTCACGCACTGTGCCAGTACTCCATGGACATCACAGTAAAAACATATTAAAAAACACAACATTGCACTTGTCAAACTAATGAAAGAATCTCTGAGGAGGTGTGGGGTGATGAGGATGGGATGGGATATGGCATCAAAAACCAGAAATCGGGTGATGTTTCTTCTACGACTCCGCAAACATCTCAGATGTTTGGCGACATCCATGCATATTTCTGCATTACACGGTCAGTGAAAAGCAGTTTTTGGATGGTTTATAACTTTGGCACCACTCATTGAAACTGCATGACATTTCGCAATATCATTTAAGACCTGACCCTGAACGGTGCTGCACGGTTCTTTAGTCAAGAGGGGGCACATTTAGAGGAGGGGTCCAAAAATATTTGGAAGGCTTACACATTTGGTGCCGTTTGACGAATCTATACAAGAGTTGCAAAAAGATTTTAGACCCAGATTTAAATGATTCTGTAAGGTTTGGTGGGAATTTGTCAAGAGGGGGCAAAATTAGAGGGGGTCCCAACATTTTTAGATGGCTTATAACTTTGCTGCTGTTTGATGAATCTGCACAAACGTTTTCAGAAAGATAATGCTTGCCTTGAATGTTTGTGCAAAGTCTGAATGGATTTTGCCAAGTGGAGGCTATGTTATATGACTATTTTTTGTACATACGGTTTGACACTTTTCAAAAGATAAAACATGGACGGATTTGCAGCAAACTCATGCAAGGCACATTGGCAAAGACCCAAAAGCATGGTTTTGCAAATGTGTCTGTGTCTTATTTTTTGAAAAGTGTCATAATGCTGGAACAAAAATAGTGATATACCGTTGGCGACTAAGGTATTGCCTGTGGCCATGGGCAGTGGCCAGATTATCCAGGTCATGGCCAAATGACCTGGACAATCTGGCTTCTGGCCATGAACACGAGGGACGGCAATGGGGTTAAAGTGGGCATGGCCACCAGGGACTGACTATGTGGTAAATGTTTTGTAATCGGATTAGGATTTAATTGGGAAAACAATTCTGCTCTTGGCTACAGCCTAAAGTGCTGTACAGGATTTCAGCAAACATTCGCATGGAGCATCAGCAAGAACCTCAAAAAATGTTTTTGTAAATCTGTCCTGTGATTTATTTTTATAAAGTAGCAAATGTAAGTACAAATAATTGTGTATACCTTTGGTGCCTGTGCAATGGGCCTGCCCTGAGCAAGGACAAATGTGTATTCTTATTTGCTTATTGGGCCATGTGGCATGGCCGAAGCGCTTTGCTTGAATGGGAAAATATATTATTCTTGTGTCTAAAGCCTGAAGTGCTGGAGTGGATTACAACAAACCTGGGTGAGGAGTATCAGCAAGGACCTGCAAGCATGCTTTTGCAAATCTGTGTTGTGTTTTATTTTTCCAAAGTGTCAAAATGTAAGTACAACAGATAGTGATATAACTTTGGTGCATGGACAGTGGGCCTGGCCCTCAGCAAGGAAAAATGCCTGCTCTGATTTACTTATTGGGGATTGCGGCAAGACCCAAGCCCTAAGTTTAAATGAGAAAAACATTCTGCTTGCAGCTGCAGCCCGAAGTGCTGTATGGGATTGCAGAAAAGCTGCGCGAGGCGCATCAGCAAGGACCTGAAAGCATGCTTTTGCAAATCTGTCCTGTGTTTTACTTTATTGAAAGTGTCAAAAAGTAAGTACAAAAAATAGTGATATAAGTTTTCTGGTTGGACAGTGGGCCCTCGGCAAGGACAAATGGCTACTCTGATTCGCCTATTGGGTAATGCAGCATTGCCGAAAACCAAACCGCATGCTTGTGGAGACTGGCCATGGCTGCAAGCCCTGAGCACTGGCCATTGGTCACATTATGAGGGAATAGTGGACGCCGAACTAGAATGCATTGTAGGTGCAGTGGATAGCAGGGGTGGTTTGGTGGGTCTGGGGTCATGGTCGAGCCTCATGCCCTAGGCAATTCAACCATGACTTTCATCCCCAGCATGCGCTGCTGATAATGGCACACATCAGTATACGTTGCGAAAAATATGTTTGTTTGTTTGTTACAGTTCTTTCATATATGTTAAAAGAGGAATTATTAATACTTTATATACAGTGATGTAACATCATGAAACATTTTCACTCATAAAAACCTATGAAATTGACAGAAAAACTCTGTAAAGGGACGTTATGGTTAAGTTACACTAATAAAAACCTGTGAAATTCAGTGAAAATACTTTGTTAAAAGGACATTTTAGTTACAAGTAAAACAGAAAAAAAAACACAGAAATGTGCGAGTTATGGTAAGCAACCATAACTCGCAGCACCGCCACTGCAAAGACTAACACCCATGACATCAAAGATGGCATTACAAATGTCATTGATGACATCACTGATGAAATTAATTTTGATGAAAAGTCCCTACAAGGGGTTGTGTTTATAATGTTAGTAACAAGATGTCAGGGGTGATCAGGAGACCTATGATGAACTACTTAATGTATTAAAAAATGTACACATCTAAACAAAACATTATATTGGAGTGTTGTTGTTAATACAGGAACCTAATCATACGTACACATAGACAATGGCCACAGCATGCCCCTTAGAAGTACAATATTTTTAATCTGGTAATTTTGGATAGTAAAATAATGAATGCTACCATATCAGAGTTTTCAGTAATGTTAAACATGGAATAAATAGCTAACAATTCAATGCTTACTACACACTTGTCTTAGCACAAACAATACATATGAAGACCCACAATGCATACAAATCAGAGGCACATACAGGGAAACCAAAGTAAGAAAGAATGAAACAACATCACCAGAAAATGTCAACAACATTAAAGTTCATATTCATGTATATACATGAATTCTGTTTTTGAGGCTTGCTTGTTGCCCCATATATGTGCACCATGAGGTGAGACCAAACCCTAAGGCAATTACTTTAAGAACATACAACAAGGTAAACATCTACATATATAGCACCTTTTGAATTTTCAAATTCTCACTGTCCGTGAATAGAAACATCTGGCCTAGATATGTAAGTGAACAAAAACAAGTGGCCTAGATATGTGATGTCACAGAATTTCACAGGTTTTTATTAGTGGAACTTAACCATAACATCCCTTTACCAACGTTTTTTCACTGATCTGTGTAAATTGATATATATATATATTCACTGAACAAACTGTATTTAATGTTTAGTTAAAGTGCCCAAATTCAGAGCATTTGGAAAGTCATGACCAGCTTAACTTGCCGTGTTCCCGTTAATGTCACCCATAATGCCATGTCATAATGCCATGTCCCCATAATGCTATTTTGTATGTCATTGTGAATCCTTTCTTTTATAATATATATGTGTTCATGGGCTTTGCAACGGGAATGTGCCGAATTAAGGTGGTCATGACTGCCCACATACTCAAGGGTTTTGTTGGTTAAATCTGGTCAACTTAACTGCACTTTAACTAAAGTTTGTTCAGTGAATTTCATACCATAGTTTGTCCACTAGATATGCGCTGAGTTAAGCTGGTCATGATTTCACAAATGTACAGAATTTCAGGGGATTTTTTGTGATAGATTTGGGCACCTTAACTAAACTCTAAAAATATGTCAGTGAATTTCAAGGGTTTTGTTATTATCAATCCAGTAGCCGTGGACTTCTGCCATGCCCACTGTATATTTTACAACACTACAAAGCCACTAGCCATGCCCTTCAGCCATGGCAAGTGGCTATGACCTTTCACTGTGTCCACTGTATATTTTACAACATTACCAGGCCACTAGCCACAATCTTTGGAGGTGTCCACAATGTACTTTACAATGGGTGTTGTTATACTATCGTTTTTCTCTGCGCCACTGGCCAGTGGCAACGACCTTTAGCCCTGCCCACTATATATTGTACAGCATTACCAAGCCACTAGCCATGGCCTTCGGCCCTGAACATCAGCACATTTGGGAAGTCATGAACAGCTTTACTCTGTGCGTTCCCATTGATGTACCACATAATGCCATGTCCCAAATAATGCTATTTTGTATGTCATTGTGCATCCTTCTCTTATGATATATATGTGTTCATTTGCAAAGGGAACGCGCCCAGTTAAGCCGGTCATGACTTCCCAAATGCATTGAATTTCAGAGGTTTTGTTGCAATAAATGTGGGCACGTTAACTAAGCTCAAGAGTTTTGTTATACTATCTTTTTTTCCACACCACTGACCATGCCCTTCGGTCGTGCCCACTGGATATTTTTCAACATTACCAAGCTGCTAGCCAGGGCCAGTGGCCAAGGCCTTCAACCGTTCCCACTATATATTTTATACCTTTACCAAGCACTTGCTGTGGCAGTTCCCACTGTATATTATTCAGCTCTACAGGCCTTCATCCATGCCCACACTATTGTTTAAAATACCAAGCCACTAGCCTAGTGATTTTTCACCCCCTACCTCACTGTAGCTGCAATTGTTTCATTTTTGTAAAACAAAATCCCCATAATTGTGGGTATATTCACAATGTACTACAGATAGCCATGGTTGCTTGTAGTTGTTGATACCCGCGGTTATAGGGAAAAACAGCTTGGAAAAAATGCTTCTCTGCCCTCCTAGCCACTCACCAAATGCACCCCCATCTGTTCTGCTTCCCCCACTTCCCTCAAGGCCTCCTCTCCTCCCATCCCTCACTCATTCCCCCAACACTCGTTGTTTCTGTGTGAAGCACTTTCATTTGCATTTGCGTTTTCTTATGAAGCTGCTGTTATCCTTCTGTATAACCGCGGCTACTGGAAATCATTTCTGCACTTACCTTGGTTCCTAGCCCATCTCCTATTCCCTAATTTCACATGGTGACCTCCTCCCCTCTTCCCCCACCTTTAGCCTGAGACAATTTCACAGTTTATCCTCCTCAAATTGCCCATATTCCAGTATTTGTTCTCTCGTGTTAAAAAAAAAACAATGGCAGCTTTTTAATTTCTGAAAGGCCTCTCTGCTGCCATGCACGATGGGAGAGGCTCATGTGATTCGGTTTACCCAAAGGACTGAAAGCTCCGTACCAGGTACGATTTACGGGCTCGATTGCAGCCCTTCCTGCACTGGCAGTTGCCATGGAGAACATACAGCAGAAGGGGCGGCGTTACACCTCCACGCCGATCGTTCACTTGCTCACGTGATCCAGAGTGGCGTTTCCCACGTGACCTTGGTGGACATCACATGACCCCGAAACGCACAGTATATAAGGCTTGATGCACGGAACACTCATTGCTTCTCAGCTGTCTTCAGACCCTGTTTGGCGCTACGTTTGGATAAACACTCATAGTTTTTCTTGATCTTGGAACTCTCTCTTGGACTCCTTCGGATTACCCTTTTGTACCTTTTCTTGGAACTGCTTACCTATTGCTGGATTTCTGACACGACCCTAGCTTGTCTTCGGATCATCCCTTGGTACCTTGTTGAACTTCATTTCCCTTTTGGGATTCAAGTCACGCCTTCAGTCCTACAGGTGGCTTATCCTGCATCCACGCTTGTTTGCGGTCCTCTTGTTCTAGGGACCGCCTCATCTGAGTCTCGAACCTCCCTCCTAGGTTTCCTGGGTTTTCCAAACACTGGATAGGTAAGACTCTTCAGACCCTTTGGTTCTTGTGATATATTGTAATTGCATGGTACTTAACCTCGTTCTTTTTGACAGCAGCATCGGTGTTCCAGAGGTTCCGTGGATCCGGGAAGTAACATCTCCCACCTGTGGCCCCAAAGGTCGCACAGCGGGTTTCTTTTAGTTCCCCTGTGCGTCACTTGAGGACAGAGGTTTCAACGGTCTACACGACACTCAAGTCAGAACAGACTGAGAAGCCGTATAGTCGTGTTAGACAATGCAGGGATCCACGGAAGAACCCATAGCTGCTTTAGTTCAGGCGATTACAGTATTAAGGGCAGATATGGCCGCCGCTAATACGGTGATTCACCAAAGGTTAGATTCCATACAGAGTGTTCAGCATTCTCTTCCTGCAGACCCTGAATTCGGGGATGCTAGCACTACAACCACACCTCCTCCGTTGGCAAGTACCCCAGCTCCAACTCCGGTGGTCCTCCCAACCCCTTCCCCTTTGGCCGCTCCTGAACGTTATCAAGGTGATCCCAATAAGTTCAGGACCTTCATCAATCAGTGCAAGTTACATTTCTTGTGCAGACCTCTGGCCTTTCCTAATTCCACTGCTAAAGCCACCTTTGCCCTTTCCCATCTGGCCGGGACAGCTGCCGCTTGGGCTAACCCTTTATTGTAGAACAATAGCCCGGTTCTCTATAATTTTGATTTGTTAGTTCTAGAGATGTCTCGAGTCTTCGATACCAGACACAAGGCACAGTCTAGGGATTTGGAGTTGTTAGAACTAACCCAGGGCAGAGGGACCTTGATAGATTACATCACCCGGTTCAACCAATTGGTCGCTGAGACATCATGGCCAGAAAGCAAGCGGGCGGTTATATTTTATAGGGGGTTGAATAACGCAATGAAAGATGCCTTAGCAGTGATTCCTTCCATGCCCACTCAGTATCAGGAACTAGTGGATCTTGCCCTGCAGGTAGATGCACGTCGATTAGAGCTCAGAGCTGAGTTGGGGGTTTCTTCCCATCACACAGTTGTTAGTACCCCTGCTTCTAGTACTGAAGAACCTATGCAAGTAGGAGGTTTACGTAGTCCTATCACGACATCTGAGAGAGAACGTAGGAGGGTGGATAATGCATGCTTCTATTGTGGCACCACGGGACATTATGTGAAGGAATGCCCTCGACGTCCCAAGAAGTCTCAGGTTTTTCGGACAGCTCGACCTTAGATCCGGAGACCAGGTCGAGTGTCCAAACTTCATCTCCGGGTACCATTCTTGTTTTTGCTCGTGTCCAGCCCATCTTTGTACAGGCCACTCTTTGTCCCTCTACGGGTATCTCTCATGCAGTCACGATCATCATTGACTCAGGTGCCACTGGGAACTACATAGACATTGCTTTAGCCCATTCTCTCAATCTACCTTTAGTGGTAAAAACCCGACCTGAACCTGTTCAGGCCGTAGATGGCACTGCACTAGTCTCTGGTCCCGTTAGACACCAAACTGCTCCTCTATTATTGACCATACAAGATATTCACACAGAGACGCTAAGTTTTGACTTGATCACCACACCTCAATTCGGTATCATATTAGGAATACCATGGTTACGTGAACACAATCCTCTGATTAATTGGCAATCAGGCACGGTGCTCTTCGAGTTTGATATTTGTCAGAACTATTGTCTCCCAACCCATCAAGCAATAGATACTCCTTCTCGGGCCTTGGGAGCTCTAGCTCAACTCACGCTGAATGATGATGGATCAGAGGTTGTGAATTCCCACACCGTTGGAGGGGTGGTTTCCGGGATTCCATCTGAGTATAAAGCATTCGAATCAGTTTTCGATCGTGGTTCTTCCGAGGTACTTCCTCCACACAGACCATATGACTGCCCGATTGAATTAATCCCAAATTCTACCATTCCTTCGGGCAGGATTTATTCTCTGTCCCCCTCGGAAGAACAAGCATTGAAACAGTATGTACAGAACACCCTACGACTAGGACATATCCGCTCCTCTACTTCACCAGCTGCAAGTCCTGTATTTTTTGTACTTAAGAAAGAGGGGGACTTACGTCCTTGTGTGGATTATCGGCGTCTTAACGCTATCACGAAAAAGGATAGGTATCCAATACCTTTGATCACACCTCTTCTGGACCATTTATCCCATGCCTCTGTTTTCACCAAGCTGGATCTTCGCGACGCATACAACCTAGTGTGCGTTCGCGAAGGCGATGAGTGGAAAACTGCCTTTTGCACCCGTTACGGCTTGTATGAATACCTAGTCATGCCCTTCGGTCTATGCAACGCCCCGGCAACATTCCAGCGTTTTATGAATGACATATTCAGGGACATTCTGGACGTATACATGGTTGTTTATTTGGACGACATCTTGATCTTTTCACGGAATCTTGATGACCATGTAAAGCATGTCCGAGAGGTCTTGTCCCGTCTGAGGGAACATTCCCTATTTGCCAAACCCGAGAAATGTCAATTCCATAAAACATCTGTTGAGTTTCTGGGCTTCCACATTACCCCTGGGGCACTATCCATGAACGAATCCAAGGTTAAAGCAGTCCTAGATTGGCCAGTTCCTCAGACACTCAAGTCCTTGCAGGCCTTTTTGGGCTTCGCCAACTTTTATAGACGCTTTATTTCGTCCTTTTCCACGATTGTAGCCCCACTTACGGCCCTGACCAGCCCTCAGGTACCCTATCGGTGGCAGAAGGAACATCAAGAATCTTTTGAGGCTTTGAAAACCGCTTTCACCACCGCACCGGTGCTCCAGCACCCCAATCCCGATCTTCCATTCATAGTTGAGGCGGATGCCTCTTCTTTTGCCCTCGGTGCAGTATTGTCTCAGACATGTCCTACAACAGGCAAGTTGCACCCGGTGGCATACCACTCCCGGAAGTTTTCCAATACTGAGACCCATTATACTGTAACGGAGAAGGAACTTCTGGCTGTCATGGACGCCTTTCGTGTCTGGCGCCATCATCTTCTGGGGGCTAAGCATCCAATCACTGTATACTCAGATCATCGAAATCTACAGGATCTGGCCTCCTTAAAGTGCATCAATAGCAGACAGGTCCGGTGGCATCTTTTCTTTTCCGCTTTTGATTTCCACATTACGCATCGTCCTGGAAACTCTCATGGAAAAGCGGACGCCTTGTCACGTTCTCCGGGTGGGGTCGAGTTGCCAACCTTCCCCGATACTGTTCTTGGTAAGAGTCATGTGATTTGTCTCTGCACTCCCTCTCTGTCATTGTTGGATTCTGTACGAGCCTGGACGACCAATCATTCCGACCAACTGCGGGATTGGGATCCCGTTTATTGTGATAGTTTGCCTTTCGTGCATGAACGTCTGTTTCTTCCCACGCCTGACACTCGTAACCTGGCCCTTGAGTGGTCTCATGATGCTCCCTTTAATGCCCATCCCGGCCAAGAGCGCACTATGGATCTCCTAAAGCGCTGGTGCTGGTGGCCCTCTATGAAGCGCGATGTGGAATGCTATGTCAATTCATGCGCTGTTTGTGCTCAGGCCAAACATCGAAGAGGACATCCAGTTGGGCTGCTGCTCCCGCTTTTGGTACCTCCAAGACCTTGGCATACACTGACGATGGATTTCGTGACCGATCTCCCCAAGGTACGAGGTTTTGACACCATCTGGGTGGTGGTAGACACGTTCACAAAAATGGCTCGTTTTGTTCCTTGTAAGGGGATTCCTTCGGCCCCAGTCTTGGCGGACTTGTTTTTTGAATATGTGTTCATGTTATTTGTGCTTCCTTCGGTCATTATTTCCTATCGTGGGTCACAGTTCACCTCTCGTTTTTGGAGATCATTGACTAAATTACTTGGCATCGATACCAGGTACTCTTCGGCCTATCATCCTGAGACTGATGGGCAGACTGAAAGGACGAATCAATCTATGGAGCAGTATCTTCGGTGTCTTATCTTGCAGCAACAGGCCTCCTGGTTGAGGGCTTTACGGCTTGCCGAGTTCGCATACAATAACGCGGCTCATTCTGCTACAGGTTTTTCTCCTTTCTACGCCCTCTATGGCCAACACCCCAAGGTCTTGCCTGTCCCTGACGTCTCTGTCTCTTTGAATCCTGCGGCCACGGCTTGTCTTAGGGATCTGTCTGCTGTTCATGCTAGTACTTTGGTCCATCTTACTGAAGCAAAGGCTTCTATGAAAGCTCGTGTTGACGGCAAGCGCCTGGCTGCTCCTCCCCTTGTGGTGGGTTCTAGGGTGTGGTTGTCTTCCCGTCACCTTTGCCTGGTGGGTTGTCGGAAACTTCTGCCTCGTTTTGTTGGCCCGTATGTGATCTCTCAGGTCGTGAATCGAGTGGCTTTTCGTCTGGTTCTCTCGAGTTCTTGGCGAATCCATCCTGTTGTTCATGTATCTCTCCTCAAGCCTTGTCCTGATTCTTCCCGCCTTCGGGCCCCTGCAGCCCCGGTGTCCCTGGCCTCCCCTGATGTTTTTGAAGTGTCGGCCATTTTCGGTTCCCGTTGGTTTGGGGGTAGACTCCAGTATTTAGTGGATTGGAAGGGTTATGGACCGGAGGAGCGTTCTTGGGTTTCCGCTTTGGATTTTGACGCTCCTCGGTTGGTTGCGCGGTTCCATAAGGATCACCCGTCTTGCCCACGGGGTCGTGGGCCGTTGGGGGGGGCTATGTTAGGCGATCCTCTGCACACCGATCCACTGCACACCAGAACACTGCTCACATTTCTCCAACACCTCCCTCCAGGGTTCGAGGCTCATGTGATTCGGTTTACCCAAAGGACCGAAAGCTCCGTACCAGGTACGATTTACGGGCTCGATTGCAGCCCTTCCTGCACTGGCAGTTGCCATGGAGAACATACAGCAGAAGGGGCGGCGTTACACCTCCACGCCAATCGTTCACTTGCTCACATGATCCAGAGTGGCGTTTCCCACGTGACCTTGGTGGACGTCACATGACCCCGAAATGCACAGTATATAAGGCTTGATGCACGGAACACTCATTGCTTCTCAGCTGTCTTCAGACCTTGTTTGGCGCTACGTTTGGATAAACACTACTGGTTTACCTTGATCTTGGAACTCTCTCTTGGACTCCTTCGGATTACCCTTTTGTACCTTTTCTTGGAACTGCTTACCTATTGCTGGATTTCTGACACGACCCTAACTTGTCATCGGATCATCCCTTGGTACCTTGTTGAACTTCATTTCCCTTTTGGGATTCAAGTCACGCCTTCAGTCCTACAGGTGGCTTATCCTGCATCCACGCTTGTTTGCAGTCCTCTTGTTCTAGGGACCGCCTCATCTGAGTCTCGAACCTCCCTCCTAGGTTTCCTGGGTTTTCCAAACACCGGATAGGTAAAACTCTTCAGACCCTTTGGTTCTTGTGATATATTGTAATTGCCTGGTACTTAACCTCGTTCTTTTTGACAGCAGCATCGGTGTTCCAGAGGTTCCGTGGATCCGGGAAGTAACATCTCCCACCTGTGGCCCCAAAGGTCACACAGCGGGTTTCTTTTAGTTCCCCTGTGCGTCACTTGAGGACGGAGGTTTCAACGGTCTACACGACACTCAAGTCAGAACAAGCACCAAGGAACACGTTCCTTCGCAATCCTTGGGCAGATTCATGTAGCTCCACAAGCCCAATATCAATCCATCAGGATGGCTGTCCCTGCTCCCATCCTGGAAACGGCAACTGTAGTTCTACAGTCCTCGTTGTTTCCTACATGCTTCTTTCCCTATCTCTGGAAGCACAATGTTGCATTAGCCAATGGGATTACAGTCATGGGAACCTGATTCATCTTCTAACCATGTCAGCAGTTTGGCATGCTTAGCCCATGACTTCAAACACCCATCATTTACTCTTGGTACCTCTTGTACATACTCTGGCTTCAGAAGATGAGCTGCACAGGACATCAGCCCTTCTTCCCACCCCTTCTTGCATTTCACTCGTCCATAGACTAAGACTTGAGTTCGCTCCCAACATCCAGGCGATCTGTCACATCAGGGCGATTCATTTTCTTCATCTTTTCAATTACCACCTCATCCTGTCCTGTTGCAGGATACACAAGCATCTTGCGCTTCCATCCAGGTTCCTTTTACATCTGTGGGGTCTTGATATAGTCATCCTGGTATGGAAACAACCATTTTGATCTCCATCGCAAAGTGGCCCAACGGGCTTGAAATTGTTCTCTGGTCATGCATGCTGCAAGATGGCTGAGGCACCTAGCATTGTGTTCTGGAACTTCTCTGGGAATTAAAGTTCACACTGTATTCATGGTAGAGGGTATGAGAGAGCAGACATAGCAACTCTCTGATACCACATGTTACTCCCCAATTGTGCTGCATTTTCTAAATAGGTATTTATCCCCTCATTATCTTCCTCTGCATTTCTCCTGTATCTCCCAAAAGATGTGTAATACTCATGAAGCAAATCAAAAGTATATCTCATAGCGGGGAGATCCATAGGGACCTCTCGCTCAGCAGAAGTACCAAGATGATAGAGAGTTGTGTTATGTTATGTTATGTTATGTTATGTTACTTGCCATTTATATAGCGCCTTATGTATCATTGTTATGACTTCAAAGTGCTGGTAGGTTAAACGCCCTCGGGAACCGTAGTTCAAGTCAGTAGATAGAAAAAGAGTGTTGTATGGTGCGTAGGTGCACTGGATATGTGTGCAGCTTGTGAGGTTGTTGGATGATAGCTGCTTTATAGCAATAGGTGTGGTGCTGATGAGATCAGTTGGATGTGTCCAGTCTGGTGGGTGTGTGGAAATCGATATAATATTATGACCCCAATCGCATCGTTTAAATGTATGATTGGCCTACGCCAAGCTGTCTAAAGGATACTATGTACATAGGTTCCGCGGCAAGGTCTTGACCTTAATGTATCGTGTAAACCGCCATCTTGGATCTAGCCGCCATTTTAGGTACTCTTGCAGTGTGGAAGTCACCCTGAATCACAAAATGGAGGCCGAATGACATTTCGAGTAAGACTTCGGCCATGGTGACCTCCGCACACGTGAATGAATAATATGTCTGTAGGCTACTTGTTAGGGTCATGAACTAAGACCCTGTCCTCTGTTTAACCTATGTGTAAATATGTAACCGTATCAGCGGAACTGATCTAATGTATGGAAATTGTGTGTTCGACCTGGCTACAAACCCTAGCCATGGTTCCAGAAATGGTTAACTTGTAAGAGGGCTGGCCAATGCAGTACTAAATGTATAAAAAACCCAAGCATCCCGATGATCGGTCTCTCCCACTTTCAGTGCGAACCTAATGTTGAAGGTTCGTGTGTTAGTCAGAGAGCCGAATAGCTATTCGCATGTCAATTGACTTTGGTAACTTTGTAACTTTGAAATAAAGCGCTTTGTATGTCCTTTGTAACCTGTGTTGGTGTGTTTCCTTTTGGGCTTCCCGGCCTCATGTCAATTTCTCTGTTTCCACAGTTGGCGCCCGAATAGGGACCCTCAAGATTGATGCCGGATCATTGAAGGTTGACGCAGACTATCGAATCGGGATCGGACGGTGTGATTCTGTGGGCCCGACCGATCGAGACGCGATACCTCGGCAGCGCTGCACGATCCGATCCTTGGGCGATAGTCGTGCGGTCTGACACGGCATCTTGACGAGGGTCCAATTCCGAGGCGGGCAGATTTGCCGAAACCACCGAACGCAGGTAAAATTTGTTAGTTGAAGTCCTTTGTAAACCGTACGGTCCTCCTTAGGTTTGGTCAGGTGCAGTCGTGACCCGGCTCTTAATTTAACCCTGACAATTTGAATTTGGCGTATTGTATCTGCAGACACAATTATTGGACCAGGTAACACCAATTTTTTGAGAAATGCCTGGGAAATTGTCTAGCTGCTTTAGGGTTCTGTTCTGCAGCGATCGACAATCTTTGGAATTTAGCCGTCCGGCACCACAGGAGGGGTCGCCGGCGTGTACTATGTACTGTAAGTATGGCATTGGTAGTATTGTATTTAATGACATTTGGCACAGACAGACCAGAAATGCCTCCGAATTTCAGTGGCCAATCAATGGTAGCTTTGAGATCCCCCGTATTGAATACTTAGAGTCGATCTTGCTTAAAAAGAAGGCTAGGCCAGCAGCCTTTGATGTGTTACAAAATTGGAAAAAGGAAGCATTACAGCAGCTTAAAAGTAGGGATAAACATGCACAACGTCATAAAACGAATGCCGAAAAGGCATTGTTGTATGACAAGGAAAAACGATTAGATGAAACTCAGAAGATGGATAGAGCTTTCTCGCTTGGAGTCCAGAAAATTTACCCTTCTAAAGATTTTCATGTTTCCGAGGAGTTTATTGAGAAAATATTAAACGAACGGAGGCCTGATTCTTCAGCGCCACCTCCGTATGCTCCCGTTGTGGGCACCTTGCCCGTTCCTGCTATTGCTCCTATCGTTATTCCTACTTCTCCTGCGCAGCCTACTGCCCCTAGTTCTTTGGTTGTCGCTCCTCTGTCTATTTCATTTATTACATTACCTCTTTCCCCTGCACCCGTGTTAGGTTCACCTACACCTCCGATTCTGGGGAGTCCCGTGTTCACTAAATCAGATCCCGGTGCAGGGTCGAAAATTGTGACTCGTAGTACTGTTCCTGCGGGCAGGAAACAGGAACTATTTGCTTGGGCTAAACATTGTATGGAAAAAGGTGATCAAACTGATGTACTTTCAACATTATCTAATTTGCACGATTTTCCCGAGAAAAACGTTTTTATTGAAGGACTGGGGATTCATTTAGGTGTAATGTGGGGTAGATTGCAGACTTCGGATCTCCCACAAGGGGTGAGAGATCTGAATGCCTTGGCACTTTCAAGGGATACAGAGCAGAAAGTATATGGACATGTTGACAGATTGTTTGAGTTTAGGAGGGATTTTGAAAGGTTACAAAACGAGGATGATGAGGACGACAGGATGTATGCACAAAAACGGTTCCTTTCGTGCCGAAGTTCAGCACCTGAGGAAGTACGAATTTGTACCAAAGACGCGATTCGATGGATCTCGGATTCATCGATACCGCCAGATGAGGTGTATGACACATATAGTCAATACACGGTAGAGATGCAAAGGAAGGTAATCCAAGTGATGGTACAGCACTTACAGGAGGAATGTATAAGGAAGAAGGTTGGTTGCCCCAGGGAGTTATTGGGTATTTGTAAAAGAGCTTTTTCACCCGACACTTCTACAGCTGCTTTTGCGCTCGATTTGGCCCTATTACTCAGTAAGCGGTCGGAGGTCCCTATATCTCAGTTGCCTATGAGAGAGGTCCCTCCGACCTTTGTCCCAAAAGTAGAAATCCCCGCCAAAGCGGCGACTGGTGCTGCCGCGGTGGATATCCCTGCACATTACGTATCACAGTTTGTTCACGTCCCGTTCTCTCGACAGGAAGTGAACACGATTAGACAATCAGTCCCTGATATCAGGAAGAACCCGACAGGGTTTTACAAAGAAATAGAATCCGTTTTGCAGTCTTCTGTGTTCACCTTAAGTGACATGGATTTATTGTTTCCAGTGCTTTTACCTGTTGATGTATGGAAACAGGTACGAACAATAGATGATGTGCCGGGGTTAGGGGATACATGGGTAAACTTAACTAGAATAGATGGGGAACGACTAGCTGGTGAGAAACCACCCCAGGTAATACTCACTTTACCTGATAGAATAGTTGCCAAATTAAAAACTATAATCCCGGAAAAAAGGATTATTTGGGACAAGCTTACGGCCTGCGTCCAAGGGAAAACTGAAGGTACTACTGAATTCTTTAATAGATTCGAACAGGTGTTCTCCGACTTCAGTGGACAGGATTTAGGTACAGAGTCGGGGAAGAGGTTGTTTGTGGACAAATTTGTGCGTGGATTGTTGCCCGACATCCAGTCACAAATTATGTCCTCAGAGAGCGCTTGGCAGGCAAAATCTCAGTCAGAGGTCTTGCATATGGCTCAGTATTACGAGAATCGGGTTAATAACGAAAAAGAGAAAATCGAAAAAAGAAGGGGTGACCTAAAGACTAAGGTATTGTTGCAGCAAATTGTCAGAAACCCCAGAGGAGGTACGACACAGACTAGAGGTCAGTACATTCCAAGAGGAAATACTCCTCCAAATTCTATAAATATTAATCAGTGTGCTTATTGCCGCCAGGAAGGTCACTGGCGAGCACAGTGCCCTGCCCTTCGTCAGAGGTCAGGAGGCACATTTGGAGGTATGGGTAGGCGACCAAGGGGCCGCCCCGGAGCAGGGGGCCCTGATAGGGGTCAGCTTCTACAAGATCCACAGCAACCTTTTTCACGGGAAAATCAGACTCCGAGTATGGACTCGAGAAATATATTTGATCACCCTTCCGCCGCCTATCTTTCTGAGGAACTTCCCTTTGATGAAGTTCTGCCTTACTAGGATTGCCCGAAGCAGCGTTTGGAACCTTTACCTATTCCCGTTATTCAGAAGGGCCCCTATATTGAATTATTGGTGGGGAATAGGAAACATCAGTTCTTGATCGACACTGGAGCACAAAAGTGCTCCATCGACCATTCGAGGGTTCCAAACATCCCACTGTCAGGGCAAACAAACGTCTCTATAGGGTTCTCTGGCATACCAACTGTTTGTCCGGTTTCTGCGCCGGTATCCGTTTCTTTGGGTCCTTTTACAGACCAGTGCCCTTTTCTTCTTACTTCAAACTGTGGAGAAAATTTGCTGGGGTTGAATTTGTTGAAGAAACTGAATGCAGTGATTCATTGTTCCCCTGACGGAATAAGATTAACAGTTTCACCACAGCAACCCTTTAACTCCCAATACTTGACCCGACCTCTACCTCCCGAATTTGACATTGTCCCAGAATGTTTGTGGGCAATAGACGATAATGATGTCGGGATATTGCACATCGATCCTGTTAAGATAATATTGAAACATGGGGTTAAGCTACCGCGCATTCCGCAAAATAAAATTTCAATTGAAGGAGAGCGCGCTCTGAAATGCATTGTCTCCGATTTTGTACATCGTGGAGTGATCGAAGAGATTACAGGTAGCTTATGTAATAGCCCGATCTTGCCAGTATATAAGAAAGGCGACAATGCAATTCCGTACCGATTTATAATAGATCTTCGTGCTATTAACCGGGTGGAAGCCCCACAATTTCCAATCGTGCCTGATGTAACAACGATCTTAACAATGATCCCTGCTACGGCTACACACTTTAGTGTTGTAGATTTAAAAAACGCCTTCTTTAGTATTCCGATACATGAGGAGAGCAGGTATTTGTTTGCGTTCACCTTGGGGGGACGCTCGTTTACATTCACAAGGGCACCTCAAGGGTATACTGAAAGTCCTAGTATCTATAGTAGAGCCTTAAAAGAGCAGCTCGACACCCTTGAATTACCATCTACTTGCACGCTGCTTCAAAATGTAGACGATTTGCTCCTGGCTGCAGACTCTGAGAAAGCTTGTAAAGAAGGCACTATATTGTTGCTTGTTCATTTAGCTGAAAATGGTCACAAAGCTTCACTTAAGAAATTTCAATATTGTTGTCAGGAGGTTGCCTATCTAGGCTACCTCCTGTCAAAGGAGGGGAGAAGATTGACACCTGAACGAATAAAACACATTTCTGGCATGTCTGTCCCAAAAACACAGAAGGAAGTCAGAGCCCTGATAGGGATGGCGTCCTACTGTAGACTGTGGATCCCGAACTTTGCCCTAGTGGTAAAACCGATGTTGGCTTTGACGAAGAAGGGCATTTCTCTGCCATTGCCATGGGAATCGGAACATCAACGATCATTTGAGCTTCTCAAAGCCGCGCTGTGTTCAGCACCGGTTCTGGGTACACCAAATTACGATAAGGCCTTTGTGTTGTTTGTGCATGAATGTAATGGATGTGCTTTGTCTGTGTTAACACAGGAACATGGAGGGAAGAATAGGCCGTGCGGCTATTATTCCTCCGCCCTCGATCCTGTTGCATGTGCTTTGCTGCGATGTCTGCGCGCTGTTGCTGCTGCCGCTGCATCTGTAAAACAGAGTGAGGGGATGGTCCTAGGCCACGATTTAATTTTGATGGTACCTCACTCTGTCGATATTCTATTGAATAAAACTCAAACACAACACCTTACTTCTGCCCGGTTGACCAGGTACGAATTAGTTCTATTTGCTCCTCATATCCAAATTAAAAGGTGTTGTGTTCTCAATCCGGCTGAACTTTTGCCTCTCCCGCAAACTATTGCTTGCGGCGATGACGGATCACATGACTGCCTGTATGCCACCGAACAAGAAACAAAGGGCAGAATAGACCTCTCAGATACTCCTTTGGAGAATGCGGAAGGGGAGCTGTTTTGTGATGGCTCCTGTTTTAAACTTCCGAATGGCACGTCTACAGCTGCTTATGCAGTTACTACTTTGAACAAGATCGTAGAAACTAAAAGGATTCCGCATAACTCCGCGCAGGCCGCAGAGATTATAGCGTTGACCCGCGCTTGTGAGCTCTCCCAAGGGCATAGAGTTAACATTCATACGGATAGTCAGTACGCCTTTGGGGTGGCTCACAATTTCGGAAAACTGTGGTCGGAAAGAGGGTTTCTGACCTCACACGGGACCAAGATTCAGCATGGTCCCTTAATAGTACAACTACTTTTTGCGCTCTCACTCCCTGAACAATTAGCAATCATGAAATGTGCAGCACATCGCAAGGTCATAGACAATGTGGGAAGAGGAAATGCTTTTGCAGATTTGATAGCTAGACAAACAGCTACAGACCTTAGCACAGACATGTACACCTCGAGGGAAGTGAGAGATGGCTGTATAATAGATGAAGGCATTGGGTCTGTGCGAGATATTCAGACTGATGCCTCTGTTGAAGAATCTAGGAAATGGGCTGAAGGCATGGGGAAATTGGATGACGAAGGGTGTTGGGTGGACGCATCTGACGGGAAATGGTTGCTTCCTGATTCTTATGTATTAGCAATGGTTACGATGGCACACGGTCCAACACATGTGTGTGCCCAGCAAATTGCGAAGATATTACAGCAGGTTTGGGTGAATGATAAAATTTTGGAAACTGCAAAAAAACACATCCAGAACTGTATGATTTGCCTGCAGCACAATGTGGGTAAAGGGACAGTGACTCCAAGGGGAAGTTTCGGGCCCCTCTCTGTCCCCTTTGAAACCATTCACCTTGATTTTATTGAAATGGAGCGATGTAATAACTTGAAATATGTTCTTGTTATCATTTGTGCTTTTAGCAAATGGGTCGAGGCTTTCCCCGTCAAAGATGCTACCGCCATGACCACCGCAAAGATCTTGGTAAAAGACTATTTTCCTCGATTTGGGCTCCCGAGGATAATTTGGTCGGACAACGGCCCCCACTTCATCGCAGCCGTAATGTTGCAAATATGTGTTGCCTTAGGGATAGAGAAACGTTTTCATTCAGCTAGGCACCCTCAAAGTGCGGGGTTGGTAGAAAGACACAATGGTATTTTGAAAAACAAACTTGCAAAAACATGTGCCGACACTAAATTAAAATGGCCAGATGCTTTACCTATTGTGTTGTTAGCTATGCGCACCACACCCCAGACTAGAACTGGGCTCTCTCCATTCGAGGTAGTAATGAGAAGGCCTGCTAATATTTGGGGTCTCCCTAAACCTAAAGCCCTGAGGGATGTGGAGAATGTATTGCTCATAGACTATTGTAATCAGTTGACTAAAAATCTGTATTTCATTTACCACCAGGTGAATGCTGCCTTACCTGTACGGTTTACGGGCCCAGGACACGATATATTGCCCGGCAGCTGGGTCCTGGTGAAGGCCTACGAAAGGTCTTCCTGTCTCGCGCCTCGCTGGCGGGGACCCTACCAGGTTTTATTGGTCACCAGGACGGCAGTGCGGGTGGCAGGAAAGAAGAACTGGATACATGCAACACATATCAAGAAGATCCCTCACCCGACGCCACACGTTACAGAAGAAACAGAACCCCTCGCTGGTGCTACACTCTCTGATCTCGGAGTAGCAGGCAGCGTTGTGAGTGCGTCGGAGAAGTTCTCTGAGCCTGAGGAGCTCGGGGAGCCGTCCATTTTGTCTCCACACTCCCTTGATCAATCACTTCCGGAAAACCTTGTTTCGAGCTCTGCGACTTCCGTCGCTACTGATACGACGCTCCCCTCAGGGAGCGACGATACTTTACTTTTGGATTCAACAAACTTGGGTACCATCCGGTACAACCTTCGACCACGCAAATAAAATCGCCGCACGAGTATCGTGCATCTGGAAGAAAAGGGAGTGATTGAAATACTATCGTCTTCCCTTTTTTTTTTTTTGGAACAAAGAAAAGGGGGGGTTCTGTTGGCCAGGGTTGGGAAGGACTAAGAAGTCGCGCGGCCGAAGTGCCGCCAGCAACGAACATTGGGGCCGTCGATCGGGATAACCATGATGCCTGCCGCCTTCACCGCTGCTCCTCGTATTGAACTATTAGATAAGGAGGTGACCAATTCGAACAATGGACAATGTGCCTGGGCCCCGAAAACGTACTGTTGTGTTCTCGTTTTGATTATTGTTAGTTTTGATACTGCTGTCGTGGGACTTTGGTACTTTGAAGAAATTTATCCTTTGAAGCCTCTGTTACCGACCAAAATTGTACCAACTGTTTTGACTCCCTCTGTACATCTTTACACTCTGTCCCCTAGGGACTCTCGGCATAGACAGAAATATTATAATAACACTTTGATGATAGTGATGAATGCTACGCATGCAATTTTTAATAGGAGTAATTGTTGGGTCTGCACTCACTTACCACAACATGGGAACAAGGGACTGGGATGGTATGTACATCCCTTACCTTTAACAACCTCTTGCTATGCCTCTCTTAGAGCACTCTTTTTTGGCCGATGGAATGATAGCATCTCAGGGAACTTCGATGGGACTAATTTGAATGAATTTGAAAAACGTGAATTGACTCCCCTGGGATGCTCGCTTTTCGCAAATAGGAGTAGACCTAATATCGCTTCTATTAGGCCGTCTGATAAACTTTCATTTCCTTTTCAAAATCTAGTTTCTTTCAAGATGGCTCCGATAGGCAATAAGGATGCCATGCCTCCTTCTTATTCTGTAAATCACAGTCCTGATTCTGTCCCTTTCTGTGTACAAAGAAACGGCACTAGGCCAATGGGAGATTTCGAGCCTTGTATAAATATTGTAAATTTGACTGGGGAAAATAGGCCTTTGTATGTAGGGGGACCGGTTTATTTTGTGTGTGGTAGTTTAGCTTTTCCCTGGTTGCCCAAGGATTGGCAGGGGACTTGTTATTTAGGGATATTGTTACCAGGCGTATTTATAGCCAGTACCTTAGAGGTATCTAAGGCTCGCCCGCGACGGGATAATGATGGAGATACCCCTGGACAAGTGTTCGGGGATATAGCCAAATCAGTAGTTCCCTTCTGGGGACAAATAGCAAATTCAGAAAACATCAGGGGATTAGCGAGGGTGTTGGAGAAAACAATCAACCGGACCACGGACATACTTTACAATATGACCTTAGAGCAAAAGGCGATAAGATTGGTAGCACTTCAAAATCGAATGGCATTAGATGTCATTTTAGCTGAACGAGGTGGAGTATGTAAATTAGTGGGGTCCGCTTGCTGTGTTTTTGTACCAGATTCTTCACCAACAATATTCAAAGCAATTCAGAATTTACACACTCTTAGTTCTGAAGTCCATATCCCCGTAGGAGACTGGAGCCTTAGTACTTGGTTTTGGGATTCTCTACGATCTTGGGGGTGGAAGGTGCTTTCTGTTATTTTAGGTATTTTAGGGACTCTGTTATTCCTTTGCTGCTGTTTTCAATGCCTCCCGAGTATATGCGGAATGATAGGGGGACGTTGTGCCCAAGTTATGAGCGCAATAGGGCGTAGAATATATACCCCGAAGACAGCATCTAAAGAATTTATGTTGCAAGAAGTTCTTATGAACAACTTTATGGCTATTGACATTTCAGACAATGATGCGGAACCTATGGATGCTGATGCCTTCAAGTATTTTCAAAAGTATTAGGAAATAATGTTTTAGCACTTGGCATAGGCCAAAAGGAGGGTCTGTGGAAATCGATATAATATTATGACCCCAATCGCATCGTTTAAATGTATGATTGGCCTACGCCAAGCTGTCTAAAGGATACTATGTACATAGGTTCCGCGGCAAGGTCTTGACCTTAATGTATCGTGTAAACCGCCATCTTGGATCTAGCCGCCATTTTAGGTACTCTTGCAGTGTGGAAGTCACCCTGAATCACAAAATGGAGGCCGAATGACATTTCGAGTAAGACTTCGGCCATGGTGACCTCCGCACACGTGAATGAATAATATGTCTGTAGGCTACTTGTTAGGGTCATGAACTAAGACCCTGTCCTCTGTTTAACCTATGTGTAAATATGTAACCGTATCAGCGGAACTGATCTAATGTATGGAAATTGTGTGTTCGACCTGGCTACGAACCCTAGCCATGGTTCCAGAAATGGTTAACTTGTAAGAGGGCTGGCCAATGCAGTACTAAATGTATAAAAAACCCAAGCATCCCGATGATCGGTCTCTCCCACTTTCAGTGCGAACCTAATGTTGAAGGTTCGTGTGTTAGTCAGAGAACCGAATAGCTATTCGCATGTCAATTGACTTTGGTAACTTTGTAACTTTGAAATAAAGCGCTTTGTATGTCCTTTGTAACCTGTGTTGGTGTGTTTCCTTTTGGGCTTCCCGGCCTCATGTCAATTTCTCTGTTTCCACAGGTGGACACCTAGACTAGGTTCTGGCGGTGTTAGGCCTGAGGAACGCCTAAGCTAGCAGGAATGTGCACAGTTAGCTGTGTTTTATTAGGGTGATGAGGTGTTCATGGGGTCGTGTTCGTATGAGAACAGCTAGGCCGGATTATCAGGGGTATAGCTGTGTTCTAGTTGAATGATGGTGTATAGAAGAGAGTAAGCACAGTGGTGTGATATGGTGGATATCAGTACAAGTGCCTGAGATCGGGCATGTGAGCAGGACAGTAGGGACCCACATAGCGACATACACATATATATACCCACGCCATGGGTTCCATCCGTTCCATCCACTATATCCACACTTCCAACAGCACCAGCCATTTTATCCACGCCTACCGCTCGATCTGTTCAATCCGCACCAACTGTTCCATCTGCACCAAACGTTCCATCTGCACCAAACGTTCCACCCGCATCAAACGTTCCATCTGTGCCAAACATTCCATCCATTCCTTCAGTTCCATCCACCCCTTCAGTTCCATCCACTCCTTCCTTTTCTTCCACCCCATCCGTTCATCCACTCCATCCTATTGCATCCGTTCCATCCTATTGCATCCATTCCATCCACTCCATCCATTCCATCCACTCCATCCGTTCTATCCACTCCATTTGTTCCATCCACTCCATTAGTTCCATCCACTCCATCCATTCCATCCACTCTGTCTGTTCTATCCACTCCATCCATTCCACCCACTCCGTCCGTTCTATCCACTCCATCCATTCTATCCACTTCGTGTGTTCCATTCACTTCATCCACTCCGTCCGTTCCATTCACTCCATGGGTTCAATCGGTTCCATACGTTCTATCATCTACATCAATTCTTCCATCCGTACCAACCGTACCATGTGCATCAACCGTTCTATAAACTCCATCCGTTCCATCCTAGTCCATCCATTCCATCCTACTCCAACTGTTCCATCCTCACCAACCCTTCCATCCACACCATCCCTTCCGTCCACACCACGGAGCAGAACATTCCATCCGCACCAGCCATTCCATCCGCACCAGCCCTTTCATCCGTTCAATCCGCGCCAAACCGTACCATCCGTACCAATCATTCCATTCGCACCAATCGTTCCATCCACACTACCCGTTCCATCCATTCCTTCCGTTCCACCCACTCTTTCCGTTACCTCCACTCTATCTGTTCCCTCCATTCTGTCCATTCTATCCACTTCGTTCACTCCATTCGTTCCATCCACTCCATCCGTTGCATCCACTCCATCGGTTGCATCCACTCCATCCGTTGTATCCACTTCTTCGATTCCATCCACTCCATCTGTTCTGTCCGTTCCCTCCGTTTCATCCGCCCCCATCGGTTCCATCTGTTCCCTCTGTTTCATCCGCTCCCTTGGATTACCCAGCTCCCTCCGTTCCATCTGCTCCCTCAGTTCCATCCGCTCCCTCAGTACGTTCTGCTCCCTAAGTTCATTCCACTCCCTCAGTTCATTCCACTCCCTCCATTCAATCCGCTCCCTCCGTTCCATCCGCTCCCTCTGTTGCATCCGCTCCCTCCATTCCATCTGCTCCCTCCATTCCATCCGCTCCGTCCATTCTATCCACTCCCTCTGTTCCATCTGCTCCCTCCGTTCCATCTGCTCTCTCCGTACTGTCCATTCCCTCCGTTCCATCCGCTCCATTCGTTCCATCCACTCCACCCGTTCCATCCACTCCATCCATTCAATCAACTTCATCCGTTCTGTCCATTCCATCCGTTCTGTCCACTCATCCGTTGCACCAGCTCATCCGTTCTTTCCACTCCAACCGTTCTATCTGTTCTGTCCATTCGACTCACTCATCTGTTTTATACACTGCATCCGTTCCATACACTTCATCTGTTCCATACACTCCATCCGTTCCATACGCTCCAATCATTCCATACGCTGCATTCGTTCCATCCACTCCATCTGTTCCATACTCTCCCTCGGTTCCATACTCTCCATTCGTTCCATCCACTCCCTCCGTTCCACCCACTCTATCCGTTCCATCCACTCTATCTGTTCCATCTACTCCATTCGTTCCATCCACTCCATTCGTTTCATCCACTCCATTAGTTCCATCCACTCCATCCATTCCATCCACTCTGTCTGTTCTATCCACTCCATCCATTCCATCCACTCCGTCCGTTCCATCCACTGCGTCCGTTCCATCCGCTCTGTCCATTTAATCCACTCCATCTGTTCCATTCACTTCATCCACTCCGTCCGTTCCATTCACTCCATGGGTTCAATCGGTTCCATACGTTCTATCATCTACATCCATTCTTCCATCCGTACCAACCGTACCATGTGCATCAACCGTTCCATACACTCCATCCGTTCCATCCTAGTCCATCCATTCCATCCTACTTCAACCGTTCCATCCTCACCAACCCTCCCATCCGCACCATCCCTTCCGTCCGGACCAGGGAGCAGAACGTTCCATCCGCACCAGCCGTTCCATCCGCGCCAACCATACCATCCATACCAATCATTCCATTCGCACCAATCGTTCCATCCGCACTACCCGTTCCATCCATTCCTTCCGTTCCACCCACTCTTTCCGTTACCTCCACTCTATCCGTTCCCTCCATTCTGTCCATTCTATCCACTTTGTTCACTCCATTCGTTCCATCCGCTCCATTCGTTCCATCCACTCCACCCGTTCCATCCACTCCATCCATTCAATCAACTTCATCCGTTCTGTCCATTCCATCCGTTGTGTCCACTCATCCGTTGCACCAGCTCATCCGTTCTTTCCACTCCAACCGTTCTATCTGTTCTGTCCATTCGACTCACTCATCTGTTTTATACACTGCATCCGTTCCATACACTCCATCTGTTCCATACACTCCATCCGTTCCATACGCTCCAATCATTCCATACGCTGCATTCGTTCCATCCACTCCATCCGTTCCATACTCTCCCTCGGTTCCATACTCTCCATTCGTTCCATCCACTCCCTCCGTTCCACCCACTCTATCCGTTCCATCCACTCTATCTGTTCCATCTACTCCATTCGTTCCATCCACTCCATTCGTTTCATCCACTCCATTAGTTCCATCCACTCCATCCATTCCATCCACTCTGTCTGTTCTATCCACTCCAACCATTCCATCCACTCCGTCCGTTCCATCCACTGCGTCCGTTCCATCCGCTCTGTCCATTTAATCCACTCCATCTGTTCCATTCACTTCATCCACTCCGTCCGTTCCATTCACTCCATGGGTTCAATCGGTTCCATACGTTCTATCATCTACATCCATTCTTCCATCCGTACCAACCGTACCATGTGCATCAACCGTTCCATACACTCCATCCGTTCCATCCTAGTCCATCCATTCCATCCTACTTCAACCGTTCCATCCTCACCAACCCTCCCATCCGCACCATCCCTTCCGTCCGGACCAGGGAGCAGAACGTTCCATCCGCACCAGCCGTTCCATCCGCGCCAACCGTACCATCCATACCAATCATTCCATTCGCACCAATCGTTCCATCCGCACTACCCGTTCCATCCACTCCTTCCGTTCCACCCACTCTTTCCGTTACCTCCACTCTATCCGTTCCCTCCATTCTGTCCATTCTATCCACTTTGTTCACTCCATTCGTTCCATCCACTCCATCCTTTGCATCCACTCCATCCGTTGCATGCACTCTATCCGTTGTATCCACTTCTTCGATTCCATCCGCTCCATCTGTTCCGTCCGTTCCCTCCGTTTCATCCGCCCCCATCCATTCCATCTGTTCCCTCTGTTTCATCCGCTCCCTTGGATTACCCAGCTCCCTCTGTTCCATCTGCTCCCTCAGTTCCATCCGCTCCCTCAGTACGTCTGCTCCCTAAGTTCATTCCACTCCCTCAGTTCATTCCACTCCCTCCCTTCTATCCGCTCCCTCCATTCCATCCGCTCCCTCCATTCCATCCACTCCCTCTGTTCTATCCGCTCCCTCTGTTCCATCTGCTCCCTCCGTTCCATCTGCTCTCTCCGTACTGTCCATTCCCTCCGTTCCATCCACTCCATTCGTTCCATCCACTCCATCCGTTCCATCCACTCCATCCATTCAATCAACTTCATCCGTTCTGTCCAGTCCATCTGTTGCGTCCACTCATCCGTTGCACCGGCTCATCTGTTCTTTCCACTCCAACCGTTCTATCTGTTCTGTCCATTCAACTCTCTCATCTGTTTTATACACTCCATCCGTTCCATACACTCCATCTGTTCCATACACTCCATCCGTTCGATACGCTCCATCCATTCCATATGCTGCATTCGTTCCATACGCTCCATCCGTTCCAAACACTCCATCGGCTCCATCCACTCCATCGGTTCCATCCACTCCATCCGTTCCATACACTCCCTCCGTTCCATACTCTCCATTCATTCCATCCACTCCCTCTGTTCCACCCACTCCCTCCGTTCCACCCACTCTATCCGTTCCATTCACTCTATCTGTTCCATCTACTCCATTCGTTCCATCCACTCCAGTCATTCCATCCACTCCATTCGTTCCATCCATTCCCGCCGTACTGTCAACTCATTCTGTTCCATCACTCATTCCGTTCCATCCACTCATTCCATTCTGTCTACTCATTCCGTTTCATCTGCACATTCCGGTCCATCCGCTCTCTCCGTTCCATCCATGCCATCCGTTCCATCCACTCCATCCGTTCCATCCACTCCATCCGTTCAGTCCCCTCCATTCGTTCTGTCCAATCCATTCGTTCCATCCACTCCATTTGTTCCATCCACTCCTTCCGTTCCGAGCACTCACTTAATTCCATTCAGACCTGCATGCTATCCATTCCCTTGGTTTGATCCACTCCCTTGGTTCCATCCATTCTGTTTGTTCCATCCACTCCGACCGTTTCATCACCTCCTTCCGTTCCATCCCCCTTATCCGTTCTATCCGGTTTGTGGAAGTACGGTGGGCGGGTATAAGGTGATGGGCGTCAACTTCATCCATTCAGTCCATCCGCTTCATCCCAAACTGTGGTTGGGAGCTGAGGTTTTGACTGCCAGGAGGCTAATTTCAATGTGCACTCCAGTGATCATTGGAGTTATGCGAAGAGCCATATTTTTAGTAGTTTGCGGAATGACAAGTAGTCTTCGGTGTGTCAGATGTGAGGGGGAAGTGAGTTCCAAAGAGTGGGGGCCAAGGCTGAGAACGAGGATCCTCCAAACCTGACCGAGTTGGTGGTTGGGATCACCAGCAGGAGTACAGAGCTTGATCTTAGGGTGTGGCGAGGGTGTTAAGGCTTTAGCTTGTCTTGCAGTTATATAGGGCCAGTCTTGTGCACTGCTCGGTGAGCGATGCACAGAGTCTTGAAGGTGGCCCTTCGTCCAATTGGGAGCCAGTGTAGAGTTCTGTGAGTGGGAGAGGTGTGGTCTCTTGGGACCAGTGCTAGCAGCAAATTGGGCAGCAGCATTTTGGAGCTCTTTGTAATTTAGTAAGGTTGTATGCCCGGACTCCGAGGTAGAGGGAGTTGCCATAGTCCAGTCTTGACAGCACAATGGACATAACAGCGGCAACTCTGTTTGGAAATGAGAGGTAGGGAAAAATGCGTCGGAGAATTTTGAGATGGTAATGACAAGATTTAGAGACGTTGTTGATTTGGCGAGAGAGGGATAGGTCAGAGTCTAGAGTGCATCCAAGGTTTTTTACTGTGGGTGAGGGGTTTGGAGCTTGGCCCATGGATGGGGGCCAGGATAGAGGGCGGGGTAGAAGCTCATTGTTGCCACACACCATGATTTCGGTTTTAGTAGGGTTTAGGAGGAGGTGGTTTGTAATCATCCAGTGTTCTATGTCAAGGAGGCAAGCTGTAGGTCGGGCTTGAGGATGGGGTCTGAGTTGGAGATGTTCAGGATGATTTGTGTATCATCCGCATAGTTATAGCACAGGATGTTGTGCAGGCAGATGATTCTAGGGAGAGTGGACATAGGAGGGCTGATAGACATGCTCCTTGTGGTACTCCAGTATTGACAGGGCGCACGGCCGAGGCAAAAGTGGACAGTTGGGTTATTTGTTTCCTGTTGTTTAGAAAGGAAGCGATCCATTTGAGAGCGGTTCCATGGATTCCTAGGGAGTGGAGGCAGTCAAGTAGGATTGAATGGTTGACTGTGTCGAACATGGCAGAGAGGTCTAGGAGGACAAGTCCAGCGCATCTGCAGAGTCGGCAGTGATCTTTAGATCATCACATATTGAGGCCAGAGTGGTTTTTGTTCTGTGTTGTGGTCTAAACCCTGATTGGGCGGGATCCAGAAGGTTGTTGGATTCCACAAAGGCGTTTAGTTGGGAGTAAACAGTTCAATCGATAAGCTTTGCAAAGAATCTGGTGGGCAAGATGGGGTGGTAGTTTTTGTGGTCAAGGAGGTCGAGGGATTTTTTTTAGGAGGAGTTTGACGTGAGCAATTTTGAAGGCGTGAGGGAAGATTCCAGAGGTGAGGGAGTCATTTAGAATGTTTTTTCCTGCGCAGGTGGAAGAGAATATTTCTTTGAGGACAGAGGCAGGGCAGGGGTTTAAGGGGAGAACCAGAGGGTTTTCGGGCAGAGAGAATGACGAGAAATTAATCTCTGGAGATTGTTTTGAAGGAGTCAAAGATGTGTGGAGTTGTCATTGTGGTGGTGGGTGGGTTGGTGGTCGGAAGGGCCGGTGGATTTTGTGGCACTGAGAGAAGGGCCAGTTTGTTGTTAAGAGAGGCCGTCCTGTCAAGAGCGGTGGAGTAGAAGTGGAGCGAGAGTGAGTCGCAGAGTAATTGAGAGGGCGGGGATTGGGCAGAGGTACAGGATGGTTTGACAAACTCGGAAATGATTTTGTGGAGTTCCTTGCTGGGGTTTTTACAGTTGTGAATCCGATTGTTGTAATGGGCTGTTTGGCTTTCTGGATTTCAGCTTTATAGTAGCGATGGTTGGATCTACTCAGGTTGGTTGTTCTTTTACGCCATTTGCGTTCTAGGGATTTATTTCGCTGTTTCGCAATATTCAGCTTGGGGGTAAACCACTTGGGATGAGGACCAGGGCGTCGGGAGAAGCAGCAGGTGCGGGTGAGCGGGGTTAGTGAGTTTTCCAGCCATGATTTAAAGCTGTTGATGGTCAGAGGTTCATCGCGGGGGGTGTACAAGGGCGGTCTGAGAAGTAGTGCTTCAGCAAGGTCGGGAAGGATCTTTAGTTTCTTCCAGCATTTGCGGAGGAGGGGGGCGGCTGGTTGAGGGATGGGTGTGCGGGCAGGATAGCAGATGGAGAAGGGGACGATAAAGTGATCGGGCCAGATGAGAGGTATGGGGGGGCTAGGTGTATCTGGTCGTGTGAGCTGAAGATGGCGTCAAGGGTGTGTCCTTTGGAATGGGTTGGGCCGTTTATGTGAAGGGAGAGGTTAAGTGGTTAAGTGCATCGAGGCAGTGGACTAGAGAGTGGGTCATGGGTTGGTCGGAATGTCTAGCCAGATATTGAAGTCTCATAGAAGGGTGAGAGAGGGGTGGTGTACTTGGATGGTGGCTAATGAGTCACAGAGGTTGGCTGTGAAATGTCTGTCATAGCCGGGAGGTCTGTAGATGATTAGGAAGCTATGGGAGAATGACGGGGGCAGTGAGAGTTTTACGAGAAGGGATTCGCAGGAAGGAGTGCAAGTCTGGAAGTCGACGAGTGAGACGGAGAAGTGAGATTTGAAAACGACTGCAACTCTGCCTCCTCTAGAAGGTCTGTTGACTGGGATGAGGGAGTATTCGGGGGGAAGGCTTCTTGAGCAACAGGGGCAAAGTTGTCGGAGAACCAGGTTTCGGTGATAAAGACTAGGTCGGGCTTGTCAGAGGAGAGGAGAGGAGCAAAGATGCTGTGTCTGTTTTTTGCTACAGAGCGGGCATTAAAGAGGATGCATCTGACTCCTGAGAGAGGGATTGTCCTTGCGGTAGTAGGAGTGTGGGCTGGGGAAGTTGAGGACGTGGGTGGGGGGGTAGCGGGAGTGTGTGAGGGTTAGGAGTGGAAGGGAGAGGGAAGGGTGGAAGCATGTTCTGGGTGGTAGCTGGCTGGTCGATGGTTGATGGAAAGAGAAGGCGGGTGGAGGAGGGAGTGGTGGGAGGACGGGGTTGAGTGGGCAGGTGCGGGTCGGTGGTTGGTAAGAGGACAGGGAGGGAGTAGAGATTGGGAATCCGTGTGTGGATCTCATTGAGTTGGTTTGGTTGGGTGTACTGGGTGAGAAGTCGAGGGAGAGGGGTTGGAAGAGGGGAAAGGGGAGGGGGGAGGGTGGCGAAGGTGGGTGGTGAGGGAATGTGGGCGTGGGTCAGCAGAGGAGGGGTCAGGAGTAGAGAAAGAAAGATGGGGACCAGGATCGTTTTCTCTTTTCAGGGGATTTAGTGCAGTCGGTGTGTGAGAGAGGGTGGGGGGGGGTCTGATGGTAATGGAGATGAGTTCACAGTTCTTGCCAGGGTGAGACGTGCAGTACTCAGGGAAGGGAAGGGATACAGTGGCTGGGGGAAGTTAGTGGGTGTCGAGGGGGGATAGGACAGGGGAAGGTGGGGGATGTGGGTGGGTCTGCGCATGCGGATGGGCGGTTCGGTGCAGGGATGAGCCGTTCGATGGGAAGGTGGGAAGGGTGGACTATGTGGTAAGGGCAGGTGGGCATGTATGTTTGCAGGTGGGTGGGTGGCAGGGGTGGAGGGAACAGAGGTCTTTGGATGTCTGGAGCGCCAACGGGCTCCTCTGGCTTGGGAGTTGGATAGAGGGCGTGGTGGGTTCATGATGGTGGGTGGAGGGTGGTTCAGGGGCAGTGGGCTTGTTTGGGAAGGGAGGGGGGTGGATTCAAGGGGGGGAAGTGTGAGGCCCGCCAAAGTGAGGCTCTGAGATTGGATCTAGACAAGACAGGTGGAGTCATGGCACACTGGGCCTCATCACGAGTGGTAATGCGGCAGTTTTCCTGTTGAGCGCTATTAGCGCTAACACCAAGCCCCCCAGCGGATAGTCCGCCAGATCACGAGTTTGCGTGCAGGCACACAGGGACATGGCGGTAGCGCAAATAGCGCTCGACGTAAAAAATGCCCAAGAACCCGTAAATCCAGCGCATTGTGTGCTTCCGCCATACCGCGCTAATAGCGCGCGCCATAAGCACGTGCTATTAGCGCATGGGAAACGCGTCACTGCCGGAACGGGAAACAAAGCGGCGGCCATTTTGGAAATCACAATCTGTCGGATATCACAGCCCCTGCAAGCCATCCACCCCTGGGAAGAGTGAAATATGTCACAGGAGCGCACTAGGGGTAAGTCAGCCCTCGACAGGGTCAGGAAACCAAAATTCAGTGACCAGAAGCTGGCCGTACTGGTGGAGGCTGGCACTGGTATCCAGCCAACTGCAGGTGAGTCCCACCCCAAATGCATGAATCTGAAAGGACCACAAATGCAGACCCTGACTGAATGTTTGTGCATGAAATGTGTGTGAGGCACTGCAGACACCCATAACTGAGCCCTTGAACCACTGAACCGTAGTGCCCCCTAGACTCCCCTGCACGTGCACTGCATCAATACAAGGGGCAGGGGACAGACATCTATTGCCATGGTACAGCTACATAGAGTGTGAGTGTGCATGAATAAAGCCCCAGGACCATGTGCATGGTACATCCCCATCCTGCATGTGATGATGGCACACAAACATTTCCGTGCAGTGTTCCTCTACACTCACACATTCCACCAATCACCACATGGGGATTGAACAAAATGCAAGTGCCATGCATAATCGCTACTGCCTACAATCCCACTTGATGGCAGGAACTGCTTGATACTAATGTAGGCAGCCCTGAACTCAATCCACACCATATGTACCTCAAAGGCACACAGCGATCTTCACGGGATGATGATGACCGTGAGTGGGCCGCAAAGGGACCACCCGGAAGCGAACTGACGCCGGACCCATCCCACATCACCACACCGCAGCCCAACCAGACCGCTGCTGCACCCACATGGCCACAGGGTGTCAGCGCCTAGCTCACCCCAAGCCATCATGCAGACTTCCGATGCAGAGGGAGTCACCTGTGGGTCAGAGCCCGATGGGGGACAGACACCTCCAGCTGCGCCTCAGGCAGGACAGTTTCATTCCCCCAGAATCAGCAACACCAAAGGGATGTCCACACCACAGGGGAGCCCAGGGCCAGTCACAACACAGGGCACACAAACCCCACATGTGCATGTGCGTCATGTCCGCACGCCAGAGCCTGATGCAGACACACCATCATATGGCACCCCAGAAGACCGGCACTCAGACCACAGCAGCCCCATCCAAGCTGCCAACATGTCCCCATGCAGCCCCCCCCCAGCAGCGCACAACTGCCAGGCCAGTACCTGCCGCACCACGGATACCTTTTGTCATGGGAGCAGCTGTAATGGGACGTCTGGACATAATTGAGGCCAAACAGGCAAAAGTGGAGTCCATGGCCAAAGTGCACAGCCGGCACATCGAGGCCATCAGCGGGTCCATATAGCATGGCTACAAGTACATTGCCCAAGACAACATGTGCACACGGAGAGTGGTGGAGCAATGCACCTCAGCCCTGACAGGTTTTGGCCAAAGGGTACGGGAGCTGTTTGAGGCAGTATCTGCACTAGCTGAGCAGACAAGGCAATTGAACAACCTTCTCCGTCAGCATCTGCAGGTCACCGGGTCAGTCCCATCAACCTCCACTACACCCACGGAGGGATCCCTTGAGCCTTCACCTAGGCGCCGTTCATTGCACCACCTGAGATCCCACACCCCAAAGGAGCCAGGACATGGAAAGCACCCGCAACCATCATAGATGGACATGGCATTGTTGTGGGTGCCCTGAGAACATGCACCTACCTGCACTGTTGTGGGGAGTTAACTGGGGAGAGGGTAGATTGCGTGCTGGTTGTTCACTGGGGGGGGGATTGTGTGCTGGGTGTTCACTGGGGGTGGGGGGATTGTGTGCTGGGTGTTCACTGGGGTGAGGGGGGATTGTGTGCTGGGTGTTCACTTGGGAGGGGGAATTGTGTGCCTGGTGTTCACTGGGGAGGGAGGATTGTGTGCTGGGTGTTCACTGGGGGAGGAGGGATTGTGTGCTGGGGGAGGGGGGATTGTGTGCTGGGCGTTCACTGGGGGGAGGAGGGATTAACATTCTTTAAATACATCGTGTTCAAAATTCATACAAAGCATGGACAGTTGTGATTGTGATGAAGTGCTCTTTAATGTTCAAGTGACAAGTGCAAAATGTAGCCATCACCCGCAAAAAATAATTCTCAATCAAGCCCTGTCTGGCCAACCTCCCCTCCCTCACCCCATTCCTGTGTGCACGTGCAACATCTTCTTGCACATCATCATCTTCACTCCCATCCTCAGGTGGCTGCAGATGAGCATCGGGAGGCAGTGGCACATTCCTGCGACAGCAAATGTTGTGCAGCATGGCACATGCAAGTACATTTTTTCCAACTTTTTCAGGTGCATACATCATTGCCCCTCCTGTACGGTCTACGCACCGGAAGCGTGCCTTCAGCAGTCCAAATGCTCTCTCCACACAGATGTGTGTACGTCCATGGGCAATGTTGTATGCCTGCTCAGCTGCAGTGTGTGGATGACGAACAGGGGTCATGAGCCATGTGTACTGGGGATATCCAGAATCACCTGCAGGGGAAAGAGTGCAGGTATGAGGACAAGGTAGGTTCATTGGGTGCACAAGGCTCAGTCATCTGTGACATTGTCAGCAGGATCAAGTTCGTGTTGAAGAGGTCATGCTATCTCATTGAAATGTTGGCATCCACCCTTTGACTTCCAGGACATGCATGTTGTGAGGTTGCCATACAGTTGTGTATGCATATGTGAGTTGTTATGTGCACCACACTCATGTATTACATGTGGCCTACTTATCATTTGGTCACTTTCATTGTGGAGTATGCTGTGCTAGGGGCAGCACTGAATCAATAGAGTACTTACAACTTGCAACGCCTCTGTTTCTAAATGTAACCGTACTCTGTCCCTTGTCACTGGAGGAGGGGACCCTTCTATCTGCTTGTGCATGCGACATGTGGTTAGCCCATGTGTCATTGGCATTCCCTTTGGCTGCTGTTGCATTTGCTGGTTGGCACTATTATGTACAGTTCTAAGGCATCTGATTGGCCAATCAGGGGTCAGTGTTTCAGGGATGTACATTGTCGTTATTCCGACTAGTTTTGTCTAGTGCTTTTGTGGATGTGCCTACTTTCGTGTAACATTGGCATGACTGTCAGGTGGCCAGGGTGGGATGTCTGTGCTGTGTCAGGGTGGGAAGCTATACTGCAACACACACAGGAGGCTTTGTAGTAGTAGAGCTTCCATATGTGACTGTGCTGCCACATGGCTTTGCCATCCAGACTGGGTGTGTTCTGCTGTGTTGGACATGTCCAAGGGTTCTCGTACAAGGTACGTGCATGGGAAGGTTGCAGTGATAATGCTGCCTATTGACATGCAGGGATTTCACTGTATTTGACCAGCCCCATCAGATGTAATTCAACATGCATTACGGACTACATTTGTACTCACTCAGCATCCATGTGTTTTGGCCTCGGTGCCATTCCATGTACGCTGACAGGGTACTGTTGCGCAGGACGATGGAGTCGTGGGTGGATCCTCGGTAGCGGGCACAGCAGTGGCTGAAGGTGAGGTCAGGGCTACATGTCATCTGCACATTCAGGGAATGGTAATTTTTCCGGTTTCTGTAGGCTGCCTAATGTGCCTGGGGTGGTACGAATGGTACATGTGTGAAGTCCAGGGCTGCTAAAACATTCGGAACTTGAGCAATGGCATGGAATTGACCCTTCAGCTGGTTCAGCTGTGCCTGTGTGGCTGGCAATGTAATGTGCTCATTCACATGGATCAACAGTGCATCCAGCACCTGTCCCAGCATAGCACTGCAGGTGGACTGAGCCATGCCATGCATCATGGCAACGGTGTGTTGGTAGCTGCCATTCAAAAGGAATTGTAGCACAGACACAAGCTTCACAAGTGGGGGCACTGCTGTGCTGATGGCTATACGGCTGCCAATGTCATCCTGGATTGTGTCCAGCAACTGGGTGATGGTTACTCTGTCCAGCCTATACTTGGTCACCAACTGGCAATCAGTCAGGGCCCAGGGTGTTGGCCTGACCCTGGGGATGGCTGGCCACCTTGCTGGTGCTGCTCTCCTCCTCCTCATCCCCACCACCCCCTGCACTCCCAGGGCCCTGGCCTGGTTGGCTGGCCTCTGTAGATCCAGGCTCAGCAGGTAGATGTCCACATCAAGGCTCCCGGCTCCAAATGGCAGCATGATGTTTGGAATTGTGTGCTGTGCATGGGTGGGTCCTTTGTAGGCCTCTGATTTCAATTGGTTTCACCTGGGCCCTTATTGCTGTCTCCTCCCTGCTCCTGCTGGTGTGATGGTGTTGGGGAAGGTGTCTTGTGCATGGGTGGGTCCTTTGTAGGCCTCTGATTTGCATTGGTTTCACCTGGGCCCTTATTGCTGTCTCCTCCCTGCTCCTGCTGGTGTAATGGTGTTGGGGAGGGTGTGTTGTGCATGGGTGGGTCCTTTGTAGGCCTCTGATTTGTATTGGTTTCATCTGGGCCCTTATTGCTGTGCCCTGTGTTCTTTTACCTCCAGCATTTGGCTAGGGGTATTTTCAGCGGTTATCTGCCGCTTTTCTGGCACTAATAGTGGCTACGCCAGACTCGTGATTGCTCTGCTATAGCGCAAATGGATACTGGCGCTTTTACAGCCGATGCTTTTACAGCCGGCTGTACTTGCGCCGGCTCTAATGGCGCTGGCGGTATTTGTAATTGTGATCTGACGGATCCTTAAATCCGGCGCTGATAGCATTACCGCAGGATTTAAGGGTTACCACCAAACTCGTGATGAGGCCCACTGTCTTGATGTGAGACTCAATACAGTGAAGCAATTAGGGCACACTCGAATGATATTTGGGCACACTATCTGGATGTGTTATTTAGCACGGTGGGACAATTAGAGCACACTCGATGATGTTTTGGGAACAATGTCTGGATGTGCTTATTCAGCACACTGGAACAATTAGGGAACACTCAATGATATTTGGGCACACTTTCTAGATGTGATATTCAGCACAGTGGAACAATTAGGTCACACTATCTCGATTTGAGGCTCAACACAGTGTAGTGATTGGGCACACTCAATGATATTTGTGCACACTATCTAGATGTGATATTCAGCACAGTGAAAACAATTAGGGCATACTATCAAGGTGAGAAACTCAACACGTGGGATAACTAGGGCACACTCAATGCTATTTGGTCACACTATCAGGTTGTGAAACTCAGCAGAGTGAAGCAATTGGGATGCATTCAGTGCTATTTGGTGCACACTATCTAGAAATGAGATTCAATGCAGTGAAATGGTTGGTCATACACAGTGCTATCCCTTGCTCAATGTTGTTGGGCAAACTTTCTAAAATCAGACTTTAACACAGTGACGCTATTGGGCACACTTTTTAATTCAACTTTAACACAGACATGCTATTAGGGCACAGTCATTGATGTTAGGAATACCTTCTAAATTCAATTTAACGCAGTGACGCTATTAGGCACACTTTCTAAATTCAACTTTAACACTATTAGGCACACTCAATGATGTTGGGAATACCTTCTAAATTCAACTTTATCACAGTGACGGTATTAGGCACACTTTCTAAATTCAACTTTAACACAGTGACGCTATTGGGCACACCTTCTAAGTTCAACTTTAACACAGTGACGCTATTGGGCACACTCAATGATGTTGGGAATACCTTCTAAATTCAGCTTTAATACAGTGAAGCTATTAGGCACACTTTCTAAATTCGACTTTAACACAGTGATGCTATTAGGCACACTTTCTAAATTCAACTTCACCACGGTGACGCTATTAGGAACATTTTCTAAATTGGACTTTAACACAGTGGCGCTATTCGGCACACTTTCTAAATTCAACTTTAACACAGTGAAGCTATTAGGGCACACTCGATGATGTTAGGAATACCTTCTAAATTCAACTTTAACACAGTGACGCTATTAGGCACACTTTCAAAATTCAAATTTAACACAGTGACAGTATTAGGGCACACTCGATGATGTTGGGAACACCTTCTAAATTCAAGTTTAACACAGTGACGCTATTAGGCACACTTTCTAAATTCAGCTTTAACACAGTGGGCCTCATCAGGAGTAGGGCTGTAACACTGGAGCTATTAGCACCGGCGTTAATAGCCCTACCGCCAAACACCCAACCCCCCGGCTAATAGCGCCGGATCAGGGGTTTGGCAGAACGGGTGTTGCCCATTGCCCATTGAGCCCATTCAGGAATTCCCCATTCCCCATTGGGCTCAACGGGGAAATTTCGCGCTCTTACTGCCGGCGGATTTCCCGCCGCAGTAAGAGCGTGAAATTTTGGCGGTTTTCCCAACAGCTAAGAGCTGGGGGGGAAATCAGCCAAAGCCGTGATTTGGCAGACCCTTAAATGTGGTAGTAATAGCGCTACTGCCGCATTTAAGGGTTACCGCTAAACTCGTGATGAGGCCCAGTGACGCTATTAGGCACACTTTCTAAATTCAACTTTAACACAGTGACACTATTAGTGCACACTCAATGATGTTGGGAATACCTTCTAAATTCAACTTTAACACAGTGACGCTATTAGGCACACTTTCTAAATTCGAGTTGAACACAGTGACGCTAATAGGCACACTTTCTAAGTTCACTTCAAGACTATTAGGCACATTCAATGTTGTTGGGAGCACAGTCTATGTGCAAGGTTCAGTATAGTGATGCTATTGGGGTACGAGTAATCGTTTGACCTTAATAGCTGGCTTTTAAATGTAAAAAAGTAAAACTTTTAAGGTTTTTAAGTGAAAGTGGTAGGTGGTAGGGCTTTCTGGCGTGAAGTAATTGCTTCGGTCCCCACCCTTGCTACACTTACTTTTTTGCTGATTGACGGCAGGCTATTGGCTATTGGCTCCTTGCTTCTCCTGCGGATACCTACTGATACAATCTGGAGCCGCCTCTGTGGGAGCCGTCCTTTGCCTCGGGGTCCTTAGCTGGTGGGGCTGCCGGGCAGGGTGCTGCCGGGCAGGGGGCTGCTGGGCAGGGAGCTGCCCTGAAGTGATCAGTAATGTCCCTTTGAGGGTCCAATTGGGTTGCGGGGCAGGCACGGGAGGCGGGTTCACAGATAAACCAGGAAGCAGGAGCAAGGGGATGTGGGCATGCGGGCAGGAGGCCTTCCAACAGTTACTATGGGCAGATTTTGGGGTTTAGCTGGGGGCTCGACTCATCTTGGGCACTAGGATGCAAAGGAGGCCTGGGGGGTGCTCATGACGATAAGGACCAAAACACAGAGGCAAGGAGCCAATCGGGTCGAGGGGTGGGCTCGGGAGGCGGGTTCACAGACAAACCAGGAAGCGGTTCCGAGGGGATGCAGACAGGCGGGCAGGTGGCCTTCCAACAGTTACTAGGGGCAGATTTTGGGGCTTAGCTGGGGGCTCCACTCACCTTGGGTACTAGGATGCAAAGGGATCCTGTGGGGCGCTCATGACGATAAAGACCAAAACACAGGAGCAAGGAGCCCATCGGGTCACGGGGCGGGCTCGGGAGGCGGGTTCACAGACAAACCAGGAAGCGGGAGCGAGGGGATGCAGGCGGGCGGACAGGGGGCCTTTCAACAGTTACTATGGGCAGATTTTGGGGCTTAGCTGGGGGCTCCACTCACTTTGGGTACTAGAATGTAAAGAGGGACTGGGGGGGTGCTCACAACGATAAGGAGCAAAAACACAGAGGTAAGGAGCCAATCGGGTTGCGGGGCAGGCTCTGGAGGCAGGTTCACAGACAAAGCAGGAAGCGGGAGCGTGGGGATGTGGGCGGGCGCACAGGGGGCCTTCCAATAGTTACTATGGGCAGATTTTGGAGCTTAGCTGGGGGATCCACTCACCTTGGGCTCTAGGATGCAAAGGGGGGGTGGGGGGCGCTCATGACAATAAGGACCAAAACACAGGGGCAAGGAGCCAATCGGGTCGCGGGGTGGGCTCGGGAGGCGGGTTCACAGACAAACCAGGAAGTGGGAGCGAGGGGATGCGGGCGGGCAGAGGGCCTTCCAACAGTTACTATGGGCAGATTTTGGGGCTTAGCTGGGGACTCCACTCACCTTGGGCACTAGGATGCAAAGGGGGCCGGGGCGACGTACACGACGATAAGGACAAAAACACAGGGGCAAGGAGCCAATCGGATCGCGGGATGGGCTCGGGAGGCTGGTCACAGACAAACAAGGAAGCGGGAGTGAAGGGATGCGGGCGGGTGGCCAGGGGGCCTTCCAACAGTTACTATGGGCAGATTTAGGGGCTTAGCTGGGGGCTCCACTCACCTTGGGCACTAGGATGCAAAGGGGCCCTGGTGGGTGTTCACGACGATAAGGACAAAAACACAGGGGCAAGGAGCCAATCGGGTCATAGGGCGGGCTCGGGAGGCAGGTTCACAGACAAACCAGGAAGCGGGAGCTACGGGACGCGGGCAGGCAGGCAGGGGGCCTTCCACCAGTTACTATGGGCAGATTGGGGGCTTAGCTGGGGGCTCCACTCACCTTGGGCACTAGGATGCAAAAGGGGGCAAGGGGGGCGTGAAATATGATAATGAGAAAGACAAAGAGAACAATCATACAAGCATATATTACACACAAGAACATAGGCATCCATCTTTTGTCAATCCTACTACTCGTTGCACTTGTTCTTTGGCTTGAACCGTGCCATTTTCCTCTTTAATCATTTTTAATACAGTTCATCAAAATTCTTTTATACTTGTAACTGTAAAATCTGCTCTATAATGGCAATAATGAGCCTCCTTATCACTGGGCCATTGTTAGGATCCTGTAAAAAAAAGTGCGAACCTCAACTTTCTTAAGCTTGAAGTATAAACAAAAAGACAGCAAGCAAAAGTCCATGAATGTCTCTGTCGGTAAGCACCATCTGATGAACTGCTTAGAACAAGTATTCTCCACAAAATGAATCTGGATACTCATCTCGTTTGCAATTTAGAATGAAGAACTGACATTTAGGCATGACTCTGATACTTCAATGTGTAATTCTTAAATTCATTTTCAGCCTACTGAAATTTGCTGCAAAGCTTTTCACTCACTGGTAAAATATCTGTAAGGAGTGTCCACTTGAATTTCAGTCCAAGATAAATCTGTATTAACCACTGATTGCTTTATCGTCCTTCTTCTTCGTCATCGATCAAGTCTGCACACGCTGAAATTCTTCTTCTTGTCTTGCCTCAGGATCAGCAATCGTGGGAGGGCGGGTCTCACCTTTGTAGGTCTTTACATCCCCTAAGTGAAGCCAAGCATTTCCACCTTGGACTTTCCCAGCTGAAGGAGTTATGTTCTCAATACAAAAGGGACCATTAAAACATGGCTCTTGCCACCTTCTAGTAAAATTCTTGATTAGGACTAGGTCTCCAACATATAACTTAGGTGCTGATAGTAATTGAATTGGGTTGGTTGTTGAATTGTCTTCTTCTGTGTTCTGAGACCTACCCCCCTTGCGCTAGACTTGATCTGAAAATAGAGAGATGCTAGAGGTCATACATGTCAAATAATCATGCATTTCATCAGCTAAGGTTTTAGCTACACTCTGGGGATCACTTCTATGACTAGATGGAGGTGGAAGGGACGTTCTCATATGCCGCCCTGTCCCTGGTTCATTAAGGGGTGAGGTGGTGGTCTGATCCTGGCTGATTCCGAAGGGAATATAAGGCTAAAGGTAGGCAATATAATCCCTTCTTCAAAGTGATTTTAATCTTGGCAATCCTTTCTTTAAGGAGGCCGTTGAGTCTCTCACATATCCAGTTCACTTGTGGGTGATAAGCTGAACAAACGTATGTTTAATGTTCAATAGAAGCCCTATCTGTTCAAATAGCTCATTAACTATTACTATTAAGTATTTTCCCCACTGCACTTGGCTAGGAAGGTTGTCCCTTCTCCATCGAGGGACAGAGATTGCAAGATCGTCTTCTATTGCTATCCGGCTACTCTGCAACATCTGAAGAGGGCCGCCACCGTTTACCTGCATCAGGCTGCCTGCCTTGGCTGGAGAGGCATTGAGGAAGAACTCCCATCCTGATTGGCTGTTGCCTTCAGCAAATACTGAGTCCCGACCGAGCCGTGAGGCAAAGCTGGGCCTGGCATGAAAGGCTGGTATGTAAGGCCAAACCTGCCTTTTCCCCACTGCACTTGGCTAGGAAAGAAGTCCCTTCTCCATCAAGGGACAGAGATTGCAAGATCTTCCTCTATTGCTATCCGGCTACTCTGCAACATCTGAAGAAGGCCGCCACCGTTTACCTGCATCAGGCTGCCTGCATTGGCTGGAGAGGCATTGAGGAAGAACTCCCATCCTGATTAGCTGTTGCCTTCAGCAAATACTGAGTCCCGACCGAGCCGTGAGGCAAAGCTGGGCCTGGCATGAAAGGCTGGCATGTAAGGCCAAACCTGCCTTTTCCCCACTGCACTTGGCTAGGAAGGATGTCCCTTCTCCATCGGGGGAAAGAGATTGCAAGATTCAGCTATTGCAATCCGGCTACTCTGCAACATCCAAAGATGGGCGCCACCATTTACCTGCATCAAGGTGCCTGCCTTGTCTGGAGAGGCACTCCGAAAGAACTCCCAGCCTGATCGGCTGTTGCCTCCAGAAAATGCCCAGGCCCAGCCGAGCCGTGAGTCAAAGTTGGGCCTAGCATCGAAGGCCGGCACGTAATCCAAACCTGTCTTTTCCCTGTCCTTTCCTGGGACTTGACCACTCTGCATATACTCACCTGAGGCCTCATACAACTGCCTACATGATCCCGATTGATATTTTAGGTAAGAGGTGTGCACTTGCGGTTGTCATCCCATTGCTCAATTCTACTCACTCCGTCCTAAGGTGCACACTATCTTTCCCACTCATTATGAGAGTGTTCACACTTTACTTCACACGCTCCCGTCGTTGCAAAACTCTGCATACTTTTTGTTCTACATTTACCAAGCAAACTTCCCTCCTGATCCCCTTCCGGAAACATCGCTTTTAATCTTCACTGAAAAATCTGAACTTTACCTACACGTGCTGCAAGCTGCGCCGTCATGAACATTACACTATTGACTTTGTTATTATTCTGCCAAACTACATCTGACTGTATTAATTGCAGCGCCAGGCCACACATAACCTAATGCTCTAAATCTGCCGCCGCCTATAGATCTCGTTCATCCAGATGCCGTTACCACAATGGGTTAACTGGTGAATGCCATTCGTGCTACATATTCGCAACATCCGCCGCTAATACGATTGGTAATTATCTTGCCCTACTTATTCCATAGGTCATATTGTTTTAACATCTGTTCCTGGTGTTTCTCATATGTTATCCATCAGTCTTACCACTGTACTGACATCCACAGTCTGCTTTCATGTAACAAGCTTATCACGCTATTGTTTTCCATCTTCATGAAGTTTGCATATACATTTAACGTGGCCTTTATGCCTCTTTTGCTTCATATATATTCACTGTATCACTTCTTTTTTTTTTTTTTTCAACTTTGTTTTATTGGCATTTTCATAATATAACAAAAGGGCGCAGAACATTTTCACAAATTGTGCGAGTAACAGGCCCAAACCCCCCCCCTCACCCACCCCAAACACCACCACCCCCCCCCAAAAAAGGGAAAAACCAAAAAAAAAAAAAAACGTAGTCCTCATAGAACCGTTCTGCTGGGGAGCCACTATGTAAGCTCCGAGAGTCTGGAGCTCCAGGAAGAGCGAGAGCATTAACTATTAGAAATGGCTGATGAACTACCATCGTCCCCCGGGCCGAGGGCCCTGTCTGCTCCCTGTCCCCCTTGAGGATCAGTGCACATCCCAACCCCATGTCTGCTGTGCCTCGTATCAGTTTGCGTGGAAAGAGCCCAAATTATTGTTCATCATTGCCGTCAGTTTATCCATCAGGTACATGTTTTTTACCTTTTTTAGCCAGTTCTCCTTCGATGGGGTCTCCAGGCTCTTCCATTTCTGGGCCAGTGCTACCCTTCCCGCCCTTAGCATTGTCTCCCACATCCTAGGGTATCGGGGAATGTCCGAGTCCTCCGGGGGGAGGCCCAGCAGCATTGTCAGGGGGTTCTGGGGGAGAAGCTCATCAGAAACTTCGGCGATCCAGCCCCTCACCTTCTCCCAGTATGCCTGGGCTTTCGGGCAGTGCCACCACATGTGCCCTCTCGTACCGACCTGGCCACATCCCCTTGGGCATGCGGGGGACACTCCCATGTACATTTTAGCCAACTTCATTGGATCTCTGTGCCACCCCTGTAAAATCTTGAAGTTGTGTTCCATATCCGCCGTGAATAAGTTCCCATGGAAGGCTATTTTAAATATTCTCGCCCAGGCGTCCTCCGAGATCTCATCCCCCGCTAAGTCATTCCAGAACGAGCGGAACCCCCTTCTCTCCCCTAGGTTGACCGTGTTCAGTAGCTTGTACATCCCTGATACCGCACCCTTCCTGGAGGTTGCCGAGTCCAGGAGCTTCTCGAAGGGGGTCAGCTGTCTTTTCAGGTTCTGGCCCCAGGCCTGGTCACATAGAATACCCTTCAGGCGGATGTATTCAAATATGGAGAGGGACCCCTGACCGAGGGCGTCCCTTAGTTCCTCATATGGCCGGAATTCTCCTTTTCTGAACATCTGCCCCGCCCACTCCATTCCCTTGTCTGACCACGACTGGGCGTTGCGGAACCCCCTGCTTCCCAGTTTGAGGGGGTGACCCCAAAGAGAGGACATCGGTGATGGCCATGATGTTAGGTGTGCCGTCTGGGGACCCTCCCTCCAGATCGTCCAGAGGACTCCCAGGGTTGGGTGGGATTTGAGTCTGTTTGGAATAAACTTGCTAGGGGCCCAAAGGAGGTCCCGAATCTTCAGTGGGTGGGCGTCCATGTCCTCCAGGTATGACCAGTAGGTGCCCAACCCCTCTTTCATATGTTCTAGGAGGACGCGTAGTTGGGCTGCCCGGAAATAGAGTTGAAAGTCTGGTAACCCAAACCCCCCCTCCTCCCTCGGTAAGGTCAGGACCCTATTGGCAGTTCTCGGGGTCTTACCCTGCCGTATGAATTCCCGCATTGCATTCTGGAGGGCTCTGAAGGACCGGTCAGGGACTACAGATGGGAGGGCGGTGAAAAGATATAGAAGTCGCGGGAGAATGTTCATTTTCACAGCCGTCATGCGGCCGTACCAAGACAGAATCATAGACCTCCACCTCCTCAAATCTGCAGTGATTCCTGCCACAACGGGGTCGTAGTTAGCAGGGGCTAGATTGGTTAGGTCCCGAGTAAGGAGGACTCCCAGGTATCGAATGGAGGCCTTTCCCACCGATATTCCCTCCAGGCTGGCGAGGGCGTCCAAGCCCGGGTCCCGGGTTCTCATAGGGAGCAGGACTGATTTGGACGCGTTGATCTTGAGACCAGAGAAACGCCCGTAGGTAGCCATCAAGGAGAGGAGCGGGGGGAGCGAGGATTTCGGGTCTACTAAGTAAGCCAGGATGTCATCTGCAAACAGGGAGAGCTTAAATTCCACCTCCCCCCTCTTAATCCCCTTAATCTCTGAGTGGGCTCTGACTGCTATGGCTAGCGGTTCCATGGAGAGGATATAGATTAGAGGGGAGAGTGGGCATCCCTGTCTTGTCCCCCACGACAGGGGGAAGGGCTCCGACAACCCACCATTGACTTGGACCCTGGCCCTCGGGGCCCTATATAAAGCCGCCACCCATTCCCTGATGTGTGGACCAAAGCCCATTTTTTGGAGGGTAAGTTCCATGAATCTCCATTCCACCCTGTCGAACGCCTTTTCCGAGTCTAGGGACAGGACGCTCGCGTCCAGGTCTGACCTCTGGGCATAGTGCATCAGGTCTATGGTCTTCCGGATGTTGTCTGAGCCCTGTCTCCCCCTAATGAATCCTACCTGGTCGCCATGGACCAACTTCGGCAAGACCCCCTCCAACCGTCCCCCAAGCACCTTGGCCAAAATCTTCACGTCAACATTCAACAGGGAGATGGTTCGGTAGGAGGAGCATTCCCTAGGGTCCCTACCGTCCTTGGGGAGCACCACAATAATTGCCTCCATCATGGAGTCCGGAAGAGACCCCCCCTCCAGCACCGCGTTGAACACTTTTACCAAATGGGGGGAGAAGGCCGAGCGGAACCTTTTGTAAAAGTAGACAGAGTACCCGTCCTCGCCCGGGGAAGTGCCCACCTTCATTCCTCCAATCGCACGCTCTACCTCGTCCTCGGTCACCGGGTCCTCCAGCCCCTCCGCTATCTCCCTGGTCAAGGCCGGGATCTGGATTGAATTCAGGAACCCCACCATCTCCGCCTCCTCCCCATTGTACTCGGACGAATATAATTTCTCATAGTATCGGCGGAAGGCTTCGCCAATGTGGGGTGTGTCGTGGCCTACCTTTCCCGCCTCATCCTTAACCTCTTTCACTAATCGGCTTTTCTGCACCTCCCTCAGTTTCCAAGCCAGAATCCTGTCCGCCCTGTCCCCTTTTTCATAGTACGTTTGTTTGACCAGTTGGAGACTCCTCTCCGTCTTGTGGAGGAGGAGATCCTTCAATTGGAGACTGTAGTCGTCCAATGCGGTCACCTGCTCGCTGTCTAGGGGAACCGTGGGGGGACCCCCAGGTTGGAGTAGGGCGATTTTCTCCCTGAGGTACCTTTCCTGGCCCTCCCTTTGCCTTTTTTTCTGGGCTCCTATTTTAATCAGGGTTCCCCGTAAGGTTGCCTTAAAGGCGTCCCAGAGGGTATGAGGACCCACCTCCCCATTGTCATTAAGGTCAAAGAATTCCGTGATGGCCTCGAGGACCTCCTGGGATAGGACTTTGTCCTTTAACAGGGAGTCGTTGCACTTCCATCTCCCTCTGCGTTCGTGTAGACCTCCCCTTGCTATTGTAGCTCGGACCAAGTCGTGATCAGACCAGGGGACGGGGTCTACCCTGTGGCCCGAGACAAATGGACGTAGGGTCTCGTCTACCAGGATGTAGTCTATCCTGGAGAACGACGTGTGGGTGGCCGAGTAATATGTAAAGGAGGGGGAGTCTGTTCTAGGGATGGGGATCGTGTCCAACAGGCCCAATTCTAGGTTAACTTTTTGGAAGGTGCGCGCCATGATCTCATCCGCAGCCCTAGAGGACTGCGGGCCTGCTCGTTTCCTGTCCAGGGTGGGGTCCAGAACCATGTTGAAGTCCCCCCCCACCACCACCGTGCCATGGATGAAGTATTTGAGTTTGTCCCCCACCTCCTCCCAGAACTGGGCTTGGCCTTCGTTTGGGGCATAGATGGCCGCTAGGGTCAGTGGGGCCCCCTGCAGGGACCCCCGCACCAGCAGGTAACGCCCCCCCGGTTCTTTCAGCGTGGCTTCTTTCTCGAAGCCCACGTGTTTCGCTACCAGGATGGCGACCCCTCTTTTTTTGCACTTGTGGGATGCACTGTGGACCTCGCCAATTCCCCCTCCCCGCATTTTGGGCTCCTTCCCCTGTGGCCAGTGAGTCTCTTGAACGAAGAGAAAATCCAGGTGTGCCCTTCTAAATTCCCTGCAGAGCAAGGACCTCTTGGTGGGGGTGTTTAACCCACGGACATTAAGTGAGCCCACTCCCAGGGCGGGCAGCCCGTCAGCCATAGTCTCTATTTTTCTCTCTCTCGGTCGACTCCTCCCCTACGCTCTTCCCCGTGTGCTCCGTTATTTCGACTCTGTGTTCCCCTTTTCCTCCCGTGCCCTCCCCCCGGGTGGGCTTAAAACAAAACCCCAACTGCCCCCCCTCCCCAAACCGTAACTGAACTTCCCCAACTCCCGTGGTCCCCCCCACCCCCCGCCCCGGCGTCCAGCCAAGTAGTTCTGCCATTGCTGGCTTTTGGCCGAACCACCAGCCTGCCCACCTCGGCCAGGCAATCTGCATTAGAAGCTCATCTCCTTGAGCCCCCTAAGATCTCTCGCGTCTGTGACCCCTCTGCGGACCCCACCTACTTGCAGGTCGTAGGGACGTTGATAGTGATGAATCCTCTGAGTCTGCATCCCTCCGACCAGGGCACACCGGGGTGCCCCCGTGCTCAGTCCTCGGAGTCGTTACGTTCTCCGTCCTTTGAAGGGGAGGGGGTGTTCATTTTCCTGAATTTCCTCGCGCCGGTGCGCTTTCTCCTCTCGCCGGGCGGGCCAGGGCCGCCGGGTCTCCCGTGCTCCGGCCCCGATGGGCCCCTCCGGGGGTTCGTGTCCACTGCGTATTCTTGTATGGCTCCCCTTATGTCCTCTTCCGTGATCAGGGTTGATCTTTGGCCCATGTATTCGAAAGTCAGGGAGAAGGGATAGCCCCATCTGTAGCGCACTCCCTTTTCCTTAAGCACCTGTGTGAGAGGGCGACACATCCTGCGCCTGGCCAGCGTGTAGGCGGAGAGGTCTTGGTATATCGAGACTTGTGCGTTGTTATAAGTAATTTCCCTAGCCTTTCTGGCCTCCTCCAACACCTTCGTCTTCTCTGAGTAGTAGTGAAACCGGACCAGAATCGACCGGGGGGCCCCGGCCCTGCCCCCCGCCCTGTGCACCCTGTCAAAAGTTGGCTCAGTTGTCATTTCCTCCGTGAACAGGAGAGTAATGATGTCTCGTACTGCTCGGGTGACGTCCCTCTCCGTTTCCCCCTCTATTTCGGGCACCCCAAAGATTCTGAAGTTGTTCCTCCTCTCCCTGTTTTCGAAATCGTCCATCTGCCGGGCTCTCTCCTCGTCCCTCCTCTCCAGGGCCTCCAACCTCATGCTATATTGTATGTCTTGGACTGCTATGGAGGATTGGTTAGACTCGACCTGTAGGAGCCTGTCCTCAATCTTGTCCACCCTCTGGTCCATTTTTTCAAATTTTTGGGCAATGTCGGAGCGCATGTCCCTTATTTCTTGTAGGATCGAGGCAAAGCCCCTTTCCATTGCCGCCGAGGAGGGGGAAGCTTCCCCCGATTGGGCCATGGTTCCTTCGCGGGTTAAGCCTTTATCACCTCTTTCAACCCCCCGGAAGCGGTATCTCTGCAAGGCTTCCCTCCAGCTCATGTGGTTCTTCCCTGTGTCCTGTCGTCTAGGTCCCCGCGGCCCCGACGGGGGGCGGGGGGTCCCCTACTGGCCCGTCCTTCCTTGCTTGGGTGTGCGCTCCACAGGTGACCCAAGTGGGGGGGCAAAGTCCGGGGGGGCGGGCACACGCCCCACCTGTTCTCAGGCAGGGGCCTCACACCCTTTTCAAGTGCCTTGTGGTCTTCTGGGGCCTCCTCCGGTCTCCTGGGGTGGGGGGGATGGTGGATCAAGGGGGCCCAACCTTCCAATCCAAATAAGGGGGGGGACGTTGTGGCTCGCTCCGTGGGTCCTGGGGGGGGCACCTCCGGGCGGGCACACGCCCCACCAACTGCTGGCGGGGGCCTCTCACCCTGGTCACCCCCACTTCGGGCCTTGTTGTCTCCGGGGGGGGGCCCTGGTCCACAGACCCCACCTTTGGTCTTCTTGCTTATGGGGTTCCGCCCCGCTCGGGGCGCTCACCTGTGGGGGGGCGAGTCCCCGGCCCGCCGGGGCTCCCCTTGCTCTGCTGTGCTGTGCTGGGCTCCGGCGTTGGTAACCCCCGAGGGGGGGGAGCCTCCCCACTCCTTTCTTTCACTCCCGGAGGGGGGAGGGCTCCGAGTCCCCGGGGGCACCGCTCCAGGCCCCAGGGTGCCGCCTCCTCCGCTGACCTGGTCTGCGCTGTCGTCCCGGGGGGGGGGCCGCCCCGCTCCTTCTCTTCACTTTCGGGGGGGGGTGCCGACTCCCAGGAGCCCTGCTCCGATCCCCCTGATGCCGCCTCCTCGCCGCCCCGGCGTTCTTCGCTCTGGACTGGGCCGCGGGGGGAGGGGCGGAGAGGGCCGCCCCACTGCCACGTTCCCGAAGTCCCGAAGTCCCGGGGGCTCGGACCTCGGCCGGGTCGTTCTCCGCACCCTGGGGGGGGGTGGTGCTGATGGGGGGAGTGAAGGTCCGTCGGGCTGGGGTGCCGTGTGCGCCCGGGGTGAGACCGCCTCGCTCGCGGTCCCAAGGCCGCTCCTTTCCTGCTGCGTCTCCCGCTCCGGCGCCACGGGCTTCGTGCTCCGGCTCCCCGGGGAGCTCGCGCTCCGTTCTTTCTCTCGTTGGGGGGCGGGGGGGCGCCGAGTCGGTCGCCCCAGTTGTGCTCGCGGGGGGGTATCGGGGGGGGCTCAATCCCGTGGGATACCCGGGCCTCGGCGGGAGCTATGCCCTCAGGCAGCCATTGCCTGTGCGCCCCCTGGTGGCCTCCACTGTATCACTTCTAACGTTATTTACTGCTGGCACATCTATCACATCTCATTGTAACAAGTGATGCATTTCCATTAGTACGCTTCTATACAAATATCCTCTCACGCACCCTGATTTAAAAGGCCAGCCCCCTTATGCTTATCCTTACTGCACCTACCATGCCCATCTGATATAATCTGTCCTATATGTACCTGATGTAGCTCCCCACAACAAGAGGCAAGCTTTCCCATGCATATATCCGCCACTCTGATTATGTCCTGTTATGTACCTGATGTAGCTCCCCGCAACAAGAGGCAAGCTTTCCCTTGCATATATCCGCTACTATGATTATGTCCTCATATGTACTTGATGTAGCTCTCCACAACAAGATGCAAGCTTTCCCATGCATATATCCTCCACTCTGATTATGTCATGTTATGTACCTAATGTAGCTCCCCGCAACAAGAGGCAAGCTTTCCCTTGCATATATCCGCTACTATGATTATGTCCTCATATGTACTTGATGTAGCTCTCTGCGACAAGAGGTGAGCTTTCCCATGCATATATCCGCTCCTATGATTATGTCCTCATATGTACTTGATGTAGCTCCCCGCAACAAGAGGCAAGCTTTCCCATGCATATATCCGCTCCTATGATAATGTCCTCATTTGTACTTGATGTAGCTCCCCGCAACAAGAGGTGAGTTGTCCCATGTATAGATGATCTGTATCTATGTTTATTCCTTATGTACCTGTCATAGATCCTTGCTCAAGAGGCAAAGCTTCTTTTCATGTATGTATTATCCTGCAATATCTGCCCAATGTATGCCGTGTCTGTAACCATTATACTGCACTTATTGTAACCATGTTCTTAAGCTAAGCGCCTAGATGCCCACTGGTTTTGCGCGCTATACAAATAAAAAACCAAACCAAACTAAACAAAATGTGGCCCATTGTCAGATCTCAGCACTTCACACACAGTCCTTCTCAGGAAGACTTTGCGCACTAAAAACTTTGCTGTGCACGTGGCTTCAGGGTATGTACACGGACCTGCCTCGTTCCTCCTGGAAAAGGGACACACCACCAATAATAGATACATGTATCCATTATACACCTGCAGCATAATCGATATATATATAAATGCTAAAACTGACCATTCGGTCGAGGTATCAACCCTCTAATCGTACTCCGTGTACATCCAGCAGTAGACATTTGACACATTCCAACAAAATCGGAATGAACCAGTCTTCTGCAATCGTAGCAGCAACACTTTCCCTATTTACATGCGCAGGATAATGCAGCTGTTCAAGGAAGACCTTCAATAACGCTACTGGCATCATCGGCTTTCCAGTTCTATTTTGTCACCATAATGCTTCTGTGGGGGATAAAACCTGGGCACAAAGCATTTAAAAGAGGCATTTTTGTGCTTTGGGGTTATTCTGTGCAGTAGTTTTTTAAATATTTGACAGAGAAGGGGGTGCCCCCTTCTCAAAAATAGATAGCTATATCTCAGGTAAAATACCAGAACCAGGGGTTTTAAGCATTGAATTGGCCGCCGTCTCTTTTTTTTCTCAATGCGAGAGATAGCTGGGTAGGTGGCTGGAGGATACTAAGTGAAATCTGGGAGTTAGAGGAGGTCCAGGGACAGAGTTTGCAAAACAAAGCTTTCCGTAGCCTCGGTATAGACATGAATAGCCGACATTTCAAATGAAACTGTGTCATGGAAACAGTGTGTGTCAATTGGGCAATGGGAGAGGGTAGGGGGAGTGAGGAGACCATGTATGTAGTGTAGAGAGCTGGCAGTGAGTGGGGGGATTTTTGGTTTGGGCTTGGGTGGGTCAAGGAGGGACCTTGTTTTTGCACAATTGTTTTCCTGAAAACTACAGTTACAGGACTACAGACATGCAGGCATAGTTAAATGTGAGACTATGGAGAAAAAAAAGAAAACTAAAAAAACACAATATAAAAAGCAGTCTTCGACTTAAAATGGAAATACTTCGAAGAAAAATATAACAAAGTAAAATACAAACAGAATAGATGTTATACTTTTCTTATCCTATGTATTAAAAGTCCATGGCCCTCATTACGACCCTGGCGGAGAACCATGGTGCAATTTGCACCATGGTCCATGGCGCTAAGCTGCCAACTCCGCCATGGTGGTTGGCGGACTTACCGCCCCATTCCGACCTTGGCGGGGCGGTAAGTCCCCAATCCCCATTTACCCTTCCCCATTCCCATTTTTGCCCCATAGGGTATAATGGGAGTGGGGAAGGCGTTAATTACGCCACCGTAAATTACGGTGGCGTAATTAACAACAAGTCCCGTAGCGCCATGGATTTTTCCGCCTGCAAAAAGCAGGCGTAAAAATCACCATGGCGCTACGGGAACTCGTACTCAGGCGGAAAGGGGCGCCATGGTTTACGCCGGCGTAAACCCCTTTCCGCCAGGGTCGTAATGAGGGCCCATATCTAATTTGAAATCTACTCAGTTTGCCTAATTCTGACTACTGGTAGTGTACCATAGTCCCATCATTTTTTGCAGTCTATATATTTTAAAATGTAAGTTACAAGGAATACTGAATAAATGTATATATATATATACATTTATATATATATATTGATGACTCAGCTGCTAATTTTTGCAATTTTTGCACAGTTCATCAGATTGATGCACCAGCACTTTATTATATCCACCATTTGGAGGCTGGATAGGCATATTGCTGCCTTGCTGCTTTATCTTGCTCTTTTGAATTTTTTAATTGATATTTGATGTTTTAGCTACTATCTCTGCTGTTTGCACTAAAAAATATCTTGCCGGCTACATTATTCTGCTGCTAATTTTTAACATTCAGGTCCAGTCCGACTGCTTTTAATCTGATTTTACATCTAATTGTGGTTGACTAGTTTCATTTGTCATTGTATTGCATTGTCTATTTTTAGTGTTGGGAATAACCTTTGTCACTGGACTAACTATGCATTTATATGGGAGACCTTTTAATACTTCGAGTGTGGCTTATTACATCTTTTATGCTATGCGATTATCACACTAATAATTTATACATTTTGTATTGATATGTTGTCAAGTCCCCTCATATGTATTTTTACATGTTTGAGGTCCTTCTTGCTGGATAAAAGCATTTGCAAAGCACTGTGCTCTAATCTTTTATGTTTCAGCATACATGCACACTCCCCTCCAACATGGCCGCCCCTGTCCCCTTGAAACTGGTAATAGCTATTGCCATTGACATAGTTGAAGGACCACTATTGAAAATGTATTTACACTGTCCAACCTTCTCCCCCGTACGTGATCAAGCGCTTAGTATAGCGCGAAACGCGTTGTTTGCAGGCTGCTGCCCCTAGGCGTCCTGTTGTTGTTCTGTCTTCTATGTGCTGCTATGTATCGTGTACTTGTTTTTTGCACGATGCGTTTTGTTTTTACCTTATGAAAACATTAAAGACATCAGTAATTCTTACACTGTGTCTGTTTGTTTTTTTCCGAACCTTTTGAACATGGCATTCATGTTTGTGCCTGCGGGAGTGCGATTCGCCTTCTCCTCCTCTCTTTCCATTTTGTCCAACACGGAGCGTTCCGTGTTTGAATCAGCACCAGGGCCGTTATATTGTGCGCATCCTGCTTTCATGCTTCGTGTTCTGAAGAGGATTGCTGCCACTGGAGGCAGATGATACTGCTGTCAAGACTGGGAGCCAATACACAAACGGGAAAACTACAGCTGAGACCACCTTGCCGGCTGGCGCTTTCATGTGCGCCGGAGGACGCACAGGAGATCGCTGCAAGGTAAGCGTGTGTTTTCAGTTTGTTTTCATTTCCCCGTTGCTGTTTACACATTCATGAAAGTTGGCTCCTTGCTCACTCCAGTTATTAGGTCTTTTTTGTTACCGTTTCTTATTACTAATAGACGGTACTCCGCCCCCCCCTTTTTTTGGGTTCGTGTTTGGATACGAGTTATTTTTGAATACATTTATGATTTTTGCAGCCATAGTATGACGAGCACACAGGACGCCTGGGTAGCAGCCCGGCTACTCCAAGCCAAGGATCTATTCTGTGAAGAGCAGGAATCTATCCCCATACCATCAGCCAGTGGGATAAACAGAAAAACCAGCAGTAATGCCAGCAAGGAAGTGCTCCTGCTTAGGGAATATGAGAGACTCCGACGAAGAGAAATTTCTAAATGGTGGGAAGAGCACTCTCTTCAGAATTATTTAGATGTTGAGAGAATACCACGAGGCCTACGCATTATGACTACTCCGTCCTTTGAGGACCAAAATCCATTAATGCTTGAGGAATGGGGTGAAGCAAGCAAAGGTTGCTCTGGCAAGTTTTTGATAATCTTAGTAAAGTATGCCAAATTGGATCGTGAACAAGCACTGAAAGAATTGGATATTGTAGAGCTCGATCTTACCAAAGTCCATATAACAGAGGAAGGCAAATCTTTACGCAAAAAAATTGATGAAGGTTTAATCGCATATGAAGATGAAATCAAACAGCGCAAACATAGGAAATTTCTACGAGATAAAACAGACTATGAGATGGGCCGTGTTTTTACTTTTGCTAAACGTTTTGATTCTCTTCGTAAAACCAACGCTATACAGTCGATGTCTGTTCCATCAGTGGACCTGGCCGCGACCACCTCTGAATCAGATATCTCTGCATCTGAGACTGATGAACCTATTCTCAAAATGAATTTTCTAGATGAAATGAGACTTCTATGTCAAGATGGGAAAAATCTAAAAAGAGGTAGAGGTCGAGGCAAGTCTAAAGGACGAGGAAGAGGACAAAAATCGCAGGCAAAAAAGTTATTCGCCGAGGCCGACGTGGGAACCGGTCAAAAGGCGCAGCTACAGGGCAGAGCAACACGCTCTGGGGCCAGAAACCAACCATAGATAATATGAAGATTCATCAAATTACCAACTTGTCGTCTCATGTTCTCACAAAATCTCAGACCTCGTTATTATCATTGGGTCTTAATTTTTGTCCCACTGCTAACTATGATTACGCCCAAATACGCATAGACTTTGATAAGTTTTTACGCAAAATCAAGCTAAAAAAATTCTTTGCCAACTTGGATACCCCCATGAAACGTTCAATACCTCGTACGGGTGGCACTGATCTTTTAATTTCAGACATTCCTTCACTTATTGATTTGGCTTGTCTTGATGATGATCAATTTGATCCATCTAACATTGATTTTTCTGATTTCGACATCAATCCCAATTGGGATATACGTACCAAGCTAAAAAGTAAATCCAGATTCAATCCTCAATTTTCTGTGGGCGGATGTATTGAGGCTTTCCATGATTTATGCATCGAGGATTTCAGAAAACTCCGTCATGAGACTGGTACTAGTAAACACAATCTCACTATTGTTCAACGCCAGGCCCTGAATGAACTCCAGCGGCTATCCAATATTGTCATCAAGCCAGCCGACAAGGGCTCAAATGTGGTCATTCAGGATAGAACCAAATATGTCATTGAAGCCAACCGACAATTACATGACTGCCAATGCTATACTAAATTGTTGAAAGATCCCTCAGAAGAAATCAGGACAGAATTGATTGCCCTTTGTACCAGGTGGATGAATGAAGGTCTACTTGAAGATGATTTGGTTAATTTTCTCACCCCTACATGCTACACCATTCCTACCATCTATTTCCTCCCTAAAACGCACAAATCGCTTATTAATCCCCCAGGTAGACCTATTGTGACTCTTTGCGGCTCATTATTGGAACATCTAGCCCAATTCATTGATGAAACACTGATCCAATTTGTCACGGGATTACCTTCCTACCTGAGGGATACTAAGGATTTTTTGCAACACGTTACTAATATACCTTGGGAGGAAGGCTTACTTTTAGCCACCTTAGATGTAGTTTCGCTGTACACATCTATCAGCCACACTGTTGGTATATCTGCATGTAAATACTTCTTGGACACTCGTTCTTTAAATCACCTTGGACATAGCACTATGATTTTGGACATGCTTTCATTCTGTTTACACAACAATGTTTTTCTTTTTGAAGGCCATTTTTATCGGCAAGTAAGGGGGACTGCGATGGGCAGTACCTTCGCACCATCCTATGCTAATCTCAAAATGGGGTGGTGGGAGGCTACTTTCCTTTCTGACCTATTACTATCCTTCTTTCCGACACAGATTATCTCTTGGTGGCGGTTTATTGACAATGTTTTTGTCATTTGGAAGGGCACCGAAACTGACTGGCTCTCATTTGTTAAAAGCATTAATAATAACCAGGTCAATCTCAGTTTTACTGAATGCCACAGTCGTTCCAAAATTGTTTATCTGGATGTAACTGTCATGATGGATGACTCAGGTATCAGTACGGCATTACACAAGAAATCCAGCAATACTGGCTTGCCACTTCATGCCAATAGCTGTCATCCGACACCTTGCAAAAAATCAATCCCTTATGGGGAATTTATTCGATATCGTCGCAATTGCTCTAACATCGCATGTTTTGATCATTATTGTGCACAAGCAGCTATGGACTTTTTGAAGCAAGGTTACCAAAAACGAACAATAGAAATGGCATATCTCCGAGCTCGTGGCATGTCTAGAGATACCTTGATTTACAATACTGGTTCCAAAACTGCTTCAAATGATGATCCTAGACTCATCATTACATTTGACACTTCGTCCAATGACATTCGCAAAATCGTATCAAGACATTGGCATGTTCTTACCCTTGATGCTGACTTGAAACCCATTTTGGGCAAGCGTCCAACTGTGACTTACAAACGTGCTCCTTCTCTAAGGGACAAACTTGTGTCTAGTTTTCTACCTCCTATGGGCAAGATCCAGCGATCTAACACCTGGCTTCCAGCCTCTGATACTGGATTCACCAAATGTATGAAATGTAAAGCATGTGCCCATGCTATTGTTAAGAAATCCTTCCTGCATCCCATTACACAGGTTCAGCAGATGATATGTCATTCTATTAACTGTGATACAAATTTTGTTGTTTATGTGCTTTCGTGCCCTTGTGGGCGCTGGTATGTGGGCAGTACCACTTGTAAACTCAAACTCAGAATTCTTCAACATTTGAGGGCCATCAAGAACTCTGATCCGACATATCCTATGGCCAAGCATTTTAAATCTGCACACAACAATGATGCTAACTTACTAACATTTTTCGCTGTGGCACATGTACCCCCTCATCCAAGGGGTGGTGATCGTACTTTGAGGCTGAGACAACTCGAAACCAGATTCATTTTGGATCTTGACACAAAATTTCCCAGAGGTCACAATGTTGATGAGGAATTGCATACATTTCTGGGAACCTAATTTTGTTTCTATACATAATTTGTATTTTCATTATTTCTTATTCTTTGCCATTTATGCGATGTTTTCCATGGTTGGGGTTATCTTGTCTTTCAGGTTTATTGCTTATGTATTTTTGTACTCCTGCTCTATTTCTGTTGGTTCAGTCGCAGGTATTGACTGATCTTTTTCTGTTTTTGCACTTATGCTCATTATTTGGTTTCACCTGTCTGTTTTAGCTGATTATTTTGCAACTGGGGGAGTGTTGTCTCAACTATGCCTTGCTTATCTTGGGGATTTACATGGGGTCCTTTGTTTTAGTTATATTGTTCATTCCCTTCATTTTCTGACATTACTTTTTATTATCCTTCAATGCTTCGAAATTTTTGTTCTAGTCTACTGTATGCTCTGGATCTGTTATACTAATTTTGTGCCTTCAGTTTTAGATATTTTAACATCAAGTTTTGCATTTGCACTTTGATGATTCAGCTGCTAATTTTTGCAATTTTTGCACAGTTCATCAGATGGATGCACCAGCACTTTATAATATCCACCAATTGGAGGCTGGATAGGCGTATTGGTGCCTTGCTGCTTTATCTTGCTCTTTTGCATTTTATAATTGATATTTGATGTTTTAGCTACTATCTCTGCTGTTCGCACCAAAAAATATCTTGCCAGTTTTAGATATTTTGACATCAAGTTTTGCACTTGCACTTTGATGACTCAGCTGCTAATTTTTTCAATTTTTGCACAGTTCATCAGATTGATGCACCAGCACTTTATTATATCCACCATTTGGAGGCTGGATAGGCATATTGCTGCCTTGCTGCTTTATCTTGCTCTTTTGCACTTTATAATTGATATTTGATGTTTTAGCTACTATCTCTGCTGTTTGCACTAAAAAATATCTTGCCGGCTATATTATTCTGCTGCTAATTTTTAACATTCAGGTCCAGTCCGACTGCTTTTAATCTGATTTTACATCTAATTGTGGTTGACTAGTTTCATTTGTCATTGTATTGCATTGTCTATTTTTAGTGTTGGGAATAACCTTTGTCACTGGACTAACTATGCATTTATATGGGAGACCTTTTAATACTTCGAGTGTGGCTTATTACATCTTTTATGCTATGCGATTATCACACTAATAATTTATACATTTTGTATTGATATGTTGTCAAGTCCCCTCATATGTATTTTTACATGTTTGAGGTCCTTCTTGCTGGATAAAAGCATTTGCAAAGCACTGTGCTCTAATCTTTTATGTTTCAGCATACATGCACACTCCCCTCCAACATGGCCGCCCCTGTCCCCTTGAAACTGGTAATAGCTATTGCCATTGACATAGTTGAAGGACCACTATTGAAAATGTATTTACACTGTCCAACCTTCTCCCCCGTACGTGATCAAGCGCTTAGTATAGCGCGAAACGCGTTGTTTGCAGGCTGCTGCCCCTAGGCGTCCTGTTGTTGTTCTGTCTTCTATGTGCTGCTATGTATCGTGTACTTGTTTTTTGCACGATGCGTTTTGTTCTTACCTTATGAAAACATTAAAGACATCAGTAATTCTTACACTGTGTCTGTTTGTTTTTTTCCGAACCTTTTGAACCTGGCATTCATGTTTGTGCCTGCGGGAGTGCGATTCGCCTTCTCCTCCTCTCTTTCCATATATATATATATATATATATATATATATATATATATATATATATATATATATATATATTCTTTAAATATTAATTGGTAACCGCAGCTACCAAATCTGCCAATCACATGGTGGAATTTGAGGCGTGTCTAATCGCTGCAGATACGATTGAGGACGTCACCGCACAGTGTCTTTACCTTCGGCTATGCACGGGACCATGTGTTGCTGCAGGTAAATACACACAAATGGGATATCATTCATTTGGCAACGTGTCATAGCCGCGGCTACCCGACATTTTGAGCAAAACTGCGTCACAGAAAGATTGAGTGTTATGGGGGAATGAGAGAGAGCTGGTGGGACAGAGGAAGATAGCAGGGGAGTGGGTGGAGCCAGTAGTGATGTTGGGGGCACTGAGGTATTGTTTGTGAGCGCAGAAAAACATTTCTTTTACATCAAGTTTTCGAATAGCCATGGCTATCAACAAAAGAACTCCACTGGTTGTTTGTATAGCTGCATGTAAAGGCCGTACAGGCATAGGCCTGTTAATAGATATCGTCGTTTCACTGAGTGCTATGTTATATCTGGCTACAGCAATATCCACATGTACGAAACCATACATTTTCTGTGCAAAAATCAAATTGTTATATGGATGTTAGAGCACACAATTTCTCATGTGTTTCCTATTTATCTGCTTAGGTCTACCCTTGTCTCATTCAAATTTTTTAAAAGTTGGCAAGGTTTGTTTTTGAGTTAGCAAAATATGTGCATATAGCCGCGGCTACAAGGCATAGTTTATTGCTGCGTTGAATAGCCGTGGGTACAAGGGAGGGTGGTCATAAAAAAAATATTTCTGTGTGTATCATTTTTTGTTATTGATTGTTGTTACTGTTGTACTTGTTTGTGATAGGTAGATTGGAAAATGTGTCAGCCGTTTTAGTAGTTTTCTTTTTATACAGTCTTCTTTTTAGGTTATTGCTTTTGGTTAGTATAAAAGTCATAATTTTGTGCAGTATTCTCATTTTGATTGCAGAGCTCACACTGAACAGTATGCCGAGTTTGTGGCTTATGAGGAAGTAAGTGTCTGTAAAGATTTAAATAATTAAAGGTTTATTTGGGGTGTTATGTGTGAACTAAATTACCACTGCTATCAGATGGTTCACATTGCCACTATTTTGGACCTAGTTAAATTAAGTGGCAGTTCATTCTCAATGCATTTCTTTTACCTTTTAGTAATATGCTGCTTAGAAAAATGTGTGTCAGTTATATTTACTATTATTGTCAGATGGCATACGTTAGTACTATTTTCCACATACTCAGATTCAGTGGGAGTTAATGTTTGATGTGTTTTTTTTTTAACTTTCACTAATGTGGTACTTAAAAAGATATTTTAAAATCAATAGTATTTATATGCATTTATTTCATTTGTTTTTATGCAGGTTTCTGAGGGTAAAGGTTTACTTTCTTACACTTGTCCAGTGGTATGCTGATTGTGGACTATGTACTGTCACTTTGTAATGAACATGAGCCTTCCTATAGGGTTCCTTCACATTGTCCCAATGGACCTGAACAGGGCACTGGATCGAAGTTGAGGTTCCGAAACTATGAGATGGCTAATTAGGTCTCCTTCACAACACTTTCACTCAAATAATGCACTGCAATTCTTCAATTTCCTTACTCTGTTGCTCCTGGACCCGAAAATACTGCTAATTATCAGCAACAGTCTTTTGAGCACACTGCGTCTTGTGTGGATACCCACACCATTTCTTCTTTGTTGCTGGTTCCAGACATACTTAAATGTGAGACTGCAGGAAGAAAAACAAACTCTTAAAAAATCACAACACAAAAAGGACTCTGGCAGTAACCTATAACCCATATTTTCTTTTCAGTCTACCAGTTTTTTTTTCCCAACAACCCAATGCTTCTTATAACATTGTCATCTGTGACTGTTTTGTGTGCCATGTTCTCCACATTATTTAATCTACCCCATCCTCTGTTGTTCTCCAGGTTTACTTAACCTACCCCAGCATCTCTACTGCAACCACCCAGTATACTCACCTATGTTTATCCTCATCCAGTTTATATCTCCCTGTTCATGCATTACAGTGACATTTTGTATAAATGTAGTGTACCTCTTTCATTTGTTTCATTTTAGTTATAGGATATCCGCACCCTATATAACCTGATCTAGTCTACCTTATTTTACCAGCAGTAGTCTTGTGCGCACAGTGCTTCTGGCATGGAGGTAAAGCAGAAGACTCCCACATCACCTCTTCATTGCTGCTGGTTTTAGACATACTTAAATGTGAGTTTATGGATAAAAAACCAAAACTCACATGGGATTTTTTAATCCATTTTGGATTTTTTTCGCCCAATTACCCAAATATTACTTTGTGTGAAGAGAACAACAGTGTTTTATGCACACATGTTGTATCTTATATAGTGCATTTGATGCACTATATATGAGATATTAGCGTCAACAGAACTTGACTATTCAATTGTGTATTGTAAATTTGTTGTGCTCCCTAACTAATGATGTTTTCTTTTTTTACAGATTGAAGGATATTAGTGTATCCTACCTTTTCTTTGTCCACTGAACCCACTCACAGCTTCTCGACTTCAGATATTAACCATACTCCCACCTCTTTATTCTCATTCACTTTACATTTATATCGTGCCTAGAAACACTTGTGTACAGGCATGTTATAAATGACATAATATCATATGTCAATATTTATTTTTAAACATAGATCCATTAACATGGATACCGTATTCCACAATGGGATGCGAGGCTTTGGAGGTGTGGTCAATCGCAGAAACGGCTATCTATTACATAAATATGCAAATATATATAAAAACCTATAAAACCTAACTTTTTAACCAACATCTTGGAACTGCGGCTATAAAAAGCCATTGAACTCTTAGCTGTGGTTATAGTGAAAAATGGGTTTTGCTTCAATAAAAATGTTTGAAACATATATTTCAATAACAGAAACTGCATAAAATAGATCACATAAGACATTGTGCTCTTTTAGTGCAGTTTGTATTTTATTTTGTCTGTTTTTGTAATTTAGAGGGTGGCCCTTAAAAGGGCTGTTTTGAGGAATAGGAAGGAGGAGGGTGGAACTGGCAAAGGAGGAACATTAAGGATGAAACATAAATCGAACAAAAAGGGAACATACATTTTTTGGTGTTTTTGGTTTATTTTATATTTTTTTGGTGTTTTTTTGTTAAAAAGAGGAGCAGGGAAACTGCCACTTTAATGGGCTAGTGTGGCACCTCCTGGGTAAACACCATTGTGGCATATTTTGCAAAGAATGTTTAATTCTGCAAGATTGGGTGCCGGTAGAATAAGAGCAGGTGGGTGTTGTGGTCCACTTGAAAAAGTTGCCCTTGAGTGGTGGTGGCTGGAGCTGAAGTTGAAGGAGTTATAGAAGAAGAGGTAGCTGGAGGTAATGACGAAGGAGGTGCTGAAGATGTAGATTCAGCTGTAGACGTACTATGCTGAAGTCAACAAGCCCCCTACATTTTCACTTTATGGTGTTCATGGGCTTTTCTATACTCGTCATCCCAATGGACACGTGCCAGATGATTTATTAATACAGAGGTGCCCAAGCTCTGTCAAGCGACGGTTTATGGCCATTGTCAGAGAAACATTTTTCACAAGGTGCACTACACCTCCTCTACCTCCTTCAGGGAATGGTGCTCCTTTACCAGAAAGAGTCTCCAGCTGTCAGAAGTTTTTATAATGCCATAGAGCTTCTTTCAAAGTGATGATCGTGCTTGCACCCATACAATGTCATTGTCACTGCTGTCACGTCTGCTAGACGTGATGGTAATAGTCTGGAAAGGGAGGAAAATGTTAAAAAAGAAAAATGACAACACATAAAGGACAATGCCACAAAATTGTAAATGTTTAAAAAAGAAAATTATAAATTAAAACAAAGAATTGACAAAGACAACAAATCACAAGAAAAGGGAGAGAGGTTTAGGAAAAAAAGCAGGTAAGCAGGTAAGGATGGGAAAATAAGGTGTAATTAGCTAAAAGCACTTGTAGTGTAATGAAAAACTGTTTACTGAGAAGGATTAAAAGCATTAACTTAAAATAAGAACTTTGACATGAGGTGCTGATTATTATTCACAGCTATAAAACAAGCCAATAGGGCACCAATTCTATGGGAACTGTAGCTGCACCTAAGCAATCAGCAGCCATATTCCCTTAATATTGTTGACACAGCTATATGACACATGTACCCATGTGCCGTGGCTTACGCCTTGATTGGCCAATTCTGCATGGGCAGATTTCATCATAGGTTGTTGGAGTGGCCGTGGGTAAAAAAATGTGATGCGTACCCGTGGCTACAATGGGCCGTCCGAGACCTGGGGGGAGAGAGAGAGAGGATAGATGCGGCCATGCAAAATTATTTATGAAATAAATAGATGTTATTTCATTGTATTTCTGTATTTATATGTGATAAGTAATCCTTAAAAGGACTGTTTTAGGGTATGGTGAGTGTAGTATCTTAACACATTTGGAGTTTTGCTTTCATGATATGAAGGAATAGTTCATTTCCTCCATCGGTTAGGTGTACTCCATGATGTCCATACACTTTGGTCATGTAGAACTGTATGTTGTTTGAAATCCATAATTGGTTGTGGTTCTCATGAAAGCTGAAACTACCTTATTAACATTTCTCTTTGATTTTTCAATGTTGCCAAAAAATCTGGTGGTTCATCTTCATTTTTGCCTCTGAATCAGATTGGAAAAGATGAAGATAGTGTGAGGAAAAAGTTTCATTAGTTTTTTTCAAGTCTTGTTTCATCATTAAAGGAAGGGACACACCTCATACTTTAGCCAAATCATTGCCTCCAAAATGAATTAGTATGACGTCTGGCCGCCCTGTACTTCTCAGATTGAACAAGTTTGGAAATACTTGGTATCAACGCATTCCCCTCAATCTAAAGCATTTAATAGTAAAATCATTGAAACCTAGGTCCACGTTAGGGGGGGCGCTCGAGAGCCCGCACGAAGATGGCCGAAGGTTGCAGAAGCTCCGTGTGAGCCCGCTGCCATGATATATGTATCTCCTTCTCCAGCCCCTGAATCAATGCAAAAAGTGCACATATGGAAGCAGAGCTCTGGTTCTACTGGTCCTGAAAAAGTGAGCCGCATACATAGACGCCTTGATACCATTTGAATATGCTGCCGAAATGGGCCTTCAGCCGTGTGAAATGATATGCAGAGAGAGGCGAGGGACAGCTCAGGTTCGCCCATGCAGACCAGATGGAGGGAGAGTCTTATGAAGCCACAAAAAGCCGACCCAGCCGGCCCCACTACGTCCAACGAGTGCTGAAAACTTCATGCTGGAGGAAGCCCTTTCCCAACGGCTCCTTCAAAGACTGGCTCCCCTGCACCAGCAGCCAGCCATGACTCTGCTGCATCTGCGGCACATCTGCCGTGTCTGAAGAGAGGTCTACCTCGGGTCTGCTGAGGGTGCTGAACTATCACCCAGTGCCGGAATAAACCGAGCAGACGTACCCCATTGGCGAACTGAGCATGGCGGTGAGTGGCAAGCTCGGGGTGTGATCCACATGCTGTTGTGGGGAGTGGGCCGGCCTCGGTTCATGTGTGGGGCACACTTGCCCCCTGGGGGCCCATCTTACTATGGTCCAAATCCCCCGTTGCTCCACCGGAATGCGGAGGCCATGTTAGGGCACCCCGATCCTGGGCGGGAGGTTGCTGCGGTGCAGCAGAGATCCCCAGACTGTTCACTGCCCCAAGCTGAGGCCCTGCCGGTGACATCGTGACCCCCCACCGACACAGCCTCTGCTACCAGGAGGGGGCCCATCCTTGCAAACTCCTGGGGGCAACAAACAGCAGACATCTTCCTCCTACGCCACATCAGCGGGAGGAGCCTGGTGGATCAGAGACACACTATCGGCAGCCCAGAAGCAGCGCCGTAGGCTGGCAGACAGATCCAGTGTTCCAGCCCCTCACAGGTCTCAGACACGGCAGGGAACTATGGAAACTGTGGGTACAGCAACACTTCTAACCCAGGCTGCGGGACCCTTCCTCAGCTGTGGCAAATATCGAGACCTGTAATACAACCCAGCTGACCCCTCCCGGCTCTCACTATGCACAGTAATTTCCTTCACGACATAGGGCCCCATGCTGTCCTGCCTACAAGCAAGGAGAGCCAGGGCCGGCCATTACCACGACGTCCGAGATCCCCCTCCCATGGGATCTCCCATCTCCCTCCATCTGGATAAAGACTTCAAGATCACTTCTGACGCCACCTGTTCTTCCAGGCACCTCCTGACATTCAATACGCAGAGCCCAGAGACTGACCAACCACCTCAGGGGCTGCATCCATGGCACAACAGGCATTGTGCTAGCCTGGACGCCCCACTGGGAGAGGCACCCAAGCAGAATACTCAGATCCGGCGGACAGGCTTACAGGCAGCTCATACAAAAAATAGATCGAGGTCGTCCCTTAAGGCATGAAGTGGATTGGGACTGTTATAGGAAATATCTATTGTTAAGCCAGAAGTATCCACTATGCTCAAATGAAAAAAAAATCCTTTTTTAAAAAAAATGAAGTTCAACCAACTTAATATAGTTGTGTAACCTAAACCAACGTAATCACAAATGTTCTAAGCCACAGTATTTATGTTCTGAAAATATTCCTTGCTACCATGTACTCCCCTGGTCAAGCATTGCACTGCTACGCGAGGTCCTGCACCACATCACAATCAGCCAAACCATACACACCGACCGTCGACCCCGAGAGCGAGCAGTGGCGTAAGCAGGGCCCAGACAGAAGATATGGTTGAAGCCCCGCACCCACCAATCTGGGGGCCACAAACCCACTGGATCCACAGCCACAGTGGAACTGGGACAAGCACACAACTGATGGCTGGAAAGTCTAGGGGCTATGTTAAACGAGAACACAGACAAACTCCGAAAATCAGCAAGAGACTTGATTACCGCTGAACCCACACCAAGGCGCTCCGTAAGACGTAAGGCAACAATGGACATCCCCTCGCAGCTCCAAGCCATCTTGGCAGAAATGAAGCTCATCGGTCAGCGCACACAAGAGACCAATACTACAGTCCAGGACATTAAACGCAACCTGCAGGACGTCCAGATCAGACTCACCGCCCAGGCAGAGAGAACTACTGACAACGACCAACGCATAAGCTTGCTTGAAGACAACCAGGATACAAGGGCAACCAAACTGGACGGCGTCATCAAGGAGGTCCAACGACTTGGGGTCAAAATGGAGGATCAGGAAAACAGATCCAGATGGAACAACCTCAGGTTGATTGGACTCCCAAAAAATATAGAGGGCCCCAACCTGGAGTCGTTCATGTATAACGTCCTACAGGACGTACTTGTTACGCTCACCTGGTATCCACAGGGATGCCACCCAGCCGGGTTACTCGCTGGTATGCTCCTCAGCTTTGCTCTGATGTAGTCTGCGGGGAAGGTTCTGCCTGAAAATACAGGAGGACTGTGTTCAAGACTGACCGACTGGAGTAAGTATCCTCCCTCCACCCCCGTATGATTTCAGTCCCCCTGGCGCCCTTTCCTCACCTTGTGGTAGAATTAGGTGTGCTCTCCATCCTGCCTTCTTTGCAGGGCCGCGTTGTCTTTCATGGGTGAGTGCGGTCCAGTTACTTCACTGACGCCGGCCCGTTTGATATTGTTCAGGTATGTCTTATTGCTGTTCTTTAGTTTTGGTGCTATCCTGCATGCCTTTCTTTGTTTAAAATGTCTCTTTTTTTCTCCCTTAGGTATGCAAAGCTTCAGCGCGGCGAACTGGCTTGGTTGAGCCCCGCTGGTAAATGATGGCGCATTAAGAGCGCTATGATTCAGTAAGTAAGCGCTATGCGCAGCGCTGCGAAGTCTTGCCTTTGCTAACCTGTGTTTTCTTCCTTGTAGGTCACAGTGTTCTTCAGCGCGAGTGGAATGTCCGGAGTGGTGCCAGTCGAGAGGCGACCAGCCAGGTAAGCCTTTTGAGCAGTTCGTAATTTGTAAGTGTCTCTACTGCTTTCTTTAATGTTGCCTCTATCTTCCTCTTTCAGGTCGTTCTGTCTGGGAGACGTGCAAATTCGAGGAAGCTGTTCTCAGTAGCTGAGAGTGTTTAAAGATGAAGACTGCAGGTAAGATGCTGCTGCTAATGATGTTCCTTTTGTCTCCTTGCAGGTTCTGCTTCTCCGAGGTTCGAGGGAATAGCTGGACACAGTGAGCGTCACGTTACAAGCTGAAAAGTAACGCAAAGCGTGTTGTTTTGCTCGGGTGTGGTTTAAATAGCGCCAACAAGATAGTCCAGGTAAAGTAGTCCCTAGGCTACCACAACCAAAACACTAGACCTAATAGCTTGGTTCTTAGGAACCAAGCTATGTGGATGCCTCCATGTTGGCTGACAATAAATAAAGTAATTCCCAAGCAAATTATTTTTCATGGTGTATGAGCCTGCCGCCATAGGCGCCAGGACTGGTCCCATGAGGGCTTTTGAAGAGGATGCCAGGCTCTAGAGGCCCGAGTCCTGACTCCACCTGGCCAATGGGCTTGACAGAGGGGGTTTTGGGCGAGGGTCGTGACATCACTCCCCCCTAAGGCCCCTCCCATGGTGTTCCTTCTGTCTGGCCCATGTTTGGTTGGGAATTTCCGATGGAATTTCCTGATTAGACAAGGTGCGTGAATATTCTCACTGGGCTCCCAGGATCTATCTTGTGGTCCAAATCCTTTCCAATCGATGAGATATTATAGCTTGGTCCTAGAGTATTTAGAGTCCAAGATATCTTTGACTTCGAATTCTGTTTCTCCGTCAACAGGTATGGGCTTAGGTGGTGTCCCAATCCGTGTGCCAGGTTGCATTGGTTTTAGGAGGGACACATGGAATACCGGGTGGGTGTGTAGATTAGGTGGTAAATCCAGTTTCACGGCTGCTGGGTTGATAATTGCCTTAATGGTATAGGGTCCTAAGAATCTGGGATGAAAGGTCCGGGTTCCCTTGATGGGTACAAATTTAGCGGCTAACCAAACTTTGTCTCCTACCTGATAATCAGGGGCCTTTTTCCGGTGTTGGTTGGCGAATCTCTTTTCTTTTTCTTTGGCATGAATAAGGTGATCCTTTGCCCTTTTGAAAGCCTGAGTAATGGTTGTGTGTAGAGTCTTTACCGCTGGCCTTTCCAAGCTGGCTGGAAGGTCTGGTTCAGAGGTACGTGGATGTCAGCCATAAAGGGTATAGAAGGGCGTTTGTCCCGTGCTTGAATGCAAAGAATTGTTATAATCATATTCGGCTATCCATAGTATGTCTTTCCAATTCCTTTGTTCGTGGTGCAGCATGCACCGTAAATACTGCTCGAGTGTCTGATTGGTTCTCTCGGTTTGGCCGTCCGTTTGGGATGGTGACTGGTAGCCGAACGTCGATCTGCGCCATTACACAACATTTTTTCCAGAAGTTTGAAACAAACTGGCTGCCTCAATAAGAGACCAGAACTGAAGGGAAGCCATGTAGCTTAACCACACCCTCCAGGAACACTTTTGCTAAAGTGGCTGCGTCTGGGAGGCCTTTGAGAGGAATAAAATGGGCCATTTTCGAGAATAAATCCACAACTACAAGATTGGTGTTGAACCCTTGGCTTGGAGGTAGATCAGTGATGAAGTCAAGGGAAAGAGTGTGCCATGGAACTGGAGGAATGTCCAATGGTTGTAGGAGACCAGATGGTTTTTGTTTATGTGATTTATTTTGTGCGCAGACACCGCAGGACTGAATATACTGAATGATGTCCTTACGCCAGGTAGGCCACCAAAAGTTTTCTTTCACCTTAGCTAGGGTTTTGGCGATCCCAGGATGCCCTTCGATCAGTGAATTGTGATAGTTTGAAATAATATGCAGTTCTAATTCCTTCTTCGGTACGTATAGGCGATCCCTAAAAAAGGGTAGATGGCCTTGATGGTATATTGTTCTCCTTGAGTTTGCCATGTGAGGTAGGCATCAGGATTAATTGTCTGTTGGATTTCTTTTCGTAGTTCTGCTTGTGTTAAGGCTGTTGTGATACCCAAGAGTTTGTCTTCAGGTATAATAGGTACTGGGTCTGGAGTTGTATATACTATTTCATCTATGCCCATGCGAGATAAGGCATCCGCCTTTCCGTTTCTGACTCCTGGTCGAAATGTGATTACATAATCATATTCGGTGAAGAAAAGGGCCCACTGTAATTGGCGCAAGGATTGGGACTTGGCTGTTTTGAGATATTGCAGGTTTCTGTGGTCTGTGATGACTGTAATGGTGTGTCTGGCCCCCAGAAGGTAGTGCCTCCAGGCTTTAAAGGCGGATTTGATAGCCAGGAGTCCTTGTCCGTGATGGCATAATTAATCTATGGAGGTGAGAACTTTTTCGACCAGAAGGCCACAGGAAGTAGCTAGCCAGTTTTCGGGTCTCTCTGTGAAAGGACAGCCCCCATTGCGAGACTGGACGCATCATTTTCAATGACATAAGGGAGGTCTGGACGAGGATGTCGCAGGATTGGAGTGGAGGTAAACCTTCGTTTAAGTTCCTGAAAGGCTTTTTCTGCTTCTTCGATCCAAGCAAAAATGTTATTGTTTTTTCATAATAGTACTGTGATTGGGTGCAAAACCTGAGAGAAGTCTGGGATGAACCGGCGGTAGAAGTTCGCAAAGCGCAGCATGCTTTGTACCCCTTTCAGAGACGTTGGTAAAGGCCATTTCAGAATGGCATCTACCTTGTGCACGTCCATTCTGATGCCTCCTGGAGTAAGGATAAAACCAAGAAATTCTACTTCGGTGACGTGAAAAAAGCATTTTTCAAGCTTTGCAAACAAGCAAAGTTGACGGAGCTTGGTAAGGACTGAACAAACGTGCCTGACATGATCTTGTTCCGAGGCTGAGTATACTAAGATGTCGTCTATGTACACTAAGGCGCACACATCAATTAACTCCTTTATGACGTCATTCATGAAATACTGGAATGCCACAGGAGCGTTGCATAGCCCGAAGGGCATGACTAGATATTCAAACAAGCCGTACTTCGTACGTAAGGCGGTTTTCCATTCATCTCCTTTTCTGACTCGGACCAGGTGGTACGCTCCTCGAAGGTCAAATTTGGTATAAATCTGGGTTTCTTTAACTTGGTCTAGCATCTCAGGGATAAGTGGCAAGGGGTAGCGATTCTTCACAGTGATCTGGTTCAATAAGCAGTAGTCAATACAGGTTCTCAAGTCTCCTTCCTTTTTCGGTACGAAGAACAAAGGACTGGCCTGGCTGCAGGGGACTTCTAAGGACGGATAAATCTGTTTGCAAGGTACTGGTCTAAATAGGATATGAAATTAAGGTTTTCTGGTTCTGTGAGAGCGTAGATGATGACGTGAGGGATTTGTGCACCAGGAACAAGGTTGGTCTGACAGTCATAGGGCCTGTGCGGCGGCAATGTATTTCCTTGGTCCTTTCGGAAAACATCCTCCAAATCATGGTATTCACTTGGCAAGGTATTAGTTGCTCCCAGGGTTGATACTGTCACTCCGGGAGTCATGGGGATACAGACATCGGGTTTCTCCTCTTGGTAATTGCAGGCAGGGGAGCAGTCACCGGGGAAGGTTAATTTTCATATCCGCTCTTGTTTTGTTAATGGAGGCCGTATCCCTCCAATCTGCATGGGTTTTACAGCATTTTCAGGTACATGGGGTGTGTTTTCCCTTGGTCGAACATACATGGTCCGAGGGTCCATCTTAGACCAGTGGTCTAGCTTCACGACCAGATTTATGAATTCTGCACAGTCTCTGGGTGGATCAACCACCTAGGTTAAGGCGTCCTTTAATTCGCCTCGTAAGCCTCGATGGAATAACGTGGTTCTTTTGTTTTCTGGCAACCTAGCTTCGGAAACCAGTCTGTTGAAGGTAGCAATGTACGTTAACAAGTCCTGATTCCCTTGTCGGAGGGACAAAAGTTCATTGTCTACTGCTTGATCCTGGGTATGGCGAGAAAAACGTTTTTCCATTTCTCTCTGGAGCCCCCCCAAAGTCATGTAATAGAGGATCATCATGGGTTACCGACGGCACCGAACAATCTGCTGCATTACCACTCAGGTATGATAAGACAAAAGCTACCCGAGCTTGGTCGTTTGGAAATGCTCCAGGCCTACAAAGAAAATTAAGGCGGCACTGATTGATGAATGCTGCATACTTCCGTGGGTCACCTGAGAACCTTTCAGGTGGTGCCAGGGGCACTGTTCCAGGTAACGTGATCTGTACCGGAGTGGGTGGTATGGCAAGGTTTTGCATTGTTGGATTGCTTCCAGGTAGAGGCATCTGTCCTGCCTGTGATTGCAAGTATTGCCTGCTAATATCTTCAGTGCGTTCTTTGGTCACTATTAGGTCTCTCCGGAGGGCATTAGTCTCTTGCTGGGCAGAATGAACCTCAGCACGAAGCTCTCCTAGCAATTGGGCCAATTGGTCCATTTCTGATGTCTCCATGGCGCCCAGGTGGATTTGTTATGGTAGGCTTCGCATTCTGTTACGCTCACCTGGTATCCACAGGGAAGCCACCCAGCCGGGTTACTCGCTGGTATGCTTCTCAGCTTTGCCCTGATGTGGTCTGCGGGAAAGGTTCTGCCTGAAAATACAGGAGGACTGTTTCCAAGACTGACCGACTGGGGTAAGTATCCTCCCTCCACCCCCGTATGATTTCAGTCCCTCTGTGCCCTCTCCTCACCTTGTGATAGAATTAGGTGTGCTCTCCATCCTGCCTTCTTTGCAGGGGCGCATTGTCTTTCATGGGCGAGTGCGGTCTAGTTACTTCACTGACGCCGTTTGATATTGTTCAGGTAGGTCTTATTGCTGTTCTTTAGTTTTGTTGCTATCCTGCATGCCTTTCTTTGTTTAAAATGTCTCTTTTTTCTCCTTTAGGTATGCAGTTTCAGCACGGCGAACTGGCTTGGTTGAGCCCCGCTGGTAAATGATGGCGCGTTAGGAGCGCTATGATGCGGTAAGTAAGCGCTATGCGCAGCGCTGCAAAGTTTTGCCTTTGCTAACCTGTGTTTTCCTTCCTTGTAGGTCACGGTGTTCTTCAGCACGAGTGGAATGTCTGGAGTGGTGCCAGCCGAGAGGCGACCAGCCAGGTAAGCCTTTTGAGCAGTTCGTAATTTGTAAATGTCTCAACTGCTTTCTTTAATGTTGCCTCTATCTTCCTCTTTCAGGTTGTTCTGTCCGGGAGATGTGCAGATTCGTGGAAGCTGTTCTCAGTATCTACGAGTATTTAAGGATGAAGACTGCAGGTAAGATGCTGCTGCTAATGATGTTCCTTTTGTCTCCTTGCAGGTTCTGCTTCTCCAAGGTTCGAGGGAATAGCTGGACACGGTGAGCGTCACGTTGCAAGCTGCAAAGTACCGCGAAGCGTGTTGTCTTGCTCGGGTATGGTTTAAATAGCCCCAACAAAATAGTCCAGGTAAAGTAGTCCCTCGGCTATGACACCCAAAACACTAGACCGCATAGCTTGGTTCTTAAGAACCAAGCTATGTGGGTGCCTCCATGTTGGCTGACAATACAATAAAGTAGTTCCCAAGCACATTGTTTTTCATGGTGTATGAGCCTGGTGCCATAGGCGCCAGGACTGGCCCCATGAGGGCTTTTGAAGAGGATGCCAGGCTCTAGAGGCCCGAGTCCTGACTCCACCTGGCCAATGGGTTTGCCAGAGGGGGTTTTGGGCGAGGGTTGCGACAGTACTCCACATAGAAAATCCCAGGGAGCTTACGATAGAAATAATCCAAGCGGGCACCGATCCCAAAACCAGCAGCTGGATAGCGCCCAAGGCCGATCACGCTTAGACTCTTGAATTTGGAGACGCGTGGGGATTCCTGCAATGCCAGAATCTAATCTCAACTGAATACCCATGGGAGGCCGACTAAAGACCATCATCATCACCGGCGACGACTGCATCCGAATTCTGCATGCCACAGAACAGGGGCAGGAGGCAGAGAGCCATCAGGGCCCTACACATACACATCAGACCAAAAAAACAGGACAACCAATAATTCTGCAGGTGACCATGACAGGGATCATGCATGAGGAGGGATAAGTCAAACAGAAGGGTCTGAAGTGGCTTCCTAAAAGGATTCTGTTTGGTTTATAATCCCAGCATTGTTGACCAAGGGTGCCATGCTTGTGCTGAGAGTAGATCAAAGGATCTTCCCATGCCTCTACATTTGTTGCTTCTGGGCACATTCAGCGTACCTCAGTTGCTGGAGCGGAGTTTTCTGGATCGTATATAAGACTTGACTTTAGCCTTGAGGTAAGTTGGGGCGTTTCCATGGATACATCTGTGTACCAGGGTGAGTGCTTTGAAACATATTCTAGCTTATATCAGTAGCAAGTATGAAGTCCTTCTGGTGCTGGTGATGTGGTCTCGCGTAGGAATGTAATAAATGATGCGCACAGCATCCTTTTGTATTGTCTGTAGTTTGTTAATGCTGCAGGTGTTTGCCCCAATCAAAAAGGCATTACAATAGTCTAGGTGGGGCAGGATGATTGCCCTGGTCAAGATTATCCTGTGATTTTGAGACAGGAGAGGTTTTGCATTCCTCAGTACCTTCAGATGGTATTGGGCACTGTTTATTACTCTATCCACGTGTGCCTCTGAACTCACTATGGCGTTCATGTATACTCCTAGGGTTTTGACTTTGTCTTGGATTTCTATCCGATATGTCCTGATATATATATATTACTTGATCTATCAACAGCTTCCGACATAGAGCAACATGAAACACTCATCAAAAGACTCAAAGAAATAGGAATTGACAACACATCATTAGTTAAGCTAAAATTCTGCATGGCAGAAAGAACGGTAACAGCATGGCGATCCCCCTTCAACTCAACACCTCACACAACAACTTGCTAATTCTACAAGCTTTATCCCTTTCATCTCTGCTATTCAACATCTACATTACCCCTCTCATCAACCTCATCAAAAGACACAATCTCACTTGCTACAGTAAGGCCGATGACACACAAATCATCCACAAAATCAACAATAACGGAGAAAAGACCCAACCCTTATCAACTGCCTCACAGAAATAAACCATTGGATGAGTACCAATAGCCTTAAACTTAACCTGGACAAAACAGAAACCATGATCATGCCCAACAACCTATTGAACCAACACCAAATTCCATGGCCTACTGAAATTGGAAATTGAACGGAACCATCCAAAGTGATTAAAAATCTCAAAAATAACAATGGACAGTGACTTAACACTCAAACCACAATTCAACGCTGTAATACAAAAGTGTTTCTTCCACCTACAATTAAGCAGATACTACTCTTTTTAACTTTCCCACATAGAACACTCACCAGCATTTCTCTCGGCTTGTCAAGAGTAGACTACATCAACAGCATCTATCTCACAATGCCAGACTACCTTAACAAAATACTACAACTAATACAGAATGCAGCAGCAAGACTACTTCTCAGACTCACCAAGAAAGAACATATCACACCAGAACTGAGAACCCTACATTGTCTACCAGTCAAAGAACACATATTCTTCAAAACAGGAGCAGAATTCATACAGGGAAAAAGTCCATCTACAAACCAATCCAAACACCATGGTCCAGCAATGACATTCAGCTCAAACCTAAACTATAAGGAAAGTGGAAATTTGGTGAAACAGCAGTTTCCTGAATTGAGCAAAACTTTGGAACTCGCTGCCAAAGAAATACTAACAAAAGAGGATCACCTGAAATTCAGGAAACTGCTAAAAAGATGGCTCTTTAACTCACTGAGCTAAACAGGAAACATCATCAATAGGATTCTTCCAACACATCACAATAGAAAGACCAAAACAACTGAAACCTAATGAGCCAAAACATGTCTACCCAACAAAATATAGAATTCTGCCGTCAGTCACCACAGAATAATTTCAACTCGACAGATCAACATAAGCATGTCACAAAAGGATACAGACTACTCCCCACTAACTGTACTTAAAACTGTCCAATATCCTGCATTTCTCTCTCTAACACTGAACATAATACACTCATAACAGTACCGCAACAAGAATCTAAAACAACCACAAGCTGCACACACTCTGCAACGCCCAGCAGGAAAAGAAACCAATTACACACAAATCGCCCCATACACACTCATACACCAAACACCACATAACGTCTACCAAATAAAAACAAACCGGCACACACTGACTGGTGTTTCCGAACTGAAGCTAAGAAACAGCACTTCAAAGCTCTCTTGCGCTTTTCCCTCTCAATCCCACTAACAAAGCCCATCTATCCCTCCTTCCTTTTAAGGTTCTCCAGAGCACCGTCTAGACCATGGAATTGGCATCAGTACACAGTATAAATCACAATAACATAACACTGAGGGTGAGGCTCAATTGTTTGCCCCTAAGGGTGGTCACTGCTAAATGGTCAATAGAGGAAATGGTAATTTCAAACGATGCATACTGTTTATGTGATGCTGAAACTGAAGATCAAATGCATTTGTTTTGTTCTGCCCAGCAAATAAAGGAATTAGGGTAGTAAAATACAACTGATATTACGTGATTTAAAATGTAAGCAGTGTAGGTCATTGATTTCTATATTAGCTACGAATAACCTGTGATGACTGGACTCTGCTCCAGCACTTGCAATATGCCTGGAGTCTTGGGATATCACTAATGAATTTGATACTTGTTTTATGATTTTATTTAGTCACTCTGTTTTTTCTGAAATATTGTATCAATCCTTTTTATATTGTCTTGTGTTTTTTTATTTCAGTTTTTTGTACTTTTATGGATTTATTTTAAATTCAAATGCAGTTATTGGACCTGCTATTTCTCAGGATCACTTATGACATATTTTTTTTTTCAAAATAAGATTGTTTCACTTGCCTTACTCAGCAAAGCACATTAGTAAATCCTACAAAAACCATATACATTATTTTCTGACCGACGTTTACCATTCCAAGTTGAACAGTGTAGTACGGTATTATAATACTCTTTTGAGACACCCTTATGAAGAGGATATAGAACCAATGAGGGTTCCGGACAGCTCTGTGTATCGTCAAAGAGTATTTTCAAACATAGGAATGACCACAGACCGTTGTATTTGACAATTATGTATGTGATAATAAGGGTTGTTTGCTTGAATCAGTAAATACATACTGTATGTTGGGCTGGGTGCTCACTTCTTTTTTCACAACACTCACCCAAACCTTAAAGTTTTAGAGAATACAGGCCTCATTTCAACTGAGCCGGTGTGGAAATACAGGTGCCGGTAACAATGTTACAGGCACCCTTTCCGGACCGGGTGACTTTGAGTCTGCTGATAGGGGCTGTGAAATACTGGCAGGCCTGACCTGTTGGTTGTTCAAACCCCTACTGGCAGACTTTTCACTCAAGCACCGGCACTGTTACTAACGGTACCGGTGCTTCAGGGTTATCATTCCCATGGAACCTACTGTTTCTCCAGGTGGCGGAAATGGAGGAAATGGTAAGGCGAGGTTGCCGGTAGGCTGCCGGTAATACGAGCGGCCTACCAGCAACCTCGTCATGACCCATATATACTGATTTCAACAGCTTCAGAATTTGGATGTGCAGGCAAAATGGCTCCAGCATCTTTTGATTGTAGTTGTAATGTTTCCTTTACTACACCCTGTCTCATTAGTTTGGGAGTAGCACAGAATTTAAGTGTGTATCCCATGCACAGCCCCCCGTGCACAGACATCCTTAAAGTAGACATATATGCGATGGAACTTTTTCACTACTTACTGGTTGTAGACCTGGTTTCTTCTGTTGGCTACAACAACAGGAACGTGGGCATGGAAAAAACTTAAATATGCTCATCTCTGTAACCATGTAACCATTGAATATTAATTCAAATATGTTTCTCTCCCTGTTTAAAGCAGTGAGAACCACAGAGTTAATGGGCCTCATTATGACCCAGGCGCTAAGTGTTTAACGGCGCCGTAAAAGGCTGCGGCGCCGTTAAACATCTAGCGCCTAATTACGAGGTCCCTTTGCGGGACCCGACCTTAACGGCTGGTTTTACCAGCCGTTAAAGTAGGGACCCGCAAAGGGACCTTGGTGCTAATTACGGTACCGCAATTTGCGGCACCGTAATTAGCGCCTTCCCCATTCCCATTGAGCCCTATGGGGCAAAAATGAGAATGGGGAAGGGCCATGGCGGCATGGGGAATTACCGCCCCACCAACCTCGGAATGGGGTGGTAATTCTCCATTCCGCCATGGCGGACTCCGGCATGGACCATGGTGCTAATAGCACCAAGGTTTAGCGCCGGAGTCCTAATGAGGCCCATGTCTGTAAAACTAACACAATTGTCCTCACTGCAGACAAGTATTTCTATTTCTTATACTGTTGCTGGACCTTGTAATGTATTATTTAGGTCGAAAGTACTTATGTCAGTTTCTAACTGTGATCAAATAGAACTCAGACAAATATCATAACAATGTGAGAATATTTTGTATTACTAAAAACGTTTTGGAGACGTCAGCATTGAGAATTGTTATGATATATTGTGCCTCATTCCGAGTTTGGAGGTAGCCATGGCACTATTAGCGCCATGGCTGCCTCCAAAATTGGTCTGACTCTGGTCTGGTGAAGGGAGTAATTACCGGTCCAGTCCGAGGTCGGCGGGACCGGTAATTCCCCATTCACCAGAGACATTCCCCATTCCTATTTGAGCCCCCATAGGACTCAATGGGAAGAGGGAAGGCGGCAAATTGCGGTACCGTTATTGACCCCGGATTCCCTTAACGGGTTCCGTCCACAATGCCTGGTAAAACCAGCCGTTAAGGGAGGGACCCGCTAAGGGAACTCGGAATACGGTGCAAAGAGATTACCGGCACCGGTGTCCTTACCCGTGCTGGTAATCCCTTTGCGCCCAACACGTAATGAGGCCATTGTATGCTTGGTATGTTTAAAGTGCAAACCGAGCTGGCAATCACAGAGGTCTGTACATAGGGGTGCAACTAGGGGGTGTCAAGTAAGGGTGGGGATAGCAGAGGAGCATGGCTAGATAAGGGTGGACCGCGGGAGCTGTAGGTGCAATAGGAACTGAGCATGCAATACGCAGTTGAATTCTGCGCGGATGCCAACCCCAGCAAGGCCATATATGGGAGAGAAGACCTCTAGTACCTCTAGAAATAGAAGATGCCGCAGCTTTTTGATTCTCACATATTCTGAAGCTATCCAATTCGGATATATGGTCCATGGTTATGACTCCTTTAGTGCTAGGGTGAGCGTTGCGCATAAACAAGTCGCAGAAAACTAGAAATGAGCACCAAGCCCAGTGTGCATTATGTGCTTACTAATTTATGCCAACAACTCTATTACCAGAGACAATTTCTCAATTATAAAGATCTGTGGTCATTATTATATTATAATGAGATGCTGCATTCATGTTGTTGCCACCCGTTGAAATTATTTCACTGTCTATATGGCGACTTTTAAACACTTCTTGTGTGTTCTATACTTTTCATATTATTTTAATATGGATTATTGATTGACGGTTTTAGGGATTACAGAAAATAATCAAAAACAACCTTAATTTGATTTTGTTTAATGTGAAATCCAATATTGTGGAATTTGACCATTTGAACAATATATGTCATACCAAACCAGGAACTTTTATTTATTTCATGAATCGCACAGACCTCATTTTCTTTCAAAACAAATATGAATTGATAGAAAATAATGATTTTTTTGTCTTCTAACAAAAAATAAAGGTATGACTATTCTATGTTTAATTAATTAGTCAACTGTGATGCACTATAGATGTCAGATTAATGAACTTTTTTAACAGCGTTGAGCATCAACGAGTATACTGTAAAGAAATCTCAGTGATTGCCCTTCACATAAGTCTTATTTGTGTTTCGAGTTTTTGTGACTGATTCTAACAGGGTACAAGTGCTGGAAAATCCCCTGGCGTGTGGGCTTGGAGCTCCCCGCCTTTAAGGAAGTGAAACCTCAAGAGCACTTTTAGACTTCGGAACCGAGATGGCAGGGAGAAACTTGGCTCTTTTAACTTCGAGTTTCCAGAATGGAAAGTTCACACCTGCTTTGCTTGGTCACATCAAACGATGCAAAGCCTCTGTTTAATTCGAAGACTAGGACAAGGCGTAGGGTTCAGACTCAAACACATAGGGCCTGATTTACAAAAGCGGTTTTCAATGGAAAAATCACTTTGTAAATCACTTTGTAAATCACTTTGTAAATCAGGCCGGTAGACGGTAGACATGCGTGGTGTGACATAGAAATTGAGAAAAGTAATGCAACTTGTGAAACACAACAATAGCCCTGCCCAGAAACTAGGGCAAGAAGCATGGGCCTATATGTTTGACGTGTCCTACTCAGAAGGTGGAACGATAGTTGTATCCAAATGTACAGCAGGGCACTACTGAGAACCCTACACGGTATATGGTGAAATAAAGAATGAACTAGAACACGAAGAAGACCCCTGTGACACGTTTTATTTTACTTTGGAAGGTTATGCAAAGGCACAAGTACTGAAAATCTTACGTAGCAAGATTAAGATGACCCTAGAGCTTCAACCCCAAAGAAACCTCCCTGGGCATATTTCACAGAGAAAATGTCATTTGGGCTCCAGTATTATATTGCCTTTTGAATATGGATGTTGCAAGATGGAATGTATTTAATAGTTTATTTTTTTACAACGTGCCTAATACCTGAATTGGCCTCATTACACGGTAGGCGGTAAGGGTTTACCGGTACCGGTAAAATACCGGTACCGGTAAACCCTTACCGCCTACCACGAGGTCCCTTTGCGGGTTGGAGAATTTAACGCCTGCTTTTTGCAGGCGTTAAAAACCAACCCGCAAAGGGACCAGGGAGCTAATTACGGTACCGCAATTTGCGGTGCCATAATTAGCACCTTCCCCATTCCCATTTACCCTATGGGGCAAAAATGGGAATGGGGAAGGACAATGGGGGAAGGGGGAATTACCGCCCCACCAACCTTGGAATAGGGCGGTAATTCCCCTTTCCACCAAGGCGGTGCCAGTATTTTACCAGCATGGACCAAGGTGCTATTAGCACCTTGGTCCACCGCCGTCCGTGTAATGAGGCCCTAAGAGCTGATCCGGGATTGGAACCTCTGTTGCTCTGTGTAGTCTTGCTTCTAAGACCAGCACGCTGCCCATGTAGTATAGAAAATACTAAAGCCCAGCACATTTTTGTATTTTTATTTTTTATGTTGTGCTTTTATCCAAATTGCTTTTTTGCACCTCTTAAAACAATACAAAAAGAAATAAAAACAAACTTAAAATCTTAGAATCACAATTACAAAATTACATGTACATAATTTTACAATCCGATATTAATCAACAAAGCACCCCAAAGCTACAACTAGAAAACACACATCACTGTCAGTTTTTCAAAATGTTTCCAGTTAAATTATGGTCATATCATCCCAGTGCTGCCAGACATGTTTGAACCGTTAAACAGATATGATATGCTATTGCCATGACGACTAAAGATCTACTGCATATATTGTGGACCATAATTGGTCATTTTCCAAGCCACGACCAATTACACAAAAAGCGCCATATCCTTGCCTATAATTCTCCATTAATTTGGGACAACTTGTCAAAATATGTCTTGATGTCTCCACCTCTTATTCACAGAGGCGACATTTGCGTTTTTCTAATTCCAGTGCATGCCATGCCCCGGTGTATCCCAGGACTGGGAGGATGTTGAAACGTAAACACACAATGAAACGGCAGAGATTGGGGCAGAAAAGTTTTGTTAAAAAGGTTTGTGGGGGTCCCAGCATGTGGCCCTGGGTGGATTATTCCATGTAGCGTCTCTTGTTAATCATGGCATCCATGTTGTTAATTCTTTTCCAGTCCAATGACTTCTTTTTAAGTGATTTTTCAAAAATGACAACTTCATTTATTTCTGGGATATCAATGCCCAGATCAATAAGGTGCTGGGAAGCAACCCTTTTGAGTTCCTCATATGCTGGATGTTTTCCCCTTTCTGTGCTGCCGCCTTCCATGTAATACATATCATCCGACATTGTAGACATCAAGGTGTCCCATTGCACATGCCCAAGCATAAGCTTAATATACAGCTTACTGCAGGCATTCTTCCAAAGCGTGTCTAATTTATTTTATTATAACATTTGTGTAATGACCAGACCCACAGGTATCACAGCTTTTGTACAGGGTAATAACAGAGTAAATAACAGATAAAAAAAACTTTACAGATCATTGCGTTAGTAGGGAGTAGTACAGACAAAGTAGGAGACAGTTCATGCTTAGAGGGTTAGTCACACTTATTGAGCCCTCCTACCCACCATTCAACAGTCGCTTGAATGGTGGGTAGGAGGGCTCATTTCTTAAGTGTGGAGTTAAGGAGTTCCACAGGCTGGGGGCTGTGGTGCTGAAACTAACCCCTCCTTCTCTTGCTAGCTTAAAACGTGGTACAGCTAGGGTGAGCTGGTCTGAGGAGTGGAGTGAGGGACAGTGCTGTTTCTTTGCGATGCAATGGTTCAAGTACATGGGGGCTTCATTGTAGATGTATTGGTGCGCTAAAGTCAAGGTCTTGAGGCCAATCTGTCCTTTTATTGGTAGCCAATGGACTTCTCGTCGAGTTGCAGAAATTTGGTCCAGTTTGCAGAGGCCCAGAACTGCCCAGACAGCGTTGTTATGAAGCAGCTACAGCTTAGCTAGCTTGGACGCAGATGTGTCCTTGAAAAGGGCATTACAATAGTCTAGTTTGCTCAGGATTGATTGACTGATATTTTATTTCTATGCAAGGGAGGGGAACAGGGGAGAACAAAACAGCGATCTTACTAGGCCCAGTGACTTTGAGAATGCGCAAGTGCATCGAGAGGGGGAGGGGAAAAGTGCATGGAAGGGGGGAGAAGTGGAAAGTGCCAAGCAGAGGAGAAACAGATAAATAACAATAAATAAATAATAAAGGGAACAAACAGTGATAATGCACCCATCAATTTGCAAGTGCTAGGTTTAAGGCAGCAGACAGGTTAGGTCTGATAAGTGCAGGAAGAAAAAGGGGGGGCTGTATGGGTACAGATACAGACCCCAATGCAAGGGGTGGCCCGGAGGCAGTGCAGGAGGGTGGCAGGAGGAGCAGGTACCTGGGCCCGAAGGACAGAGGGTGACCAGGTGCACGGTGCCAAGAAAGAACAAATCCGCAGGGGAGAGGGGGAGTGAAGGCAGAAGAAAAGAGGGAGGTCTTGAGGTGCTTACGGAACCGAGATGGATCTCCTCAAGTTTTAGAATGGCAGGGAGGCTGTTCCAGAGGGAGGTCCCAGCCGAAGACAGAGATCTACCCCCAGCTCGTTTCTTAGAAAAATGACTGACCCTGAGGATAATGACTCGCGAGAGTGTGAGGCAGATGTTGGGGCTCAGAAAGTGTCTGCTTAATGAGATAGGTTTGGCGGTGTGGGAGGTTGAGGATGCCAGAGCATTGACATGCCTTGTCATGGTTAATTCTGCATCGAGGTAAACTCCCACGGTTCTGGTATGTTTTCGAACAGGGATGGTGGAGCTGTCAATGGTGATGGATGCGTAGGAGGAGTTGAGAGCTTTGAGGTGAGCGGGTGAGCCTACAATGAGTAACTTCGTTAATGGAGAAGACTTTGTTAATGGTGTTAGAGTCATTAGTGTAGTTGCCGGAGAGGGGGATGGGAATTTGCGTGTCTTCTGAAAAGTTGGTGTAGATGATGCCTAGGGTGTCAGGTATGTCAAAACGGAATTTAGTGTAGGTGTTGTAGAGGGTCGGTTAAAAGCAAGAGCTTTGTGTGACACCAAGAGGGACAGGGATGCGGTCGGCTGAGTGGTTGTCAATGAAAACTCTGGAGGCAGGTAACTCAGGAAGGATTTGTCCCAATGAACTACCTTGAGTTAGAAGTGGAAGATCCCAGAAAGGTTTTGGCAGAGTAGGTCGTGGTCCATGAGATCAAATGCAGTGAAGAACTCTAGGAAGAGTAGGATTGTGCATTGCCAGCATCTCTAATGCTGTCAAGTTGCATTTGTAGATCGATAAGGGCCGTTTCAATACTGTGTTTCAGTCAGAAACCAGATGGTCTGATGCCAAGGAGAGAGTGTTGTACTAGGAATTGCTGGCATTGTAAGTAAGCAATGCGGTCTAGGATTTTGGATTTTAAGCAGGAAGGGTACTTTTTTAGAAGGGGGACCCATGCTGCTTTAATGATAGTTGGTATTTCGCATGAATTGAATGAGGAATTAACACATTCTGAAATGATGGCGTAAGGTTGGGGGGGCAGAGCTTTATGATGTTGGCAGGGCAGGTATGTCCTTTGCACATGGAAGGTTTGAGGGCCTGGATGGTATTCAGAACAGCTACTCGGGATACATGTTGAAAGGAAAAGATAGAGAGTAGGGCTTTCTTAGTCTTTAGTTTGTTACATGGTAAATTGATTTTGGCAGTTAGAGCTAGTTCTGTTTTCATAGGAGGCAGCTTTAGTCGCAAGAATAGTGGCCTAGTAGGTCTTGGAAGTGGTGGGGAGTAGGAGGCTTTGTTGGGGGTGGGGTGTTTCTTACGTACATGCTCAATGGCTCATTTCTGTCTGCGGAGCAGAACTAGTTCATCCGTGAACCAAATGTTAGTAGGTTAGAAAGGTTTCAGGGAATTGTTTTTGATGGGAGTATGTTGATCTAGCCTAACTAGGAGGCTGTCATGGTAGAGGTTAGCGAGGGCCGAGGGGCTCTTGCAGTGTGGAGGCTGTATTTCAATGAGCGTAACCAAGGTGGGTTTGAGAGTTTCATAAGTGAGCTTCTGAGTATTTTTCGCTAGGATTTGGATGGGTGGTGGTCGGTATTGTTGTCCGGGGGGTTCGAGTGATGTAGTTTAAATTCAATCAGATGGTGATTAGACCATGGGACTGGGCTCATGAAAGATATGTTGATGGTCCAATTAGTTGTAAGTATCCAGTCAAGGGTTTGTCCTTTCATGTGGGTAGTGGCAGAAACAAGTTGTGAGAAGTTCATGTTGTGGAGGGCTTGGACCACAGTCATTGTTTTATGATCAGTGGGATCATTGAAACATAGATTGAAGTTAAAGTTAGTTCTAAGCGATTGCCTTCACTGACGAGGCAAGCACAATATGGACCAGAGTACTTTCCCCTCCAGTGTCTTAAGCCAGCTTATGTTCTTCTCTGGCACAGTTTCTAGCGCATATAAAATACAAGGTGCTTTTTGTGTATATCTCTATTAAGGCCTCCACTGAACCTCCACACTTTAATTTTACCCAATTTCTCATCATCTGCCAGAGAACAAATACTTTAGTATACATCATTTCTTTATGCACGGATGCCGTGGGGTAGGTGTAGATCGGACAGCCTAATAGAGGTGTGAATCAACAACCTCCAGTTTAACGTTATCTACATACCAGCCAAAGGGAGAATTGCATTGTTTCCTGTCCACTACAGTCATTGACCCTCATTACAAGTCAGGCAGTGGACCATGGTGCTATTAGCACCATGGTCCATGCCGGATTCCGCCATGGTGGATGGCGGAATTACCGCCCTATTCCAAGGTGAGTGGGGCGGTAATTCCCCATTCACCATTTGCCCTTCCCCATTCCCATTTTTGCCCCATAGGGCATAATGGGGATGGGGAAGGCGCTAATTACGGCACCGTAAATTACAGTGCCGTAATTAGCACTAAGGTCGCTTAACGCCTTGGACTTTAACGCCGGCAAAAAGCAGGCGTTAAAGTGTGAATCAGGCGTTAAGGGTTAGCGGCGCCGACGGCGCCGTTAAACCCTTAACGCCTGAGTTGTAATGAGGGCCAGTATCATTGTTTTCTTGCAGATTACCTAAAGCCCATTCTCTTGCGCATATTCCTGCAGTCTCGTTATTGTTCTTTGAAGGGCCACTGGGGTAAGATCTATTAAGACGGTATCGTCCACATAGTATAGCCAACCTGTGCTTTTATTCAACTGCTTTGGAGGAAAATTCAAGCAATTCTCCAAAGCTTTGCCCATGTCACACCCATATAGATTGTTGAGAGCGGGCGCAAGGATGCAACTTTGTTTCAGTCCCACATTTGGCCTATTAGAAGCAGTTACTGCACCATCCTGTGATGTTCTAATCTACCACTCTAGTACTCTGTGTACAAGGCCTGAATGAAATATAACAAATCTGGGTCAATGCCCCATTTTCTCAATTTTTCCCACAGCCTCCCTCGGTTTCCACTATCGAAGTCATGGGAGAAATCTACAAAACAAAGATATAGACAGCTGTTCCCTCTACGACTTGCTTCTGCCACCAGCAAACGTAGTGCCCATATGCTGTTAACTGTTCTGCACACAGTTCTGAAAGCCGTTTGTTGGAGACTATGGGGGTAATTCATAGAATTCAGCACACAAGTGGCGCACGCGGCTGGCGCACAGTGTGCGCGTGTGAATCCCTGCTCCAGCCGCGTGCGCTAAAATCCATTTCCGCGCACAGCGTATTCATGGATTCCAGCCACCAAAACCAGCTGTGCCGCACAGTGGCACAGCAACCCTGCAGCAGCACCAGTTACGCCCCCAAGAACGCCTCTCGCGCAGGGAAAAGCCATCAAAATCCCCAATCCAGCGCAAAGGGCTGCGCTAATCCTGTACCAGCACGGCAAGCGAGCTACGTGTATCACTGGGGTGCGCGGGAAGTACCTCACGCGATTGGCCCCATGCAAGCAGGGTACGCGTATTTCAAGGGTGCGCGGGAAGTTCCACACGCGATTTCCGCAGGGTACGTGTATTTCAGGAGTGCGCAGGAAGTTTCACACGCGATTTCAGCAGGGTACGTGTATTTCTGGGGTGCACGGCAAGTTCCACACGCGATTGGCTCCGTGCGAGTAGAGTACGCGTATTTCAGGGGTGCGCGGGAAGTTCCGCACGCGATTTCCGCAGGGTACGTGTATTTCAGGGGTGCGCGGGAAGTTCCACACGCGATTTCAGCAGGGTACGTGTATTTCAGGGGTGCGCGGGAAGTTCCACACGCGATTTCATCAGGGTACGTGTATTTCAGGGTGCAGGGGAAGTTTCACACGCGACATCAGCAGGGTATGTGTATTCCAGGGGTGCGCGGGAAGTTCCACACGCGATTTCCGCAGGGTACGTGTATTTCAGGGGTGCGCGGGAAGTTCCACAGGCGATTTCAGCAGGGTACATGTATTTCAGGGGTGCGCGGGAAGTTCCACACGCGATTTCATCAGGGTACGTGTATTTCAGGGTGCGGGGGAAGTTTCACACGAGATATCAGCGGGGTACGTGTATTCCAAGGGTGCGCGGGAAGTTCCACACGTGATTCCATCAGGGTACGTGTATTACAGGGGTGCGTGGGAAGTTCCACACGCGATTTCATCAGGATACATGTATTTCGGGGTGCGGGGGAAGTTTCAACGCAACATCAGCAGGGTAAGTGTATTCCAGGGGTGCGCGGGAAGTTCCACACGCGATTCCATCAGGGTACGTGTATTACAGGGGTGCACGGGGAGCACCACATGTGAATTCCCCACCCCCACCACCCCCCAGCACTGTGGGGCACCTGCCAGCAGGCCCCCACCCATGTCCAACTCATGTTCCCCAGCCAACATGTCATCACAATCTAGATCCCTGGTCCCTATGGTCAGCCTCCAAATGCAAAACACCCACCCGAGTATTGCATCCACCCACTCATAATTGGCAATTACATGACAGAACACCAATTGCAAGTTCCGAAACAAACACATTTCCCTCACATACACCCAATGGGTGTCAGTGAATCTCAAAAACATTTATCATGATAGGCATGAAACCAATGAGATACTACACATTGAAGTTCGATAAAAAAATATGTATTAAAGGAAACATAAATAGAATCAAAAATAAAGAAACGGAAATGGGAATGTACAAAAATGAAAAGAAGCATGTCCATGAAAAAAAGCAAAACCAAAAATCATAATCCAAAGGAATGGTGTCCAAAGTCACTGTCCACAAAACAAAATCCAATGGGAAATAAAATTGAAAGCCATTGCTCCATGGTTAAAATGTGAAAGAAAAATACAATCCAACAGTGAACTATGTACATACGAACAAGCCAGGGTCCATTATCCCAACAAAAGAAATGAAACCTATCTAACTACACTAACTAATAAAATAAACTATATACAAAAATGTGGCCAATGTCCAAAAGGTCCAAAATAAATCCAAAAAAAAAGGAAACCTAACACTACCTACATTACTATGTACAAGGGCATCGGGCTAGTTTGACGGCTCACTTTTGGATGTCCAGGGCCAGGGCATCATCGAACTCCTGCTCAATGTCTCGGAGGCGGTCCTCCTCCATGGCCCCGAGGGTCCGCAGGGCCGTCGACGTGTCCACCTCCAAACCCCTGCGGATTGCCTCGAGGCACTCGGCCCGCCTCAGGGGCCTCCGCATGGAGTTCTCCGCGCTGACCATTGTGAGCCATGCCGCTTCCGCCCGCTGCTGCTCCGCATCTATGGCGTGGCCCAACCACTGCCACACGGAAGACACTCTCTGTCCTGGGTCCTCCTGCCCTCCGGCCGATGCCTGCCCCTCCGATGTTGAAGGCCCAGAGCCTTCATGGCTCCCACCACGTTGCTGCTGCTGCTGTGCCTCTGCCCGTGCACTGCCTCCTGCTGCCTGCACATCCTCCGCCGGCTGGGGTGCAGTCGTTGATGTGGCCACCCCTGCTGGACGTCCGACTCCCGACTGTGGCAGGGATGCCTCCTCTACCAGCCTGGCCGCACCGTCAGAGGCAGCTCCACAGGGCACCCAGGTGACTGATGGGTGGGAAGATGGCACAGAGGACGACTAGCGCATAGGGGGTTCAGTTGAGGAGGAGGTCATAGCAAGCCCCATCATACGGAGGAATCTGGCCTGGGTGACCTGTCCCAGCAGGCTGACGTGGTCAACGAGCCATTCGAGATGACGTGCAGTCTCCTCATGAAAAGACTGCAGGTCACCTCGCATGGCCCGTTGACGCAACGCCACACCAGTCAGAACAGGCTCAACCCAGACCCGGATAGCCGCGTCCGCAGGCAGAGGAAGGCCAGTTGTCGTGAGCTCATCCCCTGCCTGAAAACGGGTCTGGACATAGGCATCCCTGCTGGTGCAAGATGATGCAGGGACAGGATCAGGGACAGGATTGCACACAGGCACCTCCGCGGCGGCCTGTGCTGCCTACTGTCCCTGGTCCTGCACTGCACCACTAGCACCAGTGGGATCCCCACCTCCAGACCCCGTCTCTGTTGCTTGCACAGCCTCCTCCTCCACCAAACCCCCCACCAACCTGGATGACTCCGTGCCATCTTCCCCCGTTGGGCCCTGTGGGGTCCCAGCTGCCCCTTCTGCTGCCGAGGAGTCCAACTCCAACCTCCGCCTCTTGGACCTCCCCCCGGCAGCTGCGGCCTGGGACGCGGCACCGGACTCCTCACTCCCCGACGAGATGACAACATGGGAGGGGAGCCGGGCCTTGCGTCTCCGGCTGGCGGTGGGATCCCCGCCGCTGTGCTCCACAGCACCTTCTCTGCCCTCTTCATCAGTTGACGCTGCAGACAGGGAGAAATAAAACACAGGCATCAGGGCACTGTACAATGGACACATACACACATGACAGTTGTACATGAGTGGCATTGGCAAACCTCAGACTTGCCATCACAATCCCCAACACACATGTCATTTCAACTCGCACAAATGAGCCATACCACAGCCATATCGCAACTGCCAGCACCATCCATACACATACAACAGCATGAGCAGGCAAAGGTGAGCCAGACATCACATGAAACACAGGAAGTGCACCACACATGTACACACACCACCACACTTGCATGCATGTATACACCTCTGCCAAGTGTCGCAGTGTTCAGATGGGCATCCATGTCACATCTTCCAATCAGGCTTCCACAAACCGCTGTCACATGCATCCATGTTGCATCACTGTTGCACCCTTGTCAAATACACACAGATGCACATGTACACAGTGCTGATACATGCAGCTGAAAACAACATACATGCGTGACATCACGGACATGTCTACTTACATACACATTCATCCAAACATGTGTGCCCACACAACTGCATTTGGCATGCAAGCCTACACACACAAGCACCATCCATGTCTCACACATTACAGCCCTCGCATGTGTTAGCCCCACAGCCCTGTACACCCCCACCCATACTCGACCCCATACAAACAGATGTGCAACCTGCACACTACTGAAACATCACCACACGCACAGCTCACAATCAGGATGCATGTACACTTACCGCTCGACTCCAGACGGGTCTGCCTCTCAAGGACCTGGACGTGGAGCGCTGGGGATATGCGTTCCAGGACCCTCATCTGCTCTTCTGACAAGTGGCCCCGGCGCCCCTTGGCATCCGCTGCCTTCAGGAGGCGCCAGGCCTTGTTCAGGGTCCTGGACCTGAAGTCCTCCCAGCGCTTCTTGGCATGTTGGAAGTCGCGGACTGCCACCCCCTCCGCGTTGATGGCAGTCACGATGTCAGTCCAGATCCGAGTCCGTCCTTCCTTGTCAGCGCGGGAACTTCCGAAGAGGGCATCATACTGCCCCAGGACTTGCTCTATCAGGACACCAACTTCGGTGGCACTGAAGCTGGTGCCCCTCTGCCTCTCTGGCCGGGGGATGTCAGTGGTGCCAGATGTTGCAGTGCCCGACATGACAACCCCAGAGGCAGGAGTGGGTGGGCAACTGGGTCCTGGGGCTGGGCTGTGGAGCGATGGAATCCCAGTCGGGAGTCTTCGGTTCCAGCAGGGGTGGTCACAGCAACAGCACCCCTGGCTGATGTGCAGGCAGCAAATGGCAGGGCACGTGGGCAGCATGCAGTCAGGCAGCAGCAGATGGCAGGTGGGAGCGTGCTTGGGGCTCTAGGGGGCAGTAGTTCAGCCTTCTGGGCAGGAGAGTGGTCTTCCGTGTGCTTACGCGTGGCCAGCTTGATACAGAGTGATTTGGCACTTGAAAATTCGGCACGTCAGCGTGTAATTCGAGGAAAGGCCCTTAGCGCGTAAGCGCGTCTGGACGCATACGCAATTTCATTGGACAGAAGGCCCCTGAAGCGCAAGCGCCCCTGTGACGTGACGCGTACAGGCATGCATGGGCATTTCAGCGCGCGTGAAAAACTGCACGTCCGCGTGTAATACGAGGAAAGGGACCATGCGCGTAAGTGACGTGACGCACGCGTGCGTTTCCCTCAGCACGGCTTGAAGGTGAGCGGGCCCAGCAGTTCGCTGTACGTTCCTTTCGTGGAGACCGACGTGTGTTGCTGCTTCCTGTTGTTTCGCGCGCCATCACAACTTCACAGCTATCAAGGACGTATCTCTTCTTTTGGCGGGGGTATTGGCTACGTGTGTTTTTCTGCATCGCGCTAGTCAGACGGTGAGTCGCACACGCTCTTTTTCCCTCTGCGGGTGCCCCTGTGTATCGCACCCATTTTCGATGTCATAGTAGCCTGCGTGTCCCACGCGTACGCGTTATTCGTGTTACTGGGTGCCACTGCGTACTGCGGGAGGTTGAATCCACGCACATAGGCTGCAGGGTTGCGTGCACGGTTTTACTGCAGTTTTGGGGTGCCTGAGCGTTGCGTGACCCGTCACCACATCACGGGGTCACATACAGCCTTACAGGTGCAGGGGGGCTGTTAACATCTTGCTTCCCACCCCCTTCACTCCAATTGCCCAGGTCAATTGTGGTGTACACCTCCCATTGGCACCACTCCATCTGTGCCAGCAATACTACATCAGTGCCATGGTTGGGAGGCCACCAAAGGTGAGAGGCGCCTCAGCTGGGCGTCCTCCTCGTGGCGGGTGTGGTCGGGGACATGGCCGTGGTGACCAGGGAGTAGGGGTCTCCAGGGTGTCCAGGGCGGCCACAGAGGGGGAAGAGGCAGGGGTGCGCCACTTGAGCACAATGTTGTGCCATGTGTCGGTGCAGTCATGCCACCACCCCCTGTGGTTCCGGGGGATGCAGCTCCTGCATCTGGCTCGGCACCCTTTTGACCCGGCAGTCCATTCCATCGACTGCCACGGGCCCAAGGGTAGTGGTAGCTGCAGGTGCAGCTGTGGACACCGCCACCCAGGCTCAGGGTCTGCCAGCGCAGGCTGCGTTGGCACTTGAAGAGCCCTTGGTAGATCTCCAACAGGCCAGGGGGGAAACCATAGGGGCAGGCTGGGCTGCTCAGACCAAGACACGTGTCCCTGGGGCAGTCATGTCATCTGCTGCCCCGAACAGCCGGGTGTTGGCAAGTGCAGGGGCAGATGCACCCAACAGCACCCCAGTTGTGAGTCTGCCAACCAGGACCGTTGCGGTCAATGACCCTGCCACAGCTGATGTTGCTGCGCAGGGTCCATTAGTGGGCACCCAGCTGCCACTGACACAAGTCAGGCCTTTGGTCATCCCTCCACCTGCCACTCCCTTGGCTCAATCCACCGAACCCACTGGCCATACTGGTCAGGGCGGCATTAGCCAGCCAGGGTCTGCGCCACAGTCCAAGAGGAGGAAGGTTGCACCTGCAGCACAGGCTGGGACCCCACACACAGCCACGACCTCCTGCACGTCGAGGAAGAAGCCTTTCTGTAAGCAGGAACTGGACTTCCTCGTGGACTACGTGCGGGACCACAGCAGTGACATGCTAGTGGGTGCCAATAGTCAGACTACGGCTGCCCAACGTGACACCCACTGGAAGCATGTTGCGGAACATGTCAGTTCATTCGGCCATGAGGTGCGCACGGCGCAAGAGTGCAAAAAGCGTTGGAATGACATCAAGCGCAGCACTAAGGCTAAGCATGCCTCTAATTACAACTTGACTCTGGTGACTGGCGGTGGGCCTGCACCAGAGGAGGAAGAGTTCACTCCGCATGAGGCTCTCGTTGCGGAGTTCATGCCACCTGAATTGGTCGAAGGAGTGGGAGAGATGCTGGACTTTGATGTGCAGTCCAGTGAGTGTTGATGCGTGTTTGTTGAGGACGTGTGTGTTTCACTTGTGGGATGTAATGCTTCCGTCATGCATGTCTCCTCTGCCTGCATGCGGGACTCCATGTAGGCATGCTCCCTTGCCCCTCCTCCGCCACTCTGCACCCCAGTTCCACCTTTGCACTGGTCTGCTTCAATCTTGCCAATGTGTACTTTCTTGTTCATGTGTCCTGTGTAGATGCTAACTTCCAGCGTAGAATCTGCCAGACATATGCCGTGTGGTACAGCCTACTACTCGATGCAGGGTATCTCACTTGTACTGTGCATGGGTCAGATGTCCCGCAGGGACATGAGTGCCCATTCATGCTCCATGTGCATTGCACGCATGCCCCTATGTGTCCTTGACTGGATGATCACTGTAATACAAGTCCTTGGTTACATACATTGCCTGACCACAAAAGTGATGGGTGGAAGGTTTTGAATTAATCTAAACCACTGGCAATTGCTCTGGGCCAACCTTCCACACCACCGTTTTTTAGCCCGTCTGCGCCATTGCAAAAGGGGACCAGCCATGTGCAAATCAGTCAGCAGCTGCCGCCATCGAAGGTAGCAGCCCAGCCCGAACTGCTAGGCCAGGTCCCCTCTGCACAGAAAACCAAGCAACCCCAGACATGTTTCGGCCTTGTTGGACCTCCTCAGTGAGGTGCAGCCTGGTTCCCTGTGGCGCAGCGAGCAAGGGACCCACGTCTGGGCATACCCTCTCTCACAAGGAGAAACAAACTGACCACAAAAGTGATGGGTGGAAGGTTTTGAATTAATCTAAACCACTGGCAATTGCTCTGGGCCAACCTTCCACACCACCGTTTTTTAGCCCGTCTGCGCCATTGCAAAAGGGGACCAGCCATGTGCAAATCAGTCAGCAGCTGCCGCCACCGAAGGTAGCAGCCCAGCCCGAACTGCTAGGCCAGGTCCCCTCTGCACAGAAAACCAAGCAACCCCAGACATGTTTCGGCCTTGTTGGACCTCCTCAGTGAGGTGCAGCCTGGTTCCCTGTGGCGCAGCGAGCAAGGGACCCACGTCTGGGCATACCCTCTCTCACAAGGAGAAACAAACTGACCACAAAAGTGATGGGTGGAAGGTTTTGAATTAATCTAAACCACTGGCAATTGCTCTGGGCCAACCATCCACACCACCGTTTTTTAGCCCGTCTGCGCCATTGCCCACTATTCTTAGAGAGGCACAGATCCACCCTACTGATGAGGTCTTACCAGACCGAAACACGTGTCTGGGGTTTCTGTTGGTACTCTTGTTCAGAGGAGAATTGCCTAGCATTTCGGTGCTGGACTGCCCCAGGGCAGGACAAAGACTGATATGTTTGGGATATTTCTTCTCTGTGAAAGATAGTGAGCTAAAGACTCTGGGTAAGTCTCTCAAAACCAGGACTAATGTCTGGCAGAGGGACTCCCAGGACCCCCCTTGTTAATTTGCATATTTAAGTAACTTTGGGTCTCACCCTATGTTACTAGGGGAATCCAGACGTGGACCCCTTGCTCACTATTCTTAGAGAGGCACAGATCCACCCTACTGATGAGGTCCAACCAGACCGAAACACGTGTCTGGGGTTTCTGTTGGTACTCTTGTTCAGAGGAGAATTGCCTAGCATTTCGGTGCTGGACTGCCCCAGGGCAGGACAAAGACTGATATGTTTGGGATATTTCTTCTCTGTGAAAGATAGTGAGCTAAAGACTCTGGGTAAGTCTCTCGTAACCAGGACTAATGTCTGGCAGAGGGACTCCCAGGACCCCCCTTGTTAATTTGCATATTTAAGTAACTTTGGGTCTCACCCTAAGTTACTAGGGGAATCCAGACGTGGACCCCTTGCTCACTATTCTTAGAGAGGCACAGATCCACCCTACTGATGAGGTCCAACCAGACCGAAACACGTGTATGGGGTTTCTGTTGGTACTCTTGTTCAGAGGAGAATTGCCTAGCATTTCGGTGCTGGACTGCCCCAGGGCAGGACAAAGACTGATATGTTTGGGATATTTCTTCTCTGTGAAAGATAGTGAGCTAAAGACTCTGGGTAAGTCTCTCGTAACCAGGACTAATGTCTGGCAGAGGGACTCCCAGGACCCCCCTTGTTAATTTGCATATTTAAGTAACTTTGGGTCTCACCCTAAGTTACTAGGGGAATCCAGACGTGGACCCCTTGCTCACTATTCTTAGAGAGGCACAGATCCACCCTACTGATGAGGTCCAACCAGACCGAAACACGTGTCTGGGGTTTCTGTTGGTACTCTTGTTCAGAGGAGAATTGCCTAGCATTTCGGTGCTGGACTGCCCCAGGGCAGGACAAAGACTGATATGTTTGGGATATTTCTTCTCTGTGAAAGATAGTGAGCTAAAGACGCTGGGTAAGTCTCTCGTAACCAGGACTAATGTCTGGCAGAGGGACTCCCAGGACCCCCCTTGTTAATTTGCATATTTAAGTAACTTTGGGTCTCACCCTAAGTTACTAGGGGAATCCAGACGTGGACCCCTTGCTCACTATTCTTAGAGAGGCACAGATCCACCCTACTGATGAGGTCCAACCAGACCGAAACACGTGTCTGGGGTTTCTGTTGGTACTCTTGTTCAGAGGAGAATTGCCTAGCATTTCGGTGCTGGACTGCCCCAGGGCAGGACAAAGACTGATATGTTTGGGATATTTCTTCTCTGTGAAAGATAGTGAGCTAAAGACTCTGGGTAAGTCTCTCGTAACCAGGACTAATGTCTGGCAGAGGGACTCCCAGGACCCCCCTTGTTAATTTACATACATTGCCTGCCATCTCATCAGCCTTCCCATGTCAACTGTGGCTCAGTCCTACGTTGCACACATGTTTAGGCTCTAACAATCTGTGTGGCTCACAGGCCTCAGCCTGTTCAATGGCGAATGACTCTGTCCAACTCTTGTTGTGTCTTCTTCACACATGGGCGGCCTCCAGAGTTTTCATCATGTGTCCTGCCTACTGTCCCAGCATCATTTGCAGTGTTGTCACTTGAATCACATTAAGCTGCTAATGCCAGTCAACACTGCCTGTCAATACACAGGTGTATGGTCAGCCTTTTGATACCATGCTAGGCATCCCTGCTTTGGTACTGGGGTGGAGGGGTGCTTGGCTTCTAGATATTGTACACATTGAATGCACAATGCACGTGATGTCTGAATTTGACATTGCACTGCCTTCACATTTCCTGGCACACACCATGGAGTCCTTGTACATGTAGGTAGTGAGTGGCGTACACATTTTCTGCACTGCATAGACTGCCACCTTTCAACAGGTCTGATCACAGAAACTATTCAAAGTTGACCCAGCATGCATACCAGGTTATATGTTGTGTGTCACATGTCTGCCGGATGCGTTTGCTGTCGGTGTGTGTGTGTGTTGTGTGCTTCTGACATGTGTAGTGACCTTTTTTCTCTCTATTTTTCAGGTGATGACGCAATGGAGGCGGAGGATGGTGTTGTCATGCCAGACACAGGGTTGGTAACACCACATCAACCCGGCACTAGTGGGGGTCGTGGGGTGGTAGGCCACGAAAACCCCCAAGTGCTGCAGTCCATCTTGTCTCTGGCTGCTTATGAGTCCAGCCTTGATGACAACTCTGACGTCCATGTTGAGTTGGATGAGCATCAAGTCCATGTGTCAGGGGTGAGTGATTCTGATTTGGACACTCCTCTGTCTGCGACCCCTGCTCTGAGGGATCAGACAGTCTTGGTTCCTCCGCCCGTGGTAGATCGGGACGCAGGGTCACCCTCCACACCAGTCACTGATGTGCCTGGGACATCACGTCGACGGGGGCATGTAGTTGTGCAGCCACGGGCGGTGCCAACACAGTGAGGACCCCCGGTCCTTGGGTCCCGCAGGGGTCAAGCCCGGCAACGCGGTCGCCGCATGCAACCGCAGTATACTGAGTGGGAGCAAGACATGACTGCCAATTCTGAATGGCAGGGGGCAGCAATGGAGAACATCGCTGAGAGCATGGAGCATGTGGCCCGATCTGTGCTCCCCCCTGCTAGGCAGGTGCTTCTCCAGCAGCAGGCGGCACGGTCCACGGCCCGTTCGCTCAGGCTGGGCATGGTGGCCTCAGACAGGGCACACCAGGCTGAAATGTCGTCTCTGCGTCAAGCAATTGCTGCTCACGCAGAGGCGCACATGGATGCCCTGAGGGAGGAGTATGCTTCCCTCAGATCCACTCTGGGTGTCCTTATGATGTCCCACAGGCAGCAGGCAGAGGAGAGGTTTGCACAGCTTGAGCGTACCATCTCGGCTGAGCTACAGGCTTGCCGGGAGGTGCAGCGGTTGTCCAGCCAGGTCTTGCAGGAGGACCTCCGTGTTACACGTGCTACCTTGCAAAAGGAAGCACGTGTATCACGTGAGGTTCTGCATGCAGACCTACGTCACATCGCCACACAGAACCAGGCTCCCCGTCCGGCAGAATTGCTGCCGACGAGGGGGAAGCTGCGGCTAGGCATGGCCAGGCTACTGTGCCACGTCCTCCTTTACAGGATGAGCCAGACTCGGACGACCATCTATCTCCCACATAGGTCAGGCTGTGCAGGCGTTGAGCCCATTGAGGTATTTTTTTTGGCTCAGCATCATCGCATGTGGATGTTGAGCAGCACCCTGTACCTCCCCCCTCCTGGGTGCCTCCCCTCCCCCCCGGGTCGTATGTGGCCATTTTTGATTTTTCTTTTAGTTTAGTTAGTTAAGTTTCTTTTTGATAGTTAGTTTAATTAGGTAATGTAGTTTTTCCATTGTTAGTGTAATTAGTTAATAGTTGATTTAGTTTAAAATTGCTAGTCTATTGTGCTTTCATGTGACGGTGCGGTGCTTTGTGGCTTTTGAAGGCATCCACTGTCTGTTCCAGCTGGGCCCTTCAGGCTTGTCTTGTGTATGTGTTTGCTGCTTGGGGTCCTTGACTCACATATGCCACTCCTGCCTCCCTTATCCATGGGCTCGCAAGGATGGTTCGGTGTTACAGAATTTTACACAAGGGCTTTGGACTGTCATATCTGTGGCAGGTCTGGTGTTGTGTGACTTGTGTTGACACCCCTAGTGGGGATGATTTTGGTGTTATTGTCCACTGTTCAGCTTTTACAAGATGGGGTGTGTCATGATTAATGTGTACATTAATTGCTATGCATTGTGTAGTATGTTTCATATCTTTACTGTACATGTGCTTGTTGCAATTTATGCTGTAGATAGTGTTCCACACTTTGGATGTGAAAGACGGACTGAAGGTGTGATTTGTGATGTGACTCTCTGACATGGTCAAGTAATGAGATGCCTGATGAGACACACACAGATGACTTTGAAGCATTAATCATGTGTTTCATGCCCTTTCTGCAGGGGGATGAGCCTCCAGAGCACCTTTGCCAGCAGACATGGCCCATTGGATGACGGAATTCTGGACACGTTTGTTGGTGCCCACATGCACATGTGTGCACAAGCAGAGGCACAGGGATTGCAGACCCACATCCTAGAACTGCTGACATGTTCCAAGGAACTCCAGGCAAGGTGAGCAGCACAGGGGGGCCACGACACAGCAAAGCTTGCACCAGGCGAGTTGCACATGCAGGCTTAGTCACAGCACTGAGGGTGAGCTTAGACGAATATTGGTGTTGAAGCACACAATGCAGGTCAGATGTGTTGGTGGACTGATGGCTGTTGATTGTAAGGTTGTCTGGGACACATGCAGGGGCAGTGGCACATATCCTCCGGTACACCAAAGTCCATTGAGGCACTTGTATCAACCATGTAGCCTTCCGAGACATGGAAAGGGGCAGCTCACAGGGACATACAGCAAGGGACATACTCGGGTGCAGTGCATGTCTTTTCCATGTACTTTATGATAAATGCACTGCCAACTTTGTTTCAGTCATGGTGGTACGCAACTTGCTCAGAAGTCATGGCTTGCTATATGGGTCTGTCTGCTCTCCCCAGGGAACATTGCATGTTGTGTGAATTGTGACACATTTGTGTTTCATTTGCCATGCACCCACCAGCGGCTGACTTACTGCATTGACTGCGTATGACCCGTCACAGGGGTGATGTTATATATGGGTACGAAGCATCTACACCAGATTGTCTGTTTGTAGAGTAGTTTGTTGCTATGAGGCATGTTTAGTGTTGTGTTTTTGTGTAATTGGCACGTACAGGTTGTTGACTGTGGCTCTCTTTGCAGCATTGCAGTGCTCCTGTAACAGGACCTGAGAGTGCGCAGGCAGGAGGCCAGCACTCAAAACCAGAGCTAAGTGTCTTGTTGTTTTTCTTTCAAACTGCTCTGCATAGGCTTGCTGGGGAGTGTACTAATGCATGGATGTATGTGTGGTTAAATTTGGTATGTTTTTTCTCCCTAATCACCCGTAATCCTATGCAATTTTGAACCCTGTACCCTCTACCCGGTGTTCCTGCTTCCCGTAGCTATCCAAGCAATGTTCCCTGACCCTCTTTCCCCACTGGGGTTGCGGATGCCTGTGTAAGCCCAGAACTTGCAGGCGCCAAAACCCTAGAGGGGGTGGTTGGTTCGTACCACTCCTGAGCCTGGACTACAGAAGGCCATGACAATGATGTCCAAGTTTGTTTGGATTGTGTATGTGTTCATGCAGGTAGTACATTTTCGTGCATTCCCTAGTTTCATGTGTCATTCCTCCTCCCCTCTCCTGCCACTCATTCCAGTCATCCAGTGTGTCAACACCTGTCCTGACTGCATATCCCTGAACCTCCTTCCCCACCAGGGTCTCAGGGGCCTGTGTGAGTTTGACCTTGCAGGCACCCGGGACATGGTGGGGGTGGTTGTTTCATGACACTCCCGCGCCTGTACAGGGGACCTGTGACAGTACACATCCGTTCATGGTGCATCATCCTATGTCATGTACCACACATGTTTCACATCCTGTTGTGACATTGTTTTACTGTGCTACCTTGGTCGTTGCATCATTGTGGTAGTACTTGGCCTTTGTGAGGTACTGTTACGTCAAGTCATCTACTGGAGGGTGTTCTGGTTCGTTGTTCTGGCTTGGATTTTGTGATTTTGGACATGAGTGTGTATTATGAGGGTGCAGGCACCTTTTTACACACAAGGTGGGAGATGGTGACGAAGGGTAAAGGTGATCCTGTGGCCAGGTGGAATTGAGGTTTGAAGGCTCCATGACCCAGGTGCAGTTGTTCAGTGGGTCATGGTCATTTGTGAGGGAGGAGGGGGGTTGTTGTTGATAGTTGCCTTGCCCTGCAGTGTGATGGGAACTCTGACATTGTAATGGTGGTATCCTATGTACATGTTGTGTTCTGCTGATCAATGCCTGTTCATGTGTTGTGTTTACCTTTCAGGTGCAAGGGGATAGTTGTGGTTTGACATGCTGGGGTGTACACATGGTGAATGTTCACATGTGATGTGTAGAGAACACTAATGGTCACTTGCGTGCACATGCATATGTGGAGTGCATGTCCTTGCAGAACCACACACTTGCACTCTGATGCACTACATGTACTCCCACCCTTGCATATCCACGTGTACACTGTTTGCCTTCTGGTGCCCACTGTGTCCCTGCAGCACATGTTCTGTGACCGATTATGGATCCTGTACATGCCTAATTTGCTGTTTGATGTGGTCTGTCACTTAGATGTGATGCTCAGGGTGTGCATCACACACAATGGCTGTTCACTGTGCTGTGCGCTGAGCAGTGTGTTGCAGGAGTAGGACACAGCACACATGAGCTGCAGTGTTGATTTTGCAATGCACAATGTGCATGTAGACAAGCATTCATTGTTATGTTACGTCTACAACTCTTGTAATGCATTTGGAAATGACTTATTTTGGGTGGGAGATTTTGTTGGTCTGTCATTTCATCTGATTCCGGGTCAGGCATCATTGTCTGATGCCACTGTACATTTAGGACATGGCAATGTGTACCTTATCGTTACTGTGTTGGTGTATGGGTATTGCTTGCCATGTCATGTTGTGGTTTGGGAGGGTTTGAGTGACATGACAGTGATGGCCATGGCCTTTTTTGCAGGTGTGTGTGATGCACACCTTGCATGTCAGGGTCATCCGCTTCTCAGAGCAACTAGCTGGGGGTTGATCTCTCTCCGCGGCAGGGCCCTCCCTCTGGAACAGCCTTCCTGCCTCACTTGAACTTGAGGGTAACCATCTCCAGTTCTGGAAGCACCTCAAGACCTTCCTCTTTGCTTCTGCTTTCTCTCTGCCTCTCCCTTGCGGAATTCTTCACTGGAACTGCCCTGGAGCTGCAACTGGGCCACTCTCACCACCCTCGGTCCCTGGCCCAGCCACTCTCCACTTGCACTGCCTCCCTGGCAACCCCTTGACTGCAGTACTGTCTCTCTATCCCTACAGCCCACCCTTCCCAGCACTTCTCTGCACTTACCTTTGCAGTTGCCACCAGCCGTCCTATGTATTTGTTTTTTGGTCTACTTCCCCTGTACTGCACTCCCCCCCCCTTCCCCTTGCACTTTTTCCCTTCCCCCTACCCCTGCACTTGCACAATCTAAATGACACCTGGCCTAGTAGTACCGTTGTCTGTCTTCCCTTGTTTCCCCCTCCCTGCCTCATCGCACCTTGAAATACTTGTGTATAGGCCATATCATGTCATATGTCATATGTGTGCCTTTTGGTCACACGGGATAGCTTGTGTTTAAGTAGCTAGGGATGCAGACGATGTGGCACTTCCATGGCAACTATCTCAGGGTGGTAGGGTTGTGACAGTTGACTGTCTCTTTGTCATCATCGATTGTCACCTGGTATGTGCCAGGCCTGTGTGCACTCCGCAGGGGTGAGAGTTTAGGTAAAAAATGTGGCCACAAGCTGGGTCCGGGCTTCCTCGCCAGGTGCCCTGTCCACTCCCATGGGCAGCGCCTGTTCCTGTGGTTGGGGATGTGGGGGCACCACCATGTCCACCGGGACACCCTGCCGTGTTGCAACATTGTGCAGGACACATGCTGCCACAATGATCCTGCACACTACTCGTGGTGCATAGAGTAGTTGCCCGCCAGAGCGGTCAAGGGAGCGGAAACGTGACTTGAGCACTCCGAATGTGCGCTCCACTATGGCCCTGGTTGCAATATGGGCAGCGTTGTATCTTACCTGGGGTGGTGTGGTGGGGTTCCGGATTGGCGTCATCATGTGGTTGCTCAGAGGGTAGGCACTGTCCCCTGGGGAGGTGATAATAGTTGAGATTATTAGGGTTTGGATATTTGTCTGTGTGTGACTTGCATGCATGTGCAAGGGCATTTGTACTGACCTAGGAGCCATGTGTCGCCATGCTGACCAGCTTCCAGGGCCCGGCTCAGGGCGGACATTCTGTATATGAAACTGTCATGGGTGGAGCCAGAGGTGATGATTCCCTTTGCATCGCATACCACCTGTACATTGATGGAATGCCAGTGCTTGCGGTTTTGGTAGATGTGCTCAGTGCCCCTAGGTGGACGTAGGGCCACATGGGTGCAATCTATGGCACCGAGCACTTTGGGGAAGTGTGCCACCCTGAAAAAATCCAGGACAACGGCCGGCCTTTCTGCGGGTGTTCTGGGCATGTATATGTGCCTGCGGACTGAGGGGCGCGCTGTCATGATTGCCAGTACCTGGTGTAGGCAGCGTGACTGCGTGGCCTGTGAGACCCCCCCCACTATGGCAGTGGTCCGCTGAAATGACCCAGTGGCCAAAAAATGCAGGACATTGAGCAGCTTCTCCAAGGGGCACAATGCTTGGGAGCAAAGGGTGGGGGATGTAAGGTCATCTTCCCACTCCCTGACCAGGTCTAGGATGATATGGGGTGGAAACCTATACCTGCCATAGACCTGGTCGTCAGGCATCCCAAAAAGGCTTGTCCGTGGTGCGGAAATGCGTGCCCTGTGCTATTCTCCTCCTCCTGCGGTGTCCCACGATCAGTGCTGCGACAAATGGGGCATTCATCGTAGCTGTATATACGTGTTTGTTGTTTGCACGCACTTTTATACTGTGCGCGGGGACGCTTCCGCCTGCCTTCGTGTGGCGGACGCGTTGACGCCTGTGCGCATCTTTTGCCGTGCGCGGGTTTCCCGTATTCGGATCCATGAATACGGGTTGTTCGCGTGCGTCTGGGCTTTCCGTGTAGTTCCCTGCAGTACTTCCCCAGTTACGTCTTCTTTTTCACGCGTTGCTCCCCATTCCGCGTGTTACGCCCACTGTTCCGCCCACTTTGGTTGTGTGCGCCGCGCTATGTGCCCTTTTGCTGTGCGCGTAGCGCACGCCGTGTATGCCTGCGTGCGCCATGGCTGGATTGGGCGCACGGACAGCGGGAAACACGCGCAGCGTCTTCCTTGAACCGCACGCGTGCGCGTGCGCTGCGTTTCTCACGCTTGCGCTCCCTTGCGCCTGCTTGCGCATGGATTTTCGGCGCACGTTTGTTCCATGAATCGGCCCCTAAAGATCTTCTTTACATCGACCCATTTGTTCAGCTGTGTTAATAGTATTTTAGCAAAGATGTTACTACTAACATCTATCATTGCCACTAATCTAAAGTTGCTAGGTTCAGAATATAGGCATTTCGTGTGCACTGGTATCAGGATGGAACAACACCAGCTACCAGGTATATTCCAGCTCTCTACAATCTAGCTGAACACACTGTATCCTTCCATACATCAGGAGTATGTTTCATTACTATATTTGCAATAATATCAGGCCCAGCTGTGCTAGATGAAGTTAAACCCATACTCATCTGATTCATGTCATCTTCATCAAAGGGTATATTTCTCAGTCTGGTAACTTCCTGTGTCTGCTGGTTACCATTATCGTATAATGCATACCAATACAGTTATTTTATGTATTTACACCATATTTATTCCGATATATAACTGATTTCCTTGCTACATGGGCCTGGATATGTGATCTATATAAGTGCCTGACTTTTGTTGCATCATGTGTTTTTATCAAACGATAGATCAGTTTCCAATTAGTTCAATTCTTACTAATCCTATGAGCTCTTGCCCACTGTTTATAATTGGCTTTACATTTGTTTATTTCTCTTTTTTTCTTATCGAGATTTTTCTCTTTTGAGAGCTTAATGGCACGGAAACAATTACGGTGTGCTCGTTTGGCCTGCGAACTGTATTAGAAATACATAATTAATTAACCTTATACTAATGGTCCTACTAATATATTAACTGCCCCCATGACATTATGGCTATGTCAAACGGGACTTGATGCTTACTCGCTATTTTTTGCATGGGACTGTCTTGATTTAAGGAGGCAATAATAGGTCTCACTTCGATATAGATGCTTGACGTGGCAACTTGGCTTATTTGACCTATTTGCATAGCATACCCCAACAGTGCTTGATTTATAACACTTTATGTCTGCTACAGACCATCTTAGTCGTTTACCCTGTAGGTTGCTAACAACCAATGCTGAAATACCTTGAAGCCCCCCGCACCCCCTAATTGTGAGGACAGAGACACTACCAGTGGTGCATGGTGACTTAGTTAATTAAAGCTGACCTTATATGACCAAATGCACTCTTGTATGCGATTGAAAGTGAAAATAGCGTCCAAACATGTGGAACTGTCCCTGTCCCTCCTGGTCTTTAGCTTTAATGTGGACAGACAGTCTGTTTGAGTTAATGGGAGCAGATCAAAATTCAAAAGAAAAAATAATCAAATCCTTCCTTTTTTCAAACGTTTGTTTCGATCTGAGCTACGGTGTCCACTATTTCCTTTGCCCAATTCACAAAGGTTTTCTGTTAATGCGTGATCTCCAATGGGGACACAATGGACATTGAAGTCTCCGGCTACAATCATTGAACCTCCACAGACTTCATCCTGCCATGCTGTTAATATTTCTCTAATAATGTCTTTGAATGATACACTGCATAGGCCATCTGGTGGATCGTACATTGAAATTGACAAGTACTTTTGTTTCGATTTGGGAAAATTCAGGATTGCAGCAGAGAGTAGATTCCGGTTTGACTTATCCAAAGGGTAAGTAATCATGTTCGAATTGCTTCTAACTCCAATACATAGGCGACCACTGGGGTGGCCCTCCTTGCCTTTGCTTGCTTCTCTGTTAATATGGTGACCATCAGTAGCCAGTTTTACGGTTATCCAAGTCTCTTACAACAGCAACAGGTCTGAAGAGTTCAGTAACATCTTTTCTTCTTTCCTAGAAATGAAGGAATTCTACCGCCTAGAATTCCATGATAATATTTTTGGAAATTCCTCCTTCTGGATTGTTCAATTTGGCCACCCCTGATTTGATTGTATCATCCATTTCATTACTCTGATATTTGGGTAATTTGCAGAGTGTTTGAGTGCTTTCAGGAGCAGTGTACCATGGGGCATGTCCTTGTGATTGATAGAGTAAGGATATATATGAGGATTTTACTGGGGATTTTACTGGCAGTATGCAGTATGCAATATCTAAATGCAGCCATTTCAAAATAGGTGCAAAATAGGTGCACAATAGGTGCAAAGCAGTTTTCAGTAACAGAAAGCAGGCATTTTTTTAGGAAAACGGTTTAGCACAGTGTGCTGCTTTTTATAAATGAAGAGGTGCACATGTTTACAAATTGAATGTTTTCATGCGTGCGAACTGTATTAGAAATACATAATTAATTAACCTTATACTAATGGTCCTACTAATATATTAACTGCCCCCATAACATGTTAATGCAGTTCGAAATGCATGGTTTAAAATACACTTTATTTTTTCCATGAAGAGATGCACACTCTGAAATTCATTCCATGTAGTGTTTTCCGTGGAGAGCGGAAATATGCCACTGGCAGGAAGGCAAACAGAAGCAGTTGCTTTGCAGGGTTGAAACCTTCATTGTCTTGAAAAACAAGGGCTGGTACAGGACTCATTCTTTTATTCTGATTGGTAGGGATTAGAGGTGGCACAACGAGCTGATGTCAATTGATAAACAGGAGGAGTTTTCCTAATGAAGAGGGCGATTGGGTAGAGTTCAGATTGAGCTGAGACGGAGGTAGGGGCGGTGCTTCCAAGAAGATTCTGCTGGACTCTATGTGGGTGTGAGCGCTGGCTACAAACCTAAACAGCTGGGAGCTCCCCACACGAGTTGCTGGCTTTGATGTGAAGGAGTCCTTAGCGCTGGGTCTGCGAAGCAGCGAGGTTGTGCAGATAAGGTCCTGACAACGAGAGTTTCAGACTTTACTGGCCTGGTGAGTTAGGTGCCAAGTGAGGAATGAGAATGAATGGGAGATTTGTTGGCAGTGCAGGGAGTTAGAAAAAAATAATACCATCTGTTCATGTATTTCTCTCTCCATGTTTAAAAGTACTGAACAACAAATTCGTTTTTTGTTTTTGCAATGTGCCTGTTGTTTTCTGTACTCTTTTATATTTTGCAGGCTTGATGCTGTGAAATCATGTGGTAAAATGTAACTATGTTTAAAACAATATAATGCATAGTGTACAAAAAACAAAGGCTGGGATTTTGGTGTCATTTCATGCATCTGTGAATCATTTCCACACAGGGGAATCACAAGGGTTTGATGTTTATACCAGAGCGGTAAAGCATTTGCTATTTGATCACCAGTGTTAAAGGTAGTGAACAAAAGGGTAGATAGATATATATATCTTCCAGATAGAAGGGTGTGTGTGTCGGTGTGAATGAGCCCTTCTTTGCATGCGGAAACGAAGGCAGTGTCATCAGGACACATAGATTACTCGATGCAAATAAGGCAATAATACCAGCCACATACAATAGGTGGCGTTCTGAATAAACTCACTGGGTTCTCTAAAAGTGTGATAGGTCTGGGGGTTCTCTACAGGTGACCAAAAGACATTCTAATAGAGAGGAAAGGTTTGTTTTATGATGGGGCTGTAGTATGAAAAGCCATGCTCACCACTATACCACAAAAATAAGGTAATTCTGAAAATACCACAAAATAGAATACCACTAAAATTACCACCAACACAAGCTAACACAATATTATCACCAAAATAGGGTTATACTAAACTATCTCTAAATGTAAGGCCAGTTTACTGCCAGTTTACCACCAAAATATCATGGGAAGAAAATATTGACAAATCCCGAATTTGCCCCAATAAGACAAAACCTCCTACAATACTCACATCCTCTCTGTTGGTATGTGTGTGCAAGTGCCATTTGTGCAGCATTTGTTTTTAGTACATGTTGTATTTCAAATTCTAGTTTTTGTAATTGATTTACTGACAAACAGATTCAATCCACAACAACGGGGGACACAAACGTTGCATCGACCTAATGACTGCTGCTGCCCAACTCCAGCAGTTCCACCTTGAGCAGATCTCTCGTGGAATGTATTCCCAAGTCCAGGGTCAGGTCTAATAGCCACAAGAGCTGTGAGCGATTGATATAAGGGCAAACGCTGGAAGTGTACTTCTCCCATATTCGGATCGTATTTCCATGGGGCAGATTAACATTGCAGGCATTTGCTGATGCAAGAGCAAGTTGGCCATGAACATTTTGTGGCTTGCCCCCAGTAACCATTTCTGCAAAATCTATTTGATTTACAACTTGCAATCTGCTGGCTATTTCACCTCTCTTTTACACTGGTAACCAGACAAAAGCAGAGGTTTGTTGAACTACTTCTGGGTCATACGTTTGTGTTGACTGTTGAGTTTCAACAGAGTATTGGTCGCTTGTGTCACTGTTTTTTTTTGGCATCCGGATCTTTTCTCTTTTGGTTTTTTAATTAACCTTCTAAACAGACAATATCTACTTGATTAGATAAGGCCATGCCTGTTCATGTTTTCTCTGTGCACCCTCACTTGACTGACTGTCCCCCCATGTTCTTTCTTCTTCGCCTACTTCGGTGCTTTTTGTTGATGGGCCACTTGTTTCTTTGGTTTAGCTTTCTTGGTCTTCCTGCATTTAATTTCTCTCATGCTCAAGCAGTTTTCCTCATATAATACCTGGGCCCAATTCCAACCCTAGCATGGGGCTTTTTTCCAAGTCAATAGTTGGTATTATTAGAGGCATACCATAACCCTCTTCATCAAAATAGTTAATATTTTGTCTTATAGCATTTTGGTCACCAGCAGTGTGGGCCATCTCGCTCTATGTTAAAATTAGATCCACCACTTTGGCCAATATGTATTTAATATCACGCTGCTCATGTACGAGTGAGGAGCAGAGGGAGAATTTGGCTTCCAATGTGGCCGCAATGCCATCCATTCAGGTCTTCACAGATGTCCCAATATTGAAAATTATTTGTTCTTGATTTATTTCCCTCTGGTGTAGTCACACAGGAATCTAAGTCGGAAGCATGTCCATTTAAGTCTGGGGAGGCCGGCAGATTAGTGCTGAGTATCGGCAGTGGGTCAGTCACACATTCTGAGGGTGTTATAGTTGGTGGGCACTCTAGAACATCCCCCAGCAGCTTTAAAAAATACATTGAGGAGAGAATTGCCATTTTCCATGGGAATTGAAGTAGAGGGAGATTTCATTGGTGTTGACTTGTTCAGGTTTTGTGCGTTCTGCTCTGTTGCTTTATTTGAAACAACAGGGAAAAATCTGGTTATTTTTGTACTATATGTTTTTTTTATTTAGCCCAACTACATTTGAAAGTACTTTTTGAGGCAAGGACTCAGCCGAGTGCGTGTTGAGGAACCAGTGAAACCAGACTTTGGAAGTATGTTAATTTTAGACGTTCCTCGCTGAAGTGACTTGCCTGCTCTTAAGGTAGCACTTGCTGTCCCCACCAGGCTACACAGTGTAATCGTCAGGGGTGTTGCTAGGTCTGGAAAAGACCCGGGCTACTCTGATGTCAGAACTGTTGAGACTGGGGTCTAGCAAGCCTTTTGGCTGTAGCTCCTGAGATTCTATCTGGGGCTACAACCAAAAGATCAGGGGCTATAGCCCTCTTAGCCCCCCCCTAGCAATGCCTCTGGTAATAGTCCTAGGAAGGGGAGGCAAGTCTCTTTCTGTCCTTATTTGTTCCCGTTATTGTCACCTTCTTGCTTTTCATTCTTCATTGAACTTGTTGGTGTTCAATTACAACCAAAGCAAAAGATAGCACAGAATAACCCTTTGTCCTTCATAAGCAGCTAGACAAACAAGCAGCTCTCAATAAGTTCCTCACCTTGCAAGGGTGTATAAAAGCTTGCTGAAAGGCTATAAAGGTCCTGATTTGCAACACGTGCGGCATTTAAAACAAAAGAGCAGTTCCAATGCCGTATAGCATATATTTACGGACTGCCGCAATCGCTCCTTTGCTAACTATCTGCCAAACACAAGACCGTATTTACTAGAGGGGCTCAAAGGCTGTGAGCCTGGAGTTGCCCCCCGTTAGTCAGGCTTTTTGGTAATCTCGTGGCCAGCACAGTTTCAGCTTGTGTTGTAGTTTCAAGGAGAGTAATGTTGGGTAGCGATATACTATGAATTGAACGCCAGCGCGTTGTGAGTTTAATGTACTTCTTTGAATTTCAGTCACAGTGAAGAAAGCTTTGTTTGCCGCAATTGCCACGTGTGAGTTATTGCAAAAGAGATCAAAGGCAACAGTCAAATATTCAAAGAATGAAAAATCTAATGTACCAATCTTCTGCCGGTCGCCTTTTGGAGATTGCTGAGACTGGTTTCACCTCAGCGATCAACTTTGTGAACGCTCCGCATTCTGAATAGGCTTAAGTAAGGAGGGTCCAACTGTAGCCACAATGTTGCAAGGAAAGAAAGGCTCTGGAAACATTCTGCAGCACTGCTGAGACTACTTCCCCTCAGCGATCAACTCTGCGAACGCTCCACATTCTGAATAGGCTTAAGTAAGGAGGGTCCAACTGCAGCCACATTGTTGAAAGGATGGAAAGACTCTGGCAACATTCCCCAGCACTGCTGGGACTGCTTTCACCTCAGAGATCAACTCCACCAAATACTAAGTAGTAGTATCCATATCTTAAAAAGTCAAAATAGACAATCCAGAAAAAGTATCATCCTATATCCAGAATGTTACTGTTAGTCAAGAACACTAGTGCTAGATGTTGCTTAAGAACGGTTACCAGTCATTTGGTCGAAAAAAATTGGTCGACCAGACAAATGGTCGAACCAATTTGGTCGAAAACCAAATGGTCGAATTTGTTTTTTTTTATTTTCACCCCTTTTTTTGGGGGGGGGGGTCCCCCCAACCCCCTTTTTTTTCTAAGAAACCCTTTTTTTTCAAAACGAAAACCCGAAATATATATATATATATAAATAAAAAAAAAAATTCGGCCATTTGGTTTTCGACCAAATTCCGTCGACCAAATGTCTTTTGACCAGTTTTCATTCGACCAAATGTCTGGACACCCTTAAGAACCACTGGAGAAAATGCTACCAAGGGTGTAAGCAGTTTTCTTTGCGCAAACAAGAACCTTTGACCAGGGATTTCACCTACAAGCAGTATTGACCAAATCCATGCAATGATCAAAATGCAGACTCGTTTTGGTACTTGTTCATCAAAAACAGTATTTGCCCTTTTTCAAAGCCTTCTGCTGTGGGGTGTTTTAATAAAGATATGAATGCATAGGAAGCTTGTGTAGCTTCCAACCATATTACATCAACATCACAAGGCCCTGGTGCTATCTGGACTCAGTGATGAGCGGACCGGACTGCTTGACGTCATTGGTGGATTCAGATAGTGGTACGTCCTGGCCCCCATAAATCAAGAGGGCCCCCATAAATCAAGAGGGAGAATGCGCATCCTTGACAACTGATGCTGACCGTCCCTGTGCTGCAAAGGGAAGAAACACTCACATCACATTTTTTTTATAGGCAATTCCATATTGATGGTGAGAAACCTATTAGCAGCCCAGAAATGTTTACAGACATTTGCCGGCTTACATACTAGAAATAAAATATACATTAATGCACACAAAACCAGATATACGGTACTGGACACAAACTAAAAATCTATACTCCCGTTGGTGGTAGGTGTTAAGTGAAGCGGAAAGAGTATGTCATTGGGCCTCATTACACGGTAGGCGGTAAGGGTCAACCGTCACCGGTAATGGTACCGGTGACCGTTAACCCTTATCGCCTTACTACGAGGTCCCTTAGCGGGTTGGTACTTTAACGCCTGCTTTGCAGGCGTTAAAAACCAACCCGCTAAGGGACCTTGGTGCTAATTACGGCACCGCAAATTTGCGGTACCGTAATTAGCACCTTCACCATTCCCATTATGCCCTATGGGGCAAAAATGGGAATGGAGAAGGGCAATGGTGGAAGGGGGAATTACCGCCCCGCCACCTTGGAATAGGGCGTGAATTCCCCTTTCCATCAAGGTGGTGCTGGTATTTTACCGGCATGGACCATGGTGCTATTAGCCTACCGTGTAATGAGGCCCATTGTATTAACATTAGCTTTGTGTTGGCAGAAAAAATATGTTGGCACTTGCAAATATAGAAAATGAAAATCAGTTGCAGAAAAGAACAGCGCTGCAATCAACAGTTTTACTCAAAAATAGATTGATTACTAAGTGCAAATAGGGTGCAAGATTGTGAGAGAAAGTCTATTGCTGTCACAATTGGCTAATTAGAATAACTTGCCATAGTTGCTCCTGCTGAAACTCCTCACATCTACACTAATAAGTGTTACACAACTGGGGTGGATAGAATTGGGTGGAAAAAATCAGACTGCGCGCCTTTTGATTTAATTGTGGGTGTCCTTAAAGAAAAACAGCTCTTTGTCTGGTATAGAACTGTGCGAAACACACATAAAATGGAAAGTCACGTGGATCCCTTGTATACATCAGCACTCCAAACAACCGTCGACCTTCCTGGAAGTTTTAAGAAAAGGCTCCAAGGATCTAATGAAAGAACATGGCGACGGGGCCTCAGTACAAGCAGTGAATGCTCTGAGCCTGCTAGCATTGGCCGATTTAGAATTTACATCAATGCCAGGAATGGAACTGTATTTTGGGGAAATGCCCCCATCAACATGAATATGTTATTTGATATTACTGTGTCTTGTGAAATAGACTGTTTTTTGCCCTTTATATTTTGCTTGGCCTCTCTGTGCTTTGCTTTATGCAAATAAAAGTGTGGGTTTATGTGTGGGTTAGTGGGAGCAACGGGAGAAGGCCATTGGTTGCTGTTGGATCAGCTGTGCAAGGAAGACCATGGGCCTCATTACACGGAAGGCGGTGAGCCATGGCGCTATTAGCGCCATGGCTCATGCCGGTAAAATACCGGCACCGCCTTGGCGAAAGGGGATTTACCGCCCCATTCCAAGGTTGGTGGGGCGGTAAATCCCCCTTCCGCCATTGCCCTTCCCCATTCCCATTTCTGCCCCATAGGGCTCTATGGGAATGGGGAAGGCGCTAATTACGGCACCGCAATTTTGCGGTGCCGTAATTAGCTCCGAGGTCCCTTAGTGGGTTGGTTTTTAACGCCTGCAAAAAGCAGGTGTTAAAGCACCAACCCGCTAAGGGACCTCGTAGTACGGCGGTAAGGGTTAACGGTCACCGTTGCCATTAACGGTGACCGTTAACCCTTACCGCCGTCCGTGTAATGAGGCCCCATGTGTTCCCATTACATGCATGTGAAGGAGCAACTCCTTTGCGTGCCGTATGCGTTAGGGTTCTTTTCTACTTGCCTGCAGATTAATACAGGGGTGTGGTGAGGCAACAAGAGTGTGTGACAAAGTTGTGGTGTAGTGGGTGATTTACTTGTGTGAGAAAAGGTGCATTTGCTATTTTGGGGTTGTGTGGGTGTTGCTTTGTGTAGCTAGCTTGGACTTTGAAAATGGGCATTAACATAACCATACATGCAGAATAGTATGAGCTAGTGGCAGAATATGGCAAGACATACCTTACCGGCATCTGTTACCATGGCAATGCTGTGGTTGCAATGGGTGTGGTTGGAATGTGGTGTGTGGTTGTTTATGACACTTGCAAGTATATGATGTGTGTCAGGCCACATTGATTTGTCAACAAGGGTGGACTGGACTATTAGGGACTCTGGAGTTTTGCAGTAGGCCTCTGAATCTGGGACTTCTTGTGTGTGGTAACTTATTCAAATTCCACATTTTCTCATAGGAAAAGGCTTGGGCTTGCTGAACATGGACAAAATGAAGCTACTTTGAACATTATTTCCAGGGCCTCTTTTAGTTCCCAGTCTACTCTTCTGTGTCACTCCATACAAGACTGCATGTTGCTGCAGTTAGAAAATCTGCAAGGTGTCAGGCGCAGTCAGAAGGGACGTCCAAGTCAATTAACTACACATTGTGGGTCCTGTGTTTGACCCCAGACATAGAGTGACTTATCATAATGTAATATAGCCTAACACCGCATAATATATAGCCCACATGCACAGCAAGGCATGAGAAGACATAAATGACATAAGGCCCAACAGAAATAATCGAGCATAAAAGGCACGAAAAGACATAACAAAGAAAACAAGACACAGCAGGAACCCCACACTCAGTCAGTAGACACCTCCCACTGCTTCTGTCAGTCCCATTCTCCTCATTCTTACACACACACACACGCGCGCGCGTAATTCTACACATCTATGCTTTAGGCATCAATGAATGGCAGCGAAGAGGTGGGGAGGACTGGGGACTCCTTCCATAAGGGTTCTTTGCGGCATACGCTTTGGGGGACAGAGAAGAGAGAGACACGGCGGGAGAAACAGAGACAGCTAGAGACATAGAGAAAGAGAGAGAGAGAAAGAGAGAGAGAGAGAGAGAAGCATCACCGGCCAAGGAAGCAGAAAAGGGACATATAAATGAGCGTTTTCAGCTTCGTATTCTATTCTGCAATGTGTTTTTTATTATTTATTTAAATAGAATAACATCAAATGTTTCCTTCTAAGCATTTATGTGATTGCCCACTCCATGATATGCCTGACTAAATTAATCTAGTTTATCCAAGATCTCCAATTGCCGCTTATCAGGTTTAAGCAAGTTGGTTATTCTTTCCTTGAAAGTTTATATGACTTTGCCTTATAGTACTTCGAGTTATCAAGAGAAAATGCCACTCGTTACATTCATTAACATGATATGAGTTAAAATCAAGGGCCTGCAGAACAGTATGAGTGGGTTCTACATGCTAGCAAAATAAATGAATGGTTGAGGAGTGACACTCAATGAGAAAAGTGGGCCGTCTTTCGGCAACATTACTAGGTTTTTGGGATTCAGAATTTCCTACTCAATAGTTACTTTTCGTCCAGATTACTGCTGCGTGGGAGAAGGGAAAGCATGTTCTGCTGTCGATCCAGAGGCATGGCTAGGATTGTCCAACACGTGGGGACTGAAGCTAACGTAGTTTGGCCCACTGCAGTGACATTAACATCTGTAAATGCCTGCACAGTGCTGTTAAGTGGCATTTACAGATTTTGGGTGGGCCTTGCCCGCTCACGCCCTACCCTGTCTATGCCTCTGTGTCAATCAGGGCATTTATCCCGGGAAGCCGGGTACACTCCCATCTACTAAAAGCGCTGCCATTGTTTTGCTGTAACTCCTCCTCACTTTCTTTGGTATTGCTCATTCCATGTGTTAGTTAGTCCCCATACGTATTACTTTTGCCCATAAGGTTGCAATTTAGCATCACTTATAAACGTGAAAGTATTACAAAGAGGATAGAGATAGCAGACTAGTGGGATGTGAGTGCGGGCAAACAGTCAATGGGTGTTGTTTGGTTTGTTTACCCACTCATTGACTGCCCATGGCCATGCTAATCTATTGACCATACTAGCCTACTACCTGCCCTGTCTTTCAGCTTCAATAATATTATGAGTCATGCAATTTTATTTATTTATTTATTTATTTATTGGCACATTTATAAAGCGCACATATCCCAGAGGCATCTAGGCGCTCAAACTTAAGAAATTGGTTACAGAGGTGAGCTTCTTCATTTACAAATGCATTACATCATGTATTCACATCATACAAGTATAAATATCTACATATCAGACAAGCATTGCAAAAAATTACAGGGCTCTAATGAGTCAAAGTGAGCAGTTATGGCACTTCATGAATTCGAGACAGGTATAGCAAATGATACTTAGGGTAGCAGGTTCTAGTACGTTATTGGCATTGCAAGGTTATTGTCTTTATGAAGGTTGGCACAGGGCATGGAATAGGCTATCTGGGCTAGGGTCAGTATCTATTGCAGGGAATCAAAGCTGTCTAGAGAGGATATTGATATTACAAGGAGCTGTTTGTCTTCCCATTCCTCAGATATTTGGATCTGTTTTAACTTGAAATCCAATTTCCACTCTCACTTGTAAGACTTTAAAACAGCAAGGGTAGTGTTGTTGGTTTTATTGGAATGATGCCCTACTATTTTTTAAGCTTTTGTCAAATACTGGACAAGTTTTTCAAGCAGTCATTTTTTACACCCCATTTTCCGCAATGTAGCCAGTGCCAAAAAGGATTGTCTTGTTACCTGAAATTGAATTGTTTCCTTCTCTTTTTAAATCTTTGCCACAAACAGAATTAGCTTTGCAAACATCAATCTTGAACAACAATCTCTGGCAATCCCTTTGTGCAATCCAGGCCTCCTAAAGGACCAGAACATCACTTGACCCAACCCACGGTCCCATTTCTTCACCTGTTAATCTTTGGGCACTCTTGTCCAGGCAGTCAGCGAAGGGCAAAGGCTGAGGGTGCATCCTGTTTGCCTGTTCATCCGGCACACAAGTCCTACTTTACAACGCCCTCTACTCTGACTCATTGGACCACAGAGCATTATGGTATGGAGCAGAGTTATGAATTATTTACCAATGTAATATTTGGCCACTTTGATAATTTGCCACTCTGATAGTTGGCCACTTAGATAGTTTGTCATTTTGATGATTTGTCACTTTGATAGTTTTGCACAGTGATATCTTCCCACTTTGATAATTTAACACTGTGATATTTGACCACAATATTTGCTACCTAATAGTTTGCCACTGTGATATTTTACCACCTTGAGAAGCTGCCAAAGTGATATTTAACAACTCTGATAGTATGCCAGTATGATATTTTTCCAGATCAAATGTTCGCAATTGAGACCTTGTGCCACGTTTGCCACAGTGATATGCCATTTTGACAGTTTGCCACAGTGATTCTTTCTCTTGGCAGTTTCATAATTTACCTACAGGAAATTTTGCCAGTGGTATATTTTCATAATTTTACACTCGTTTATGTCCCTGCTAAATTATTTTGCCACTTTGATAATTAACCATTTTGTTAATGTGCACTGTGATAATCTGACACTGTAATATTTTCCCACATTGATAATTTGCCACTTTTATCATTTGTAACTGAGATATTTCACCACTGTGATATTTTGCCACTTTGGTTATTTACCATTGTGATATTTCACCACTTTAATAATTTCCCACTGTAACATTTCCCACTTTGATAGTTTACCACTGTAATACTTTGATATTTTGATTACTTGTGCTGCAATATTTTACCACAGTGATATTTTACCACTTTAATAATTTACCACTTGCACAATGTTCCACTTTGATATTTTGCAAGTGAGATATTTGAACATCTTGATCATTTCTTTATTGGGATATTTCAGCACTATATTTCACCACTTTGAAAATGTACCACTGTTCATAGTTTGACACTAGGATATTTGTCACTTTGATGCCTCGCCACTTAGGTAATGTACTACTGTTATATTCCTCAATTTGATATTTCACCACTGTGATATTTATCAACTTTGACAATGTTCTACTTTGAGAATTGCCCACTGAAGTATTCTGCTTGTGGGTTACTTTGCCACTTTGCTCTTTTGCCAGTGTTACATTTGCCACTCAGATAATTTGCCACTCAGATAATTCGCCACTTGGATAATTCAGTAGTTTGATAAATATTTGATAGCTGTTCCGCAGGGATAGTCCTGACAACAATACTCACTTCCTGCACTTCCGTGTTGCCAGAACAAAAAAGCACTCCCTAACATTTCCACCAGAGCTACATCACAAATAAATGTGGGAGGGATTGGGTGATCCCTCTAAAAGCCACAGATAAAGAAGTAACAACACAAACACAGGAGCAAGTGGGAAAAGAGGAGAAAGAATCAAAGAATATCACTTTGCTGTAACATTTCAAAAAGATTAGATGATCTGAAAAACTAAATGAAAGAATGTATATTCAGCACCACAGAACACAAGAGATTAACACAGATCCGAGAAATGCTGCCCACAAAAAAAGATATCCGTACATCAGAGATGACCACAGGCCTGATTATCAGAATTCAATTGCTGCTAATGAAGAAAATAAGAGAATAAATAGAAGAGTGAGATTTAGAGACACCCCCTACAGTAGTACTGAAGGCAGTATGGATGGGTGAACAGGGTCTATGTGAAGATCATTCATCTTCACACAGAAGAGAAAATATTGAACACAAAGATAGAGGTCCATACAGGGCCAGGAACAGAGGAAGAGGCTCGGAAGAGGTAAACATTCTACAGGAAGGGGCCTCCCATGACATTGGGAAGAACAGAACCTGAACTCAACCAGCAGGGGATGACTCTGGTAGAAAATCTATTGGATTATAAATGAACTCAACCATAAAAAGCAGTTTTAGAGAAGCAGCTCAGTTATGTGTTGTCAAGAAATGATGATCCTTTGCTATTTCAAACAGAATTCCAGATTTTCATGAGAAAAATATATTTACATGAATATTTTGAAGATACCGAGTATTCACCATCTAAGAACAGACCAGGATCGAAAAATACTTCGAAGCCAAGGTTTTTTTTAAATGAAGTTCTAAAAGATAGTGGAATCCTGAGAGAAAGATAGATCCACCATACAGAAGAACTAAGGCAAAAAACCAAAGCACTTAGAGATTTAGCTAAGAATGAGAATATAGTTGCACGAATGACAAAGGGGGAGCAATGATCATTCAAAATAGAGATGATTATGTTACAGAATGCAATAGAAAACTAGCAGACACCAATACATACAGATTTATTTTAGAAGATCTACATCCTACTTTACAATGTATATTAGAAACTCAAATAATAAAGGCAAATGATAATGACTCTGAGGACATGAAAATTATGTCTCTATACAAACAGATCAGACGACACTGTTTTTATACCATTTCCAAAATACGCAAACAAAACGATAAGCCCAGGAATGTCCAATCATTTCAGCAGTATCTTCAATCCTAGGACCACTTTCAAAATATGCTGATGTTTTTTTTTTAATTATAATTTATTCCCACTATGAAGTCTTATGTTAAAGATACTGGAGACATTAATAAATAATGGATTGAAAAATCATGATTTTGACATACCTAAACGTAAATGAATAGAGTTGGATATAGTATCCTTAAACATGAAAATCCCACAACAGGCAACTTCAGAATTTGTCTAAACAACATTAATTAATGATAACATTACTGAATATATACCAAAAGAATGTATACGTCTTTATACAGAAATGGTGTGATAAATAACTTTTTCCAATTTCAAAGTGATGTATACCTATACATAGATCATATGGTGTTGGGAGCTACAATAGCTCCCAGTGTGGTAAAAGTATATAAGAATAGCATTGAGCATAACATAATCATTAATTCATATGTTTATATGGATACAAATCGTTTAAACAAATGCCAAACAAAAACAATATTGTACAATGCAAAACAAAAAATAAGTTAAGCATCATATAAAATATCCAAATGCATTTACAGGCCTCAGAACCATCTCCCCGAAGTCAATTTGAGACTTTGGAATGACATTTCCTCACTTTCATGGCCGTCTTTAAATAGGTCAATAAAGTCCAAGTCACACACAGCAAATCAGCCATGAGCAGAAAATATAGAGCTGGGGAATTGTGATTTCTGAGCACTGGAGAAATTGTTTGCTGCCTCTTCTGTAAAAAAGCTGAAATAATCTACTCCAAAACGAACACTCCTGAAAATAATCTCATATTGATGAAGCTTTATATTGAGGCTGTCATAGGTTTGTGGCAAGGGATATAGTCATTAAGAATGTACTCATACCATCAATGATGATCATTTAAATATCCTAGATTTGGCAATTTATGAAACACGAGGAGAATTAAAAGTTAAAACATGTCAGAAAATCACAGATACACATGCCTTACTACATAGTTTGAGTTATCAGCTGAAAACTGTTAAAGAGAATTTACCATGTGGTCAATTTTTAGCAGGGCCATCTTAACCACTTTGGGGGCACGGGCACGGAGACCTTTGGGGCCCCCCTCTAACAGACCAAAGGAATTAAGGGATATAGAATATCTAGTGCGCCGCACCCCGTGTCACGATAACAACCCATAGCTTGATATGCTGCCTCGCAGAGATCAAAATAAGCATGGTAAACTTCGTTTCAGATACCTTACACTCTTCAGTCATGTTGTAATCAGAGTGATAAACAAGTAGCATTTCAAGGGCAACATTAGCAGTCTACGCGAGGGTACTTGTGTTCAAGCATAGATACAGCAAACATGTCATCAATAGCAGCCACGTGGAAGGTATAATGGACATAGTATAACTGCAGGGCACAGAATTTATGACACAGGTATACATAATCCAGGATAGTCTGAGATTAGCTGCCTCCGAGACAACAAACGTGCTCAAGCATGGATACAGACAACCAATAGGAAGCAAGGATAAAACTACACATACCGTAGCATGGAGAGTAGATAACGATTTGAAGATACCAGGAAGGTGTCTTTATCCAGACAGACTTAGATTAGAATCGGGACATGGTTTTCAAGCAGTGTTGTCATTCGAGGGCAAAGAAAGAGGTGGCTGTGGTGTGTAATATATCAATGCTCACTATCATTATAGAGGAAGCAACACTATATATAGCCAGGGAAACCATGAATGAGTCTTTCTTAAAGGTCATACCCTGAGAATGAAATCACTCTGAAGGGCTGACAATTTTGAAAGTTTTAGGGACTTGCAATTTTGACAGGTGAAGAAATATAAAATTAAATGAGATACCCAGGAACACACATTGATTAAAAGGTGAATCTGGGATTTGCACCCACAATTTCTGCTCTTTACCAATTTATTTTCTAGTTTTTACCTTCAACTAAAATAATCCCATTTTACAGAACTGATTTGGAAAATATGAAAATCACATAACTCAATATAAACATGTTAAAAAACAAAACGTTATAGAAACATATTATTAAAAATGGGAATGATTCTAGCTTCATTGGGCCTCATTTTGATCCTGGCGGTAGCCGTGCTGCTAAATACCAGCACGGCTGCCGCTGGAGTCATGATTTTACCAGCACCCGGGGGGCTTTCCAGCTCCGGCAGACCCAGTAATTGCCCATTGCCAGTAATTATTAGTCCCCATTCCCATTGAGCCCCATGGGAGGACGGTAGCACCAGCACCAGTCAGAATGGTGCTGGTGCTACCGTCAGTGTCTGCGAGTGGGTGCCGGTCCACCCGCCAGGTCATACCTGGCGGGCAGAAAGGCACCCACTCACAGATCTTGTAGTTTGCCAGTCCGGTAACAACGGTGCCGGTAGCCTACCGGCACCGTTGTTCCCAGACCGACAAACTTGTAATGAGGCCCATTATCTCCATCATCAAGGAAAGTATATAAATACCAGCAGGCTAATGGATGTGAAGACAAAAAACTGGGCTTAAGGTTACAGCTGGTCTGTTGGGCGACTCGTTCGACCTTGAATTAAATGCAAAAAGATCCAAAATGTGAACAGGGATCTATAACTCCTCTCTTGCTGATATTCACTGATCTGTCGCAAATCACTGGACTGACGGTAAGCCACAAAGAAACCCGTCAAAAATATTAAAGAGAATATGCAAAAGCATAAAAGAAGATCCAGGACATTGCACCTTATTTCAGGTGATTGTAGATGTATTTTAATATTTTTTCTCAAAAAAGTTGCCCTTATGGTATTACACGTGTTTCGTCTCTGCCGGCCTTTTTCAAATTAGGGCTAATATGTTGAACTGATAGAAAGCATATACACAACAATGTATTACATCCTACATATTCAGAGTGGAAGTAAATCAAGAAACATTGAATGCATTGCAAGACAAAACCCATAATACGAAAGTATCAGTGAAATTGAATAGATAACAAATCAAAATATTCAATAATGAGTTCAAAAAAGAATAATTACACAAAGACAGGTGGAAAAGTGTGGAGGGGAGAAACACAGACAAAGCGGGAGACAAAAGACAAATGTTATATTAGTCACAGTTATTACTTATTTGCTGTGTGTATTAAAAGAACCACGGCTACTTCAGGCCAAAACTTACCCACACTGGGGCTCACTGACTTCTTATTCGCGAAAAATGTATTGGGTCGAATCCCATTTTTATCTGCTCCATTACCAAGGAAAGAATGTACAAAATGTCTTTCAGTTCCAAAATCATCTATGCGCGTATCATACATCATTCACTGTAGTGCAAGCGCAGTATACTTCTCCATTAAATAGTGTTTTCTTTTCCGTTATAACATGATAAAGTTAACATTCTACCAGTTAGTATTTATCTTGTAAAGTTAGCAAATCCACATTTCAAAAGCGATCCTCTTGTGGGTCGCTAATGTGCTAGAGCAACAGATGCCACTTACTTGAAGAAGGAAGTAATCACTCGCGTCGGCTTCACTGTTCTACACGGCCGCCATCTTGGGACTAATTTATTTGTTCCCATGGATTCCTGATGCCGTGTGTGCCGCTTCATCTGTTGCTTGGCAACGTGCGCGCGCAGTTCTAAATCTAATGAGTTTGGTTACCTTAGTCTGCATTTGCTTGTGTTGTGAACGCCTTATGTGCCCCTCCGCCCTGTTGCTTGACAACGTGCGCGCGTGGCGAATGTCTACATTTACTCATTAACCAACTAGCGGATTATGAATCCAAATATGTCCTTCAATGGCTGTTTAAGTCAAACCATTTCTGCAAGATCAAGACTAAACACTATTTCATTATTACAGAAATGGTTTAAGGGTGTATACTCACCAAGATCGTACATACACATGTTCGATGAAAGCGGATTAGTTAATTACTATCTATTCAAGAAAAATAAAGGAGTGAGTTGTCAATGGATATGCACGTTGATAATTACTAAGGTTCAACTCAATGTTGGCTTGCCATTCAAAGAAAAGGATAACATTACAGCTGTAAGTCATGCAGTATCGTCTGGACCGTAATAGATAAAACAGCCTTCTCAGCAGTTCCCTCAATTATAACAGGATAGGTGATATAGTCTACATTTAAGTAATTATACGAATGATGCCATTTCAGTCTCCAGGTTTAAGCCCAGTACAGTTGTGTTAAAGAAACAAATGATTTTGGCTTCTGCTTGGCGTAGTGCCCGGACTCGATCCCCTCCTCTCTTATTCAGTGTAACGTGCTGCAAGCCGATAAATTGGATGTCCGACTTATCATCTAACTGATGATTCATTTGCCAATGGATGTGATCTTAAAAGATTTCAGATAGGTTTCTCTTTTGTAAAGCTTTAAATACAACCCAAACACAGGCTTGTGCAATGGTATTTAAAAACATGCAAAACAACTTTGAATTGTACAAAAAAGCAAACCATGTTGTTGTCACATAAGCAGACCTTAACATATGCTGGTAAGAAGTCTGCAATATCTGGTCTGCTCTCTTCTGTCTAGAACTCCTTACACTCAAATGGCCTACATGATAGGAAAGATCAGGTAATTGGCCAAACAATGCCACCAGTATGTGAGAAGAAAACCTTTTCATAGAAGGCAGTACAGTACTGTCAGTGATGTAAGATTTGTCCGGGCTCGCTGTATCGTCTGCTGGCAAAGCCAGGATCCAAGCATGAACGCTTTGGATCCACATTCTGGAATTTGGATGCATAAACACCTAGAACACTTTATTGTCATCATTAGAGGTGCCTGCCTAGGTTTTACAACTCCCCATCTAAACACACCAATTTCTAGACCATCACCATACTGACACTATGTTAGTTTGTATAGCATCCGCTATCTCATGCAGGTACATTAGTGATAACACCTGCAGTGCTATAGAACAAAGTACATATGCATGCAGGCTTAACAACTTCATACATTGGAAATGCTAAGTTGGCCAAGCTGGAATTTGGTATTGTAATCTTGCATGTCAACGCATATCTCTGCAATGAGTGCTTAACACACTGAGCTATCCTCTGAACCATCGGGACACTCAAATGTATCAATATGTATTTCAACTTTGGCTATCTTCGCACATGATCAATATAATCCCCACAGAAAGGTGAGAATGCTACATGTGTTGTGCAACGCAAACTATGTATACCACAGTGAACATAGCATTACAGGATGAAAAGATCAGAACAAAATGTACTTATCAACAACAGACAGAAATTAGGGTTAGCCTTAGCAGCACACCATAGAAAATCCCGATGTGTGATGTTTAATTTTGTTGATTTAGGGAAACTGACTTTTTTTAAATAAGGCTCCTTCTTGGGGCCCTCTCCAACGTGGAGGCCCGGGGCAAGTGCCCCTTTTGCCCTCCCATAAAGACATATCTGATTTTTAGGCCTCCAAAAGAACAGTAGCAGCAACAGAGTTTACACATATGAAGACAATACAATGATATTTAAATTACAAAGCTATTTAAGCATGTATGCCCATTAAATAAGTTAATAAGTTAATATTCATGGTTTTAATAAGTTAATTTAGTTAATAAGGTTTTTTTATGAAGCTGAAATAATCTGTAGCATGTAACTAAAACCATCATTTAAAACTATGTTACCCATAAGTCAAATAGCATTATTATTGTTGTAGCAGTGTAGCAGTGGAAGTTTCACAAGGATCATTAGCAAACTCCTTAAAAAGATAGCACTGAATCAGGCAAGCTTTCCTTGAAGATAGAGTAGCCCGACCTTACAAGACACACAGATAAGTCAAGTAGTGGCGGGTTGTGTACAAAATTAGGAATGGTTTATCAGTTTAAATATTTAATTTGAGTCATTCAGACAAGATAAATGTTTTTCAGGGATCAGTTATATAGTGAGCATGGCCCATTTTAAGGATGCCGTTTGAACTCAAATGGATCTAAAAAACAAATGGTGAATCAAAAAAATGCAAGTAAGACTATTTCATTTAGCACACTAGTGTGTAAAATTGACACTTACATAATACAGAAGAAACTCCTTACATATTGTTCTAGCCGTAAGATTCGCACTTGAAAGATAGAATGTCTAGCAACATGATATTAAAACAAATAGAAGGGAAGACAACTACACAGACTATTAACAAATCAGTTATGTATGTAAACAAGGGACCTCTAAAAACTTTATAAGATTTTGTTTTAAAAAGCCTTTACACACTGAAGTAAAATGTATATTTTCCCTTACTGATGGCAAACTATTTAGAGAATACAAAGTAAAGAAGACAGACTACAATGAGAACTATCTAGCCAATTTTAAAAACCAATTAGTACATGTTTGTAGATTGAACGACATGACCCCTGAAGAATGTTGTGCATTATGAGCGCACAGAGGACAGAAACACGTGTATGTCAAGTACAAGACATATAGCACTAGTATAGTATCTGTAGTTGATATTCTCAATGGCTGATCATTTGGGAAGTGAACAAAATTGATGGTCCCAAAAAATTATAATAGAGTTTTTATGTGGCTTATTGGTTTGTTTCTTGATTGAAAACATTCAATAATTATCTTGTTTGCGTTGTATTAGTTAAGCAATAGAACCCGAGAGTCGGGAGCATTTCTGACTCAGGTAATGCCCCAGGGCCCATAGGTAAGGACCCGAGCGAAGCAAGGAAGGATGAGCTATGTTTTTGAATCATTCTGCATTGTAAATGTGCATGAAATGTGTGTATTTTTTATTTAAAGATTTCCATTAGATATGAATAAATGGGACAAAAAGAAGCATTTAATTATACATTTCTATACTTTGTGTAAACATAAGTGTACAGAAACTGATTTAAATTTAAGGGGGAGCCTGAGTCTTGCTTTAGATTGTGACTTTCAAAGCATCACTTAGTATATAAAGTTGATTGTCGGGCAATGGCTGTGTTAGGATACAGAAACCCTACTCTTTATTGAATAGGTATAGACACATTTCAACACATATGTACACTAACCATATACTGGGCCAGGAAAAAGTCAGTTTCAGACTTGTCAGATGGACATCAGCACTATTAATCATCTGGGATGGCATGAAAATAAACTCAGATAGCAACACCACCTGTGCATTGATACTATTAAACAGTTCAGTGGCTTTTGACACAGCCAACCATGCAACCCTCATAAAAAGAATAGAATAAACAGGTGTAAGCAACATCGTGCAACAGTAGATGATATCCTTCACGACAGAAAAAATGGAAACCATCTGATTACCCCTTTCAGCCCAACCCAACATACCCTCACATGCAGTGTTACACAAGGCTCATTCCTCTCAACACCACTCCTTAACATCTATATGGCTCCTCTCATCAAGTGACATAGGCTTGCATGCTACAACTAAATAGATGATACTGAAATCCTCTCCAAATCCTCCACCAGCAAGCACATAGACCAAACCCTCGTCATATTCCTCTCACAAATCAATGCATGGTTGAACAGCAACAACTTTAAACGCAACCCAGATAAAACTGAAATCATAAACCCGCCCAACAACACTTGAGAAATGAGAACCAAACCAGAAGCCGCCAAAGTGGTTAAACATCTCAGAATCCTGATGGACAATGAGCTAACACTGGATCCTCAAGTTAATGCAGTAGTAAAGAATTGTTTCTTCAACCTACGATCTATCAAACAGATATTACTTTTTTCTCACTTTTCCACAAAGAACACTCGCCATTATCTCACTTTTCATATCAAGAATAGATTAGACAAAATGCATCGACCTTGGCATGCCTGACTACATCATCAAAAAACTAAAACGCTGCAGCAAGACTTCTAGTAAGACTCAAGAAGAGAGAACATGTCATGCCAACACTAAGGCACTACACTGCCTATCGATCAAAAGGATCTATTTCAAAACAGTCTGCCTTCTCCACAGAGCAGTTCACAACCAAGAAGCAGAAATCCTGCAAGATCATATCTTCATCTACAGACTAAACAGAGCCCTAAGCTCTAGCAATGACATAATGCCTTGAACCCAAACATGATTTGAAAATGAAATATGGTCGATTAGCATTTTCAAGCATCTCAACAAAACTCCGGAACTCCCTTTCCAAGGGAATACGCTCAACAGAGGAGCACCTAACCTTTAGGTAGGAAGTAAAATCATAAGTGTTTAAATATGCTGTGCTAACTCTCAAGCCATAGGCAATTGCAGAAGAGAGAGACCAAGTGTAGCTGACCATGGCATGCTGGGTTTATTATCCAACAAGCTACCTGCATGTCGGAGACTTAACCAGATGACATGAGGATTGCACTCCCTTTCCCCCACTAACCGATACTAAAACCCTCCGTACTTATGCAAACACAAAACATGCAAACACATTGCCTCACACTCATGACACCTATTATACCCCCGCAATGACACCAAACAGCAGAACTCCACACCTCCTCCAATAACACACACAAGCTCAACGCGGCCAATGCATCCAAATGCCATGGCCACACAAGGCCTCCCATATGCACGCAAACACCTTGCAAGCCCACCAACCTACACCACCTAAAAAAAAACACACACAGTGACTGGTTTTTCCGAACCGGAACTACCAACAACATAGCAACAGCTTTTCTCCACTCTCCCTATCGACCCACTCCCAAACCAACCACTCTCTTATTTTCAGATCAGCCAGAGCGACTGGAGAACATGAAAATGTCAGCAATGCACGCTATAAATCCCACTAACATAACATAGCAAAACACAACTCTACGTAACCTAACATAACCTAAGATAATATTATCAGTGAAAATAGTTCCTAACTTCTCCAATCTCTCACGAGAAGCGTGCACCTTCTCTGTTCCCAAATGGCATCAACAGTCTATTGAGCAAATGCTTTTCAAGAGTTTTGCCAATCCTCTTTCTGAAGTGAATGGTAAAGTTAAATATTTACATATATATATATATGGGGGGCGCTGTTGAGCAGCCTGAAAATGGCCGCCTAGCCATAGAGCTCTGTGTGGCTGGGACCTGAAATCCGGCATCATCAGTGGAGCTACATTTTTTCAACACAACGCCAGTCCTGATTGAAGCCGACATCGCGCCGCACATTCTGCTGTTTTTCTGATCCAAATCGGGCGCTGGGGGCCCCGCTGGACCGTGTTGGAATTCTCGGCCTACCTTCCTGGGTCCGCCCCGACGTTGCCTGAGGTCTGGCGTGGCGCGGCCCGCCTCCAGGGAGGATCCCGGCCACTGGGCTGCAGAGCATGAGGACAGCGCTCTCAGTCACCGATGCCGTCGGGTGGCGACGTGTGTGCCCCAGGACCCATCTGTGAACTGGGGCCTCCCCTGCCCCTGGCCGCACTAGTCCGGAGGACCAGAGCGACGTCCAGGCTTGTGTCTGCCACTGCCCTGCCTCCCCTCCTCTTCATCGCAGCACCGCGGCCCAGCTCCATCTCCCAAGTGGGACGCTGGATCCGGCGGACTCCCCATTGACACTTGGAGACCCGGGGTGGCTTTCCGCGGGTGCCGGCCTGCATCCGCGGCCAGGTGAGGAGCTGGGCTGGGTTGGGGGCTTGCCCCCCTTGGTATTGCTGCATCCCCACCCCGGTGCACTTTTTACGGTGCGGGTGCTGGCCCATCCTGCCTGCCTGCGCCGCCTTGCTGCCTGCCCGCGGCCCGCTCCCTGGGCCCAGCTGACCACCGGGGCCTACGACATTTATGGGCGCTCTGGGCCACGGGCGCCTCCCGGCTGACCGGCGCCGGACTAGGGGCTCACACTGCCACACTGCCACGCCTCCCACTCATGATGCGAGCTGCCCTGGGGAGCACTGCCTCACGCTGAACACGCTGACGCTGTCACGCTCACCTGATTCCCACGGAGGCGCAGGTCAGGCTTCGAGTGCTGATGCTTCTTCAATGGTGAAGCGCAGGACTCTGATGATGGACAGGAAGGGCCCCTCTACTCTGGCTTTTCTGGCTCGCAGGAATATTCCCCTGTGCATGAAAAGGGAGTATTACCTACTGACGGAATAATGCTCAAGCCTCCCACTCCCTTCCAACCCTTCACGATTCCCTTCCACGATTACCCGTGAAGTCTCACCTTAGGGTCTGGAAGGATGAGTTCTCCATCCTGCTTCTCATGCAGGGGCGCGTTGAAACCCAGTTACTTCACTGGATTGAGGTTTGATGGGAGCTCAAAATAAGCTTGAGGTGAGGCGCTGTAAGAGTTCTGTTGCAAGTTCAAAGTTCAAGCTTAATAATAATGTTCATTGTCTTATTGCAGCAAGCGCTAATGCTTATGTCTTTTTCCCCCTAGGGGCCGGGGTTCGGAATGCCGGAGATATGGCGCCGACCCGAAGTGTAAGTTCTGGATGAGCGTTCAGGTAATGTCTTTGCAGTCGCTCATTCAATGTCTTTGTCTTTTTTCCCCATAGGGGCCGGGGTCCGGAATGCCAGGAAGCGGCAGGACCCGAAATGAAATGGGAATGACCCAACAGGTAAGTCTTAGAAGGAAACTGAGCTTTTCCTATTTCCCTTCCTTCTCTCACCTTGTTTTCATGTCTTTTCTCTCTAGGCTCTGTGAAGTGGGTGCGGATCCGGATGATCGCTGCTGAAGATGGAGGCGCCCAGGAAAGGTGAGTGAAATGCAGCGCTGCAGCGATCGAAGCGAAATGCTTTTAAAATGATGTCTTCCCTTTCAGGATCGTCGGTGTGATGTCTCCGTGATGCAGCTTTAGCAGGTAAGGTCTTCTTTCTCTCCAATTCTCTCTTATCTCCCTTTGCAGGCGACCCAGGATGCTGACAGGCATGGCTGAAGTCCAGATGCAGGAGCTGACACGGTGAGCGTCCAGCTGCGAGGAGCAGAACAACGCGAAGCGTGAGTTGCTGATCGGGCGTGGTTTAAATAGCTTTGGAAGAAGTTCCAGGCATGTATCCTTCCACCGATCAGGTAGGTATCCTTCCCCGACCACACCCAGGTGGAAAGTAGTCCCACAGGTAAAGTAGTTCCATTCAGGCTTCAAGAGGGCCTGGATGTAGCAGCATGGTCTGCATCAGGTAAGTGCACATTAAAACACTTGAACATATGTCTAGCTTTATGAGCCTGGCGCCTAAGGCGCCAGGACAGGGGTCCAACATGAGCCATGGCGCCTAAGGTGCCAGGACTGTGTCCAAAGGGCCCCAGCTTGGGCCCGCTGGCACTTCCCTGGGGGGAATGATGCCTGCCTCTGGGGTTGCTGGGTCGGACCTGGCTCCTTGGATGTAGGCATCATGACAGTACCCCCCCTCAAGGCCCCTCCCAAGGTTGTTCCCTCCGGGGGTTTTGACTTGTTCGGAAATCTCCGGTGGAACCTTTGTATTAATCGAGGTGCGTGAACATGGTTACTAGGCTCCCACAATCTCTCCTAAGGTCCATATCCCTTCCAGTCAACAAGATAGAAGAGTTTTGACTTTAACACCTTGGAGTCTAAAATGTCTTTAACTTCGAATTCTAATTCCCCTTCAATTTGAACGGGGTCCGGAGGCTTGGACAGTCAGGTCCCTGGTTGTACTGGCTTCAAAAGTGATGCATGAAAAACTGGATGAATACACATGTTAGACGGTAAATCCAGTTTAAAGGCCACGGGATTGCTTATAGCCTTGATGGGATAAGGTCCTATGAATCTGGGATTGAAGGTTCGCGGGCCCTTGAGGGGTAAATGTTTCGTTGCTAGCCATACCTGGTCTCCTACTTGGTAAGGAGGAGTTTTACTTTGGTGCAAATCAGCGTTTTCTTTATACTTTTTCTTGGCTTGCTGTAAATGAGTTGCAGCTTCTTTGAAGGCTCGGGTTATTGTGGAATGCAGATGGTTTACTGCGGGGATTTTCAGGGTCAGAGGTGGATCTAGGTCAGAGGTCCGAGGATGGTGACCATACAAAGTATAAAAAGGAGTTTGTCCGGTTCCAGAATGCACTGAATTGTTGTATGCATATTCTGCGATCCAAAGGATGCCTTTCCAATTTAACTCGGATTGGTGTAACATGCACCGAAGATATTGCTCGAGAGTCTGATTGGTTCTCTCGGTTTGTCCGTCAGTCTGGGGGTGGTGGCTGGTGGATAACCGCACATCTATTTGTGCTAGTTGGCAACAATTCTTCCAAAAATGGGAGATAAATTGACTTCCACGATCCAAGACTGATATGGAAGGAAAACCATGTATGCGAACTATATTCTCCAGAAATTCCTTGGCCAAGGTGGAAGCTGAAGGCAAACCTTCTAAAGGGATAAAGTGGGCCATTTTGGAGAATAGATCCACAATTACAAGGATAGTGTTGTAACCAGCACAAGGAGGTAGGTCAGTTATAAAGTCCATTGACAAGGTGTGCCATGGTGCCGGTGGAATATCCAAGGGTTGAAGTAGGCCGGCTGGCCTTTTCTTTTGACCCTTGTTTTGGGCGCAAATTCCGCAAGACAATACAAAAGACTTTATGTCTTTTCTCCAAGAAGGCCACCAGAAGTGGCGTTTGATTTTTTCCTCCGTTTTAGCGATACCAGGGTGTCCTTCCATTAATGATTCATGATGATGGGCAATAACAAGTTCTTGCAATTCTTTACTTGGCAGAAACAACCGCTCCTGGAAGTAGGGTAAATCATCCTTAACGGTGTAATGAGGACCCTTTTGACTCCATTCCAGTAAGGCTGAAGAGTCTAGAAGTTGTTTTACTTGCGTTTGGATGTCCTCAATAGTTTGCAATGAATTTAGGCCTAAGATTCTTTGTTCAGGTATGATTGGCAAAGGTTCTAAACTCGAATTGGGTTCTTCCATGTCAATCTGGAATAAGGCGTCTGCTTTTTCATTCTTGCAGCCAGGGCGATAGGTAATTAGGAAATCAAATTCCGCAAAGAATAGAGCCCATCGGAGTTGTCGTGAAGATTGAGCTTTGGCCGTCTTTAAATATTGTAAATTTCTGTGGTCCGTAATTACGGTGATGGTGTGTCTTGCCCCGAGAAGGTAGTGACGCCAAGCCTTGAAAGCAGATCTAATAGCCAGTAACTCCTTGTCGGTAATTGCGTAGTTGATTTCAGGAGGAGAACATTTCCTGGACCAAAAGGCCACAGGGTGTAGTTGGTTAGTTTCTGGGTCTCTTTGCGACAGGACAGCTCCCATGGCCGAACTGGATGCGTCGGTTTCCACAATGTAAGGGAGATCTGGATGCGGGTGCTTCAATACAGGTGCAGAGGTGAATTTGGTTTTCAGGTCCTGAAAGGCTTGTTCGGCCTCAAGAGTCCATTCAAAGCGTTTGTTTTTCTTTAGGAGAGCTGTAATGGGTTGGACTGTTCTGGAAAATTCCGGAATGAATCTTCGATAGAAATTGGCGAAGCCGAGCATGCTCTGAACTCCCTTCACCGAGCTAGGAGATGGCCATTTGAGGATGGCGTCCACCTTTCGCGAGTCCATTCGGACTCCTTGAGGTGTCAGGATGAATCCAAGAAACTCAACTTCTGTGGTATGAAAAACGCATTTTTCGAGCTTTGCAAATAGTCTGTGCTGGTGTAATTTCTCAAGAACTGCCCTAACATGTTTTCTGTGATCGGATTCTGAAGAAGAGTACACCAGGATGTCGTCAATATAAACAATGACACAGACATCGATAAGTTCCCGAAGAACATCATTCATAAAGTACTGAAAGGTGGCAGGTGCATTGCACAAACCGAAGGGCATCACCTGATATTCGAAGAGCCCAAATTTGGTGCAGAATGCAGTCTTCCATTCGTCGCCTTCTTTTATACGCACCAGGTGATAAGCTCCTCGGAGATCTAACTTGGTGTACACACAAGCGTCTTTCACCTGGTCGATAAGCTCAGGGATCAGGGGCAGAGGATAACGATTCTTAATCGTTATTTGATTTAGGGCGCGATAGTCTATACATGTTCTAAGGTCGCCCTCTTTTTTCGGCACGAAGAACAGAGCTGAGGAGACAGGAGACTTGGACGGGCGAATAAAACCATTGGCTAGGTACTGATCTAAATACTGACGCAAATGCAGGTTCTCAGGTTCCGTAAGAGCATAAATCCTACTACAAGGTAGTTGAGCATTGGGTACCAGATCGATTTGGCAATCATAAGACCGATGGGGAGGTAACGTGTTAGCCTGTTCCTTCTGAAAAACGTCTTGGAATTCTTGGTATTCTGACGGTAGCTGTACAGGAGTGGAAGTTGCTGAGGCTAGACCCATAACTGGATTTCTAGGATAACAAGTTGGTTCACAATCAGGAAAACTTATCTTCTTTGCTCGCCAGTCGATTCTGGGATTATGTGTTTCTAACCAAGGAATTCCAAGAATTACTTGAAATTGTGGGGCCTTGATCACATCAAACACGATTGCTTCCCGATGTCCATCCTGACCCACCAGTGTCATTTCAACAGTGTTATGCGTTACAGGCCCTGAGGCTATTTCGGTTCCATCTACTGTAGTAATGACATCTTGGGTTACTTTCGGGCGGAGAGGGAGCTTAATCCTGGAAGCCAATTCACGGTCTATGTGGTTTCCAATAGCTCCACTGTCGATGTATCCTTTTACAGCATGCAACTGCTGAGGCTGTTTTGGGTCCACGAGCAACATTGGCATGACAAAATGCGAGGTCAAAGAGTTTGTTTTCAAGCTCGGCAAGCGGACCCCTACGCTTGTTGGGCTAGGTCGTTTCCCGAATCAGGTGTCAATAAATCGTTATCAGTGGCTCCAACCACCTTCTTAGGTGGTTTTACCGGACAATTTCGAAGAAAGTGACCGGAAGTCCCGCAATACAGACAAAGTTGCATTTGCCGCCTTCTCTCTCGTTCCTTCTGCGTTAATGGTCCTTTAACACCGCCGATTTGCATAGGTTCGGATATGTCGGTACTCTTGGAGTTAGCGTGGGTTTTGATCGGTACTCGGGTTTCGTACTTGAACCGATCTGCTTTTCTATTTTGAAGTCTGTGATCAAGTTGAACCACCAAGTCTATGTAGTCTGCGCAGACCTGGGGTGGATCTACTATCTGAGCTAGAACATCCTTAAGCTCTCCGTGCAGGCCTCGATGAAACAAAGTGATCCTTTTGTTTTATGGCCATCCAGTTTCCACAACCAGTCTATTAAAGGTGGCAACGTAGGACAGGAGATCCTGATTACCTTGTCGTAAGGACAGCAGTTCGTTATCTAGGGCCTGTCCTTGAGAGTGTCGAGCAAACAATCTTTCCATGCTGGCCTGGAAGCCCTGAAAATCCTGGAGAATGGGATCATCCTGATTTGCCAATTGAATAGACCAATCGGCAGCACTGCCACTGAGGTAAGATAGTATAAAGGCTACCTTGGTCTGGTTGTTAGGGAAGGCCCCGGGTCTGCATAGAAAGTGTAAACGACATTGGTTCATAAAGACGGCATATTTCTTGGGATCCCCCGCAAAACGTTCAGGCGGGGCCAAAGGCATGTGTCCAGGTAGATTGATTTGTACCGGGTTATTCAAACCTATTGATGTGGAAGTACCTCCGGAATTAGGTAAAGGAGTGTGCCCTGCCTGGGCCTGCAATAACCTTTTGGCCAGGTCATCAGTTCTTTCCTTGGATAGGATCAGTTCTCTTTTGAGAGCGTTAGTCTCCTGGCGGGCTGAGTGCACTTCTGCCCCTAATTCCCCCAAAAGCTGGGCCAGCTGATCTGTCTCGGAAGTCTCCATAGCGCCCGGGTGGGAAATTGTGGGTAGGCTTCGCGTTCTGTCACGCTCACCTGATTCCCACGGAGGCGCAGGTCAGGCTTCGAGTGCTGATGCTTCTTCAATGGTGAAGCGCAGGACTCTGATGATGGACAGGAAGGGCCCCTCTACTCTGGCTTTTCTGGCTCGCAGGAATATTCCCCTGTGCATGAAAAGGGAGTATTACCTACTGACGGAATAATGCTCAAGCCTCCCACTCCCTTCAAACCCTCCACGATTCCCTTCCATTATTCCCCGTGAAGTCTCACCTTAGGGTCTGGAAGGATGAGTTCTCCATCCTGCTTCTGATGCAGGGGCGCGTTGAAACCCAGTTACTTCACTGGATTTAGGTTTGATGGGAGCTCAAAATAAGCTTGACTATTCAGGTGAGGCGCTGTAAGAGTTCTGTTGCAAGTTCAAAAGTTCAAGCTTAATAATAATGTTCATTGTCTTATTGCAGCAAGCGCTCATGCTTATGTCTTTTTCCCCTTAGGGGCCGGGGTTCGGATTGCCGGAGATATGGCGCCGACCCGAAGTGTAAGTTCTGGATGAGCGTTCAGGTAATGTCTTTGCATTCGCTCATTCAATGTCTTTGTCTTTTTTCCCCATAGGGGCTGGGGTCCGGAATGCCAGGAAGCGGCAGGACCCGAAATGAAATGGGAATGACCCAACAGGTAAGTCTTAGAAGGAAACTGAGCTTTTCCTATTTCCCTTCCTTCTCTCACCTTGTTTTCTTGTCTTTTCTCTCTAGGCTCTGGGAAGTGGGTGCGGATCCGGATGATCGCTGCTGAAGATGGAGGCGCCCAGGAAAGGTGAGTGAAATGCAGCGCTGCAGCGATCGAAGCAAAATGCTTTTAAAATGATGTCTCCCTTTCAGGATCGTCGTGTGATGTCTCAGTGATGCAGCTTTAGCAGGTAAGGTCTTCTTTCTCTCCAATTCTCTCTTATCTCCCTTTGCAGGCGACCCAGGATGCTGACAGGCGTGGCTGAAGTCCAGATGCAGGAGCTGACACGGTGAGCGTCCAGCTGCGAGGAGCAGAACAACGCGAAGCGTGAGTTGCTGATCGGGCGTGGTTTAAATAGCTTCGGAAGAAGTTCCAGGCATGTATCCTTCCACCGATCAGGTATGTATCCTTCCCCGACCACACCCAGGTGGAAAGTAGTCCCACAGGTAAAGTAGTTCCATTCAGGCCTCAAGAGGGCCTGGATGTAGCAGCATGGTCTGCATCAGGTAAGTGCACATTAAAACACTTGAACACATGTCTAGCTTTATGAGCCTGGCGCCTAAGGCGCCAGGACAGGGGTCCAACATGAGCCTGGCGCCTAAGGCGCCAGGACTGTGTCCAAAGGGCCCCAGCTTGGCCCCGCTTGCACTTCCCTGGGGGGAATGATGCCTGCCTCTGGGGTTGCTGGGTCGGACCTGGCTCCTTGGAGGTAGGCATCATGACAGACGCCTGACCTGGGCACCGTGCATACCTGGCACATGCTAGTGGCTACAAAATCTCCGGCCCAGCTGGCATCAACCCCGGTCACGCACCAACAAGGTGTTACTTCACTGTGGCCACCCTGCCTAGCACATTTGATTTAATTTCTCACCGGCAGCGTCCTGCAGCGGCTCCTGCCAGCCCCTGCTCCTCCCATGTTGGGTATCTGTGCTGTCTACATCTGTTGGTCTGGCTCACACATCAGCCCAGTGGCCATCTAGACTCCTATCACACTAGCAGTGTCACAGCCCATTCCTACCGTTGCTTGAACAGTGCAAACTGCAGCAACTGGTGAGTGAACCTTGCCACTGCATCTCAGCACCTTGCATTAGACTGGGCCTGAATTGTCGTGTCACCCCTCATCAGACGTGCTATGCCCAACAAATGCAGGGGGACAAACAAGTTGGGCGCCATGGACAAATTTGCAAAGGTGGCCCCATGGGCGGACCAGGGTGTCGCAGCATCCGTCCAGGAAGACCCTGTCCCTGAGCTCCCCATGGAGCAACGGCCCCAGATCTCACGGCCATGATGGAGTCGATGGCCATAAACTGTGCCTCGTTCCATGAAAAATTAGACGACATAAATGCCAACATCGCCTCTCTTAAATCCCAGGGCGATCAAGCGGGAATGCGGATAACTGAGGCGGAAAACAGAATTGGGGCTAACGAGATCAACTTTACACCTTACAGGATGCTGTGGCCACCCTGACCCGCGACATGAAGATGGTGAAATCAAAGTGTGATGACCTTGAATCCCGCTCGGGCAGAAACAACCTTCGCATAATTGGGGTCCCTGAAAATGCCTGCACTATCCCCTTTCTTTACAGTCGAGCAGGCTCATCGGGCCCTGTCCCCGCGTCCCACGCCTGGAGACCTCCCCAGACCCATCATCGCCAGGATTCTCAATTATAGGGATCGAGACCTTATCCTACGCCTGTCACGCGAGAAGGGTGGATATTCCCTGACTTCTCCGTCGGGGTGCAACAGGAGAGACGTCAATTCCTGGGAGTCAAGAAACTGTTACGTGATCGCAATGTCCCATATGCCATCCTCTTTCCAGCCAAGCTCAAAATTACCTTCAAAGAGAAGCTGTTTTTCTTTACGGTGCCCAAAGAGGCTGTCAAATTTATAGAGTCACAGATACCATTGCCTAATCCCAACGGCAACCCTATGGCTGATGACTGATTGCAGTTCACTCTGTATCTCTGCTACTTGTTTATCATTGCTTGTTTCCTCATGTGCTGATAGTAATACAACCTTCTTGGCTCACCGGTAAGCACGCATCGAATACCGGTGTTGATCACCTATGTATGGTTCACCGCCAGGGACCGGGGCGGCTCCCCGCCGTGCACTCCGGCCTGCCACTACTGATTGCTCCATTTGTTGATTGTTGATCCATCTGTGTCTACAGGCCTGGCTCAGAGTGCGGGGCACGGTGGGCCTCCCCCCGGTCTGCTTGACCTCTTCCTCTCTCCCATTTGGACCCGATTCTCAGGTGCCGAGAGGGCTATGTATGCATATGTGTTGTTCAAGACACCGCTGGTAACCTGATGTCATTCTTATTCTTTCAAGTGTCCACCTCACGGCAACGGCGCACCCCACTGCGATTGCAATGTTTATTTTTGTTGATTTGAAGTTGGGTGTTGGCCACGGTTGGGCCAATGGGATTGCGGGCCCACGTTGGGCACCGCCTGTTGTCCCCTTTCTTGGGGGACCTGTTGGTATTACCGGGCAGGGGGAGGGGGTAACACTGCCTGCTTGGATGGGGTGGTGCGGGAGGGGGGTGGGGTGGGTTTGTTGTGTGTTACGGAAAATGGCAGAAGCGGATTGGCAGACCACAGTGCATCGGGGGGACCCTGCGGGGGCGGCCTCCGCCCTGGATTTACTTTACAACAACGGTGGTGGGATGTTACTTAGATTATTGACATGCCTGTAACGGTGATATCCTGGAATGTGCAGGGCCTGAGCAATTACACCAAGGCTCGTAAAATCATGGCGTACGCCAACAGACACGGTTGTAAAATACTGCTCCTGCAGGAGACTCATTCTACGGGCCCTTTGACCAAAAGTATAGCGCCAACATGGGGCCCACACAGATATTTCACCTCATATTCTACGTGCGCCAGAGGGGAGGTGACGATCCATAAATCACTTAAGTTTGTTCTTCACAAGAGCTATATAGATCCCAAGGGGAGATACACTGTATTGCATTGCGCTATAGCCAACAGGGATTACCTGCTGGTGAATACCAACGGCCCTAATGTTGACTCTCCCAATTTTGTTGACCAGGTGGTATCCATATTGCTAGGATACGTCGGGGTGCAGATCATCTGGGGGGGACATTAACTTTATACTGGATACCGCGATGTATAGGACAGGCACGGCCCCTAGGCCCCTGTCTAGCGCAGCACGCAGGTTGCTAACCTATAGGGCGACACTTGACATCCACGACGCATGGAGGGCACTACATCCGCAAAATAGTGAGTATACTCACTATTCTACAGTGCACGATAGTTCCTCCAGGATCGACATGTTTCTGTTGTCCGGTCCTATGTTGGGCAGAGTAGTGGAGACACGGATACTTGTGTGCACACTGTCTGATCACTCACCTATTTTGATAACCCTGGAACTGGGAATACCTCCCCCTACTATCAATACGTGGTGATTCAAATCATCCGCTCTGCAGGACATTGTATTTAAGGCGGACATCCTTGCCGACATTCAGACCCATTTTGAACACAATATGCCCCAGTCCACCATCCTAGGAGTCCGCTGGGACGCCTTCAAATCCTTCATAAGGGGTGCATCCATTTCCAGAGAGTCGGGAGTCCTCAATACCATTAGAGCCGCCCTGTCCCACACTGAAATTAAATTGCGGGACCTGGAACGAGCCCACCCGGCCTCGATTGACCCGAGCATTCTCTCCCAGATCAGTGAGGAGCTCAAAATCTTCAATGGACAAGCCGCTAGGGAAGTCCAGTACTTCAGCCGTCCACAGGCTGCTCGGAAGTACGGTGAGGGGGACAGGCCCGGCAAAATGCTGGCCGCGTTGGCAAGGGGGGTGTGGGGCAAATCCCAAATAACCTGCGTCAAGGACAGTCAGGGGGTCATACAATGGTCCGACCAGCAAATCCTTGAAGTCTTCACAGACTTCTACTCGGAATTATACTCCCAGCCCCTCGAACAGAGTGACTCCCAGATGCGGGAGCCCCGGGAGCAGGTACCCACCACCTGTGTCTCCCCCGCCACGAGAGACCAATTAGATTCTCCTATTACATTGAATGAAATAGTGGGGGCTATATCTAGTCTCCCTAAAGGAAAGGCATCGGGCCCCGATGGGCTAACGGCTGAATTTTATCAGGAGCATGTGGCAATATTGGACCCCAAACTACTCTGGGTGTGGAATGAGTCACTCAGGTTAGGTTCCCTTCCCTCGACACTACGTGAGGCCATTATCACGGTCCTGCTTAAGCCAGGTAAGCCTAGCAACGAATGCGGATCCTACCGGCTCCTTTCATTGATGAATCTAGATACTAAGATCTATGCTAAGGTGATCGTTGGCCACTTCCTGCCTGTCATGTCCTATATGGTGCATGATGACCAGTCGGGCTTTGTGCCCAGGAGATCCACATCCCACAATATCAGAAGGCTTCTTAACGTCATGGCACGAATCGATCAGGGTGTGAGTGCAGTTGCGGTCACCCTGGATGCTCAGAAGGCCTTCGACATGGTGTCCTGGTGGTACATGTGGCTCGTCCTTGAGACCATGGGCATTGGATGATTGCATACATTAAGTTGCTATATACCTCCCCTGTTGCCAGGTTCCATGTCAACTCCCAAACTTCTGCTCTGTTCCCTCTCTTCAGAGGCACCAGTCAGGGATGCCCATTCTCCCCGATCCTATTTGCCCTCGCCATCGAGCCCATGGCAGACTATGTCAGGGAACGTCACTCACGCAAAGGGATAAGGCTACAGGATACCCCCGAAATTATCTCACTTTACGCGGACGACGTGCTGTTGTTTGTCAGAGACCCCAATGTCCACCATGACCCAATCCTGCGTGACATCACCCGCATCGGCACGTATTCTGGTTTCACAATTATACCAAATCTGAACTCTTCCCTCTCACAAACTCCACAGCACAACCAGCGACCGAGTACCCTCTCTGTTGGTCCCCCGAGGGGATTAAATACCTGGGAATCCAGGTGTCCCTGACCAAAGATACCCTCCCAACTGACAAATATCTGGCCGTGGTAGAACAAGCGGAAGCCAAGATAGCACGCTGGCGCCCTCTCCCGCTATCTTTAGCGGGGAGACTATCACTGGTAAAAATGATACTACTTCCTAAACTGCTGTATATATTCACTAATGTTCCTATCTGGCCCGGTAAGAAATACTTTGCAGACTTACACAAGTTGTGCGCTCAGTTTCTGTGGCACTCAGGGGCAGTGCATAAAAAATGGCTTGCTATGACACTTCCCTATGAGAAAGGTGGTTTCACTGCCCCTGATATGCTGCGGTACTGGATCGCAGCGCAGGCACAGTTTGCCTCCTACTGGTACCCTGGACCCCCCCCACGCCCTCATGTCAAGCTTGAAACCCTTGCGGCATCTGGCACCAACATAATGTCCTTCATACTGCATCGACGATACGAGTCGGACTCAGCCATCGACCCGGTCCGAGCCACTGTGCATGTTTGGGGACGGATATTTGCCGCAGGTGCTGAGGAACACCCATATTACAAGTGGCTCCCCGCCTGGCGTTTATCCGGGCTGGAACCCACAAACGACACAGCCCTGGCACGACACTGGCAGTCCCTGGGATACCTAGCCCTGACTGACTTCTATCCGGACGGGCAATTCAAAACACAGCAGACCTGGAAGCTGGGCCACTCGGGGTCACCGTTGGAACTTTTACAATTATATAGGCTCCGAGCGGCCTTCCGAGGTGCTTGGCCTGTGTTCCCCAGTGAACCCCCGATTCCCCTGGGATTTCCTACATCGCCAACTCGGGCGGGGCTTGCGGAGTGGTATCATCACTATACAAACTCCTCCTAACTACTACCCCATCACAGCCTGCTGGGGCCCGGGACAGCTGGGCATCCGAACTGGAGCTGGAACTCACCGACCAGCTGTGGACGAAAATGTGCTCTCATACTAATAGAGTTTCCTTGAACTTTCGCTACCGCACTAATTCAGTACAAACTGTTGAATAGGCTATACTACACCCCACGCAAAATCTCCAGGTTTGTTCGCTCCGACCCACGGCTCTGTCCTCGTTGCAGTGCAGAAGATGCTGGCCATTTGCATATGTTCTGGAACTGTCCGAGGCTAGCGGCATTTTGGGATGAGATCCTGAAAACCTTGTCAGAAATCTGTGACACTGTTATTGAACCTGGCCCACTGGGGGTACTGTTTGGGGCATGAGGGGCCGAGGGAGCTAGAAGTGCTGCTAAATTCTTAAATGTGAGCTGTATTATTGCTAAGAAGTGTATGTTGCAGAGCTGGAAGTCCTCCCCCCACATTCCAGAAATGGCTGAACCTATTGACATGGTCTCGGAACTGTGAGGAGGAGTACCTCAGTATCCTCCCGGCCCACTCGTGGCTCCAAAATATCTGGACTGCCTTTAACAGCTATCTCAACAGCCTAGACACACCCTCTTCTGTAGACAACTCATCGCATTCACCTCTATAGAGCGCCGTAGCTTTGGATGCGTTGCGATGCTGCATTTCCGACTGTCTTTATGCTACCGTTCATATACTCCACTGTATTCAGTTGAACATGTATTATGTCACGTTTGGCTGCTCTGATGTATGTGTAAGCTATCTACTTCTGCCAACAAAAATAAAAGTTTTAAAAAAAAAAGATTTACATATATATCATATCACTTATCTTTCAAACGGAATGTGTCAGGGCCGGATTGGCCTAGAGGAATCTGATCAATTTCCCGCAGGCCAGTTTCCGCCTTCCTTTCTGTTTATAGCAATACACTGAATTGTAAGACGTCTGATAGAAGGTACATGAAGGCAGTCACATGAAACACTGAAACGCTTTTAAAGGAAAGCAAGCTAAATTGCAAAATATAACTCGACGACCGTAATTAAGAGCGAGTTACTTTCCTACCTCATCGAAGTGTATTCTTGCCACAACAGCTGAAAGTTGTGAAATGTAGACCTTTGCATTTTCTTTTGTACTAATGGTCCACAGAAAACAGCAAAAAGAAAATAAGTCAAATCAATGAAAATGGTTGCAAAATGTGGAAAATGAATCATGTAAAAAATAAATTGCCAGGAATAGGTAATACTGACATTCTTTAGGGTTTGCTTCCCTCTGGTGGCAAATGGCGGGAGTGGATGTTGTTTTCATAATCGGGATGTGAAAACCAGAGGCAAAATGTTTTTCGTATGATTATGAAAGCATCCCTTAAATCATTTCATGTTACAGAAAACTGTAATCTAAGATGGCAAAGAGATCTACGTGAATGACTAGTTCAAAACTGATAATGTTTATTCAGAATTACCCCTTTTCCTCGGAGTCCACTTTATACCGAATCGCATTTAATCGATGAAATTTTACTGCATTTTGCTTCTAATATGTAGATGGGTTGTAGGTTTAGGTAGGTAGAAAGGTGGGGGGATGAGTGGTTGAAAAGAGCGTGCTCGGGGTCTCCCGCTGCATTTATTTGTGGTAAAATGCGGTAAAATTAATTCAGTGAAATGGAATTCGATGAAATCTCTGCGAAGAAATAGCATAGATCATTTTATTCTCTATTGTATTTGCAGAATTTCTTTTGAATGGTTAAAGGCGATTTTAGAAGAAATTGGAAACGTACAGAATGTAAGGTTTACATGAGGTTATGTCAAAACATTAATTTTAAGGTAACTTGCAGAAACCCCATTGTCAGCTACTCGGATAGGGATGGCAAAGTGCTCAATATTTTTGTACATACATTTTTACAAAGAATTATGTGGCTGTTCACACCCACGTGCGTGAGTCATGAAGACGTGTGAAAAGTTTGACTGTCACAAACGAGGGACTGCAGAGTAAGAGCGGGTATTGGGGCGAGAGAAAATGGACACCTAGCCCAGTTCTTGAGAAACTGCTGTCGAAGGCCTCATTTGTCCTCCCCATGCCTTGGTGACCCTGGCTCATTATGCCTCTTGATGTTACATGCTCTGATTTTGTGGGAGCATTGCGCAGTTCACCACCGTGGCCCTTTACTCATTCCCTCCAGCGCAGTGCTCCCTGTGGCCGCAGTAGCGCTTCGGCTTGCGGCGCCGCAGGCCCTGTCTGCTCCTTATCTTCATCCGGGCCACTTCAGGGAGATGTGGCCCATGACTTCTATTCATCCTGATCATGCACACCTGCATCTTCACCCAGGCCGCCATCCTAATGTGGCCCCCGGACTTGTGATGCCGGACCATTCCACCGGCACCACAGCGAGGGAGAAAGGAGAGGCTGTAAGACTAGCGGAATGGTGATTGTCATTATTGTGAAGGATTGCTATCTGGGGAGGGTTAATAAGCCCTGTCTGTTCTGATTTGTATTACGTAATACAATGATGCCGGATAGCTATCTCAGAATGGGTTGTCTGCTAATCAGACTTCTGTTTATAAAGCTTCATGCCAAAAGCATAATACACACGTGTGCACTGCTGCATCAGTGTCCTGATCTGAAGCACCTGCTGCTCTGTGGCAGAGAGCAGGTTCAGAGGTCACATTTGCCCTGTTTGACAGGTGCTGTGACACAAGGTCACTGCAGGCAGAGGTTGCATTTAACTCCTGCACTTCTGATCTAAAAACATGTAATTGTGGGCATATCCATCTGGTAGCAGGGTAATCTACAGGAATAAGCCATCTCTGGTTTCACATGGTGACTGATAGTGCACAGAATAATTAAAGTCACATCAAATTGGTATCATGCATATGTCAACCCTGTGAGCTCAAGCCAGCTTTGCAAAGGCTAAGTGGCTATGTGGATTATGGCCTTCTGCAAGCAAGACAATTGGAAGGAAAGCTGCTTCTTTTGATCATCTGCCACGTGGGCAATTCCTCGTTTCCAGCCCTGGTCACAGCAACATGGATTGAACCCCTTACAGAAGGCTTGATATGGTCCAATCCCCTTTGTCCTTTTACCTTTATGAGCAAGTGGTCCCTCACTCCTTCCTTGATTCATTTTCTTCCCTGTTGGGAGAACAGTCCTTTCAAAGGCTCTCTGCCAGAAGTGAAGACATGTATTCCAAGGCAGAGGAAATCATATAGGGGAAGGTGGGGGGCTGGAGGGGCTGATTTTGGATTAAGACCTGCACTCTCTGCCAGCTGCACCAGTACCCAGGCTGTTCGCGGGAGGTGGAGGCCGCCTGCAGGTGCCTACTAGCTTTTTTGGACTGGGAGTAAAAAGGAAAAGGGCCTATCATATCCCTGAGCACCTGTATTGGGCTTAACAGACCCAAAGAAGACAAAGCAGCTGAGGTCTTTTGTTCCACTGCTTTGAACTGTCCTCGATCCTGAGTCAACCATGTTCAAAAGCCTTCAAATCATTCAAGATCTGTGGTGCTGCCTTTGGCTATCTCTGTACTCTTTGTAATTGTTTATGTAGACAATTATTTTCCATATTGGTGTGTTCAATGTAAATATATATATTTTATATAGCCTTAATTAGACATTTATATATTATGGATTCTTCCACTGTTTGGGGTGGTATGTCATTACATTCACACTATTTATAAGAGTATAGCCTGCTCTCAGCCCACGTTGCTACAAAAAGAGGAATTTCTCTTGAGTGTGCCTTCGGATCACTGTACTACAGTGAGGGGGCTGGAGTGGATGCTCTCTCTCTTTTTCTGCTACTATCTGTGCCACTCTCTCTGTGCCCCTCTCCCTGTGACACTCTCCCTGTGCCACTCTCCCTGTGCCACTCTTTCTCTGTGCTACTCTCTCTCTGTGCCACTCTATCTCTGTGCTGCTCTCTCTCTCTGCTACTCTATCTGTGCTGCTCAGTCTCTCTTGTGTCTCTCTGTGTGTCTCTCACTGTGCCTCTCTGTCTCTGGTTCTCTGTGGCTCTCTCTCTGTGCCACTCTCTGTGCCACTCACTCTGTGCCACTCTCTCCCTGTTCTGCTTTCTCCCTCTCTGTGTCTCTCTTGCTCTCTGAATCACTCTCTTTCTCTCTCTCTCTGTCATTCGCTCTCAGTGCCATTCTCTTTCACTCTCTGTCTTTCTTGCTCTCTTTCTCTCTTGCTTCCTCTCTGTCTTCCACTTGGTCTGCCTACCCAGTATGCCTGCTATCAATACTCCACCTTCTGTCCACAGCCCAGTGCAGACAATCATCCATGCCCAGTGTGCTTAACTTACTCTGCTGGTGATGAGCCTACTCCTCTTCCTGTAATAGATCTTTTCCTGGTTTCTGCAAAGACTTTGGTGCCTTCATTGTGTTCCCACTTTTCTGTGTAACCTGCCTGTTATTGCCAGAGGTGGGTCTCAGTCTGCATAGACAACGCACCCCCACTGGGTCTATTGACTCCCTAGTCCTATACTGTGGCTCTGACGGGGGTCTCCCACACGGCCTCCCCCATTTTGGCCTGCGTCCCACTTTCACAATAGAACATTGGTTCATACAAAGTGATTGTTTTGTAATTTGGCTGTGTACCAACATTTGAATTCAATATAATAAGACACTAATTTGAAAATAATGTTCAGTGTGCTGCAGTTAATACATGTATTTAAATATCTTCTGAATTGATGTGATTGTGGCGGTGAGATTGACGCTGAAAGTGGTTGAACTCTATATTCCTACCATCGTAATGGAGGCAGCGCTCCACAAGATGCTCACCTTCCATTTCAATTGCAGGTGCTGCGCTCCGATGTTGAGGATTATGGAGTGCTGGTGAGGTTAGGTTTTTTTTATCTCATCATCCTCCTGAATGAGGGGCTTGAATGCCTCAGAATAAAGGTGTCTGAAATGCTTACCTGCCTCACCTCTCCCCTGTATAAAGGGCATGGATCCCTCGTTGTTCTCTGTAATTAAAGACTGAGATGTCTAAGCATTCTCCCACGTGAAGGGCTACCCTGTCTCTGCATCCTGCTAAAATCAAAGGCTCGCCTGCCTCACCATCCTCATTCATGTAGGACTTGCATATGTTAGCATCCTCCTGCATAGACAGCTCACATCCCTCAGCATACTCCGAAAATAAAGGCTCACCAGCCTCAGCATCCTCCTACCTGAGGTGTTCAACTGCCTTATCATCCTCCTGTCTTCTAGGCCCATCTGCCTCATCATCCTCCTGCCCTCTAGGCCAATCTGCCTCATCATCCTCCTGAGTTCTTGTCCCATCTGCCTCATCATCCTCCTGTCTTCTAGGCCCATCTGCCTCATCATCCTCCTGCCCTCTAGGCCAATCTGCCTCATCATCCTCCTGAGTTCTAGTCCCATCTGCCTCATCATCCTCCTGCCTTCTAGGCCCATCTGCTTCAGCATCCTCCTGCATGAAGGGCCTGCATCCCTCAGAATTCTCTGTAGTGAAAGACTCGTAAACCCTAGCATCCGCCAGCATGAGGGGCACACCTTTCCCAGCATCCTTCTGTGTGAAAGCCTCACCCTACCCCGGCATCCTCCTGTATGAAGTGTTCACCTGCCTCAGCATACTCTTGCATGAAGGGCTTACATGACTTAGTATCCCCTGGCATAAACAGAGCACATCCCTCAGCATCCTCTAGAAAGAAAGTCTCACCTGCCTCACCACTCTCCTGTATGAAGGGCATGCACCCCTCAGCATTTTTCACATGGAAAGGCTCACATGGCTTAGCCTTCTCCTGCATGAATGGCTAGCCTGTCACAGCACCCTCCTGCCTAATGGGCTCACCGACCTCAGGATTTTCATCCACAAAGGGCTTTCATCCCTCAGAATTCTCCATAATGAAAGACTCACAAACCCTAGCCTCCGCCAGCAAGGAGGCCTCTTCTATTTCAGCACCCTTCTGTGTGAAAGACTCACCCGAACCCAGCAACCTCCTGCGTGAAGTGTTCACATGCCTCAACCTCTTCTGAAATGAAAGGCATGCTTACTTCAGCATCCTCCTGCATAAAGGGCTTGCATGGCTTTGTGTCTTCTTGCATAAACAACTCACATCCCTCAGCATCCTCCGGAAAGAAAGACCCACCTGCTTCATCATCCTCCTGCCTGATGGGCTCACCGGCCTCAGCATCCTCCTGCATAAAGGGCTTGCATGGCTTTGTGCCTTCTTGCATAAACAACTCACATCCCTCAGCATCCTCCGGAAAGAAAGACCCACCTGCTTCATCATCCTCCTGCCTGATGGGCTCACCGGCCTCAGCATCCTCCTGCATGAAGGGCGTGCGGGCGCGCATCCCTCAACAATCTCCATAATGAAAGACTCACAAATCCTAGCATCTGCCAGCATGATGGCTCTCCGGCTCGGCTCTCCCATTTCTGAATCCTTCTGTTTGAAAGACCCATTCTACCGCAGAATCCTCCTGCTGGAATGGTTCACCTGCCTCAGCATCCTCCTGAATGACGGTGCTTCCATTCCTCAACACCCTCCTGCCTAGGGTCACCAGATTTCCAAAACGAAAAACAGGGACGGCCAACAACATAAAAGAAGGTCTATCCCACCGCAGCCCACCCATTACCAGCCCTCGCCCAACACGCCCCCACAACCACCACCCAATCCTATTTCCAGCACTTCTCCTATCTATAAATTATATATGAACTAAATTGCGGATTTTTGTCTGTGAATGTTGGCATGTTAATTAAAAACAAGCTTTTGCTCTAATTGACATTACATGGCTTGCTGTACAATCATTTCCAAGCTAGTCATTGTGGCACTGTCAGTAAGTGTTGTGATTTATACCTAAACAAATTGGGGGTTGGAGCCAATCCTGCAACTTCGAAATTCTGAAAGTTTTGTAAAAAATGATTACATTTATAATTGTTGTCACCCGCCCTTTGTCCAAAACCGGGACAAGGTTTTTAAATGTAAAAAACTTTCGGGACGGGGTCAAAGGGCTCAATTCCAGGACCATCCTGGCAAAACTGGGACGTCTGGTCACCCTACCGCTGCCTGAAGTGCTAAAACCCCTCAGCATCCTCTGGAATGAAAGGCTCATATGCCTTACCATCCTCCTGCATGAAGAACTCCTCTCTCTTAACATCCTGAGGATCAGCGCGCTGATGCCTAAGGGATGGTGCGCGCTTTGTAAATTAAATAAATAAATACATCCTTCTGTGTGTAATGCTCTCCAGCCGCAACATCCTCCAACATGAAGGGCCTCTGTCCCTCAGCATCCTCCTATCGAAAGGGCTCACATCCCTCAGCATCCTCCTATCTAAAGGGCTCACATCCCTCAGCATCCTCCTATCTAAAGGGCTCACATCCCTCAGCATCCTCCTATCTAAAGGGCTCACATCCCTCAGCATCCTCTGGAATGGAAGGCTCACCTGCATCAACAGCCACCTGCCTAAAATACTCACTTACCTCAGCATCCGCCTGCATGTGGGGCTCACCTGCCTCCGGATTCCCCATCATGAAAGGCTCGTGTGCCTCGGCTGCCTCCTGCATGAAGCGCTTAGGTCTCTCAGCATCTTCCAGCCAAGTGGGATCACCCGAAGACACCCCAAACATCCCCCCAGTAAATGAGTATGTACAAATAAAATAATGCATACACCTTTTTGTGTGTCGATTTCGAAGATTAAATGGCAGGCCGGAGCTTTTCAGAAAAGCATCACTCTTGACAGAATTAATTTCATTATTTATTGGAACTCTGAATAGACCAACAACTGTGTAATTGGCGTCAAGTATGCTCTGATTTCCTTGAAACAACTTTTCACCTGCTAGACTCTATAGACGAATATCATCAAATCACAAAAGCAGTCACAAGGAGAGCCTGCAGTTTTGTGCCTGGAGAGGACATTGCATCCAGGTATTGTCTGTGACTCCGACTCTTTGGCATCTCCTCTGGACCGGAGGATATGGACGGGACCCACGGAACATTTCCCTTTTCAGCCAGCATCAAACTAGTGCTTCCGGGTGTCAGAATAAGTAAAAACAGGACCCACGCTGGACAGACGCAGCCTGCAGCAGATCAGCGCCAGAGCCCGGAAAAGCTCCGGGAACCGATATTTCAGGCACACTCATGGTCACTTTGTTAGGATCTGGACTTTTTCTCTTCTTTCCTGGAGCCTGAGTATCCCTTCCAAGACATTACACCGACTTCCAAACATTGGGCCGCCCGTTGCTCACTCACCGCAGCCGCGCGGCCAGCGGGAAAGAAGGGCCACTCTGGGTTAAGTCTTTATCCCAGAGCAAAGCAACAACAATAGTCTGAGGTTTTATGACATGAACGGACATTAAATGTGTTCCTCCACAAATTCTTTCTGTATCCTACTTATCGGGAGAAACCATGTGGTCCATTCAGAGGTAACCAGTGGCATCAATCAATTCTTCTCTGGCTGTACTTGCAAACCCTGTGGACTGCTTTTCAATGCATTTTCAATTAATCCCTTTACTTGAACCAGGTGACGGTTTTTTTATCGGTTGCATTTATTAATATGCTGCAAACTCACGTTTTCAGTAAGGTTTCGTTAAAATCATGCGATGGTCCCCAGTTCGAGTTAAAGAACCTTATATGATATGATATGGTATTTATAACGCGCCTATACACAAGTGTTTCAAGGTGCGACGCGGCAAGGTAGGGGGAACAGAGGGAAGACAGAGACAGCGATCCTACTAGGCCAAGTGTCATTCAGATCACGCAAGTGCAGGGGAAGGGGGAAGTGGAAAGGTCCGAAGTGGGATGGGGTGGGGACAGTGGAGTACATGGGGTAATAGATTGCAAAAAACAGTAAGAGACATAGGGCCAGCTGGTGGCAAGTGCAAGGGTAAGTGCAGACATCAGGTGTCAAGTGCTGGTGGGGGACTGTAGGGGTACAGAAGACAGTCCCCAAGTGCAGGGGTTGCCAGGGAGGCAGTGCAGGTGTGTAACTGGTGTGGGAGGGGACCTGGTAACCAGTACAGTTTTAGCCAAGAATTCAGGAGAGGAGGAGAGAAAGCAGAAGCAAAGAGGACGGTTTTGAGGTGCTTCCGGAACCAGAGATGGTTCTCTTCAAGTTTCAGGGAGGCAGGGAGGCTGTTCCAGAGGGAGGCACCAGCCAAAGAAAGAGATCTACCACCAACTAGTTGCTTGGAGAAGCGACTGACCCTGAGGGAGTTGGAGGCGGATTAGAGAAGAGCTTGAGAAGGAAGAGATTTAGGAAGAGAGAGTTAAGGTAATGAGGCCCCAGGCCCCAGAAGGCCTTGTGGACAATGCATAGGGTTTTGAACTTAATCCTCGTAGCCACTGGGAGCCAGTGCAGAGATTTCAGTCCTGGAGAGATACAATCCCTGGGCTTGAGGCCAAGGACAAGTCTCGCACTCCTGTTCTGGATGAGTTGCAGAGGGCGGAGAGTAGCAGCTGGCAGATTTAGAAAGCGGCTGTTGCAATAGTCCAGCCTACAGAGAACCAGAGCTCTGGAGACAGTGAGTTTCTTGGGGAAGAAGAGGAAAGGAAGAATACCTCTGAGGAGGTGCAGCTGGTAGTGTGACTTCTTAGCGAAGTCAGAGATCTAAGGAGAGTGTGGTGTCAAAGATGAGTCCAAGGTTTTTTGCCTCAAAGGTGAGAGCAGGAAGAGGGCCAAGAGAGACCGGCCAGAGAGTGACAGGAAAGGAGGGAGCGGGTGTAGCTATGAGGAGAATCTCTGTCTTACTGGTGTTAAGGCAGAGATCATTGGCGGCACTCCACTCCTGGATAGCAGACAGACAGCCAGAGAAGTGGGACGGAGAAGAGGCGGCTGAAGGTAGCCTGAAAATGAGCTGAGTGTCATCCGCATAGTACTGAAAGTTGGGGCAGAGAGCGGCAATGCGGTGGGCAAGACGTGTCAGCTATTGGTTGAACAGCCAGGAAGTGAGGTTACACCCCTGGGGGACTCCACAGGTAGAGATGGAAGAGAGGAAGTATCCAAGTTGGACCCGGGAGGGTCGATCAGACAAGAAAGACAAGAAAGAAGTCAGCCATGGCAGGGCCTGACCGGTGATACCTAGGTTATCATGGAGATGGATGAGCAGGATGAGCAGGATGGCGTGGTTGACCATGTCAAAGGCAGAAGAGAGATCAAGTAAGATGAGGACACAGGGTGTTGGAATCAAGGTTGGAGAGCAGGTCTTCACGGATATTCAGAAGAGCAGTTTCCGTGCTTCTGGCTGCTGTGAAGCCAGACTGATGGTCCCGAAGACAAGCAACAGATTCAGTGTGAAGATTAAGCTGGGTGATGGCCAGCTTTATCAGGAGTTTGTCCAGGTAGGGAGTGATGGAGATTGGGCGATAATTAGCTGGGCAGGATGGTCGGCAGAGGGTTTCTTAAGAAGCGGGTGCAAAAGGGAGTGCTTCAGGGGGGATGAGAAGACTCCGGTGGCAAAGGAGTGGTTGCAGAAGTCGACCAGAGTAGAGGCCATGCAGTCAATGTGGTCCTTGATGGTTTTGGAGGAACAGGGATGAACCTGTTTTGATGAGACTTTCATAGATCAGACTTTTCTATAAATCTCGTCGGGGGAGAACAGGGAAAAGGCAGAGAAGGAGGGATGAGAGGTGTCCGAAGAAGGGCCAGAGGAAGAGCAGGGAGTAGAGGGGGGAAGGCATGAGGAAGAGAGAGAGGACAGGATGTCCTGAGTTTTAGAGATGAAATGAGAAGCCAGAGCCATGCAGAGGGCCTGGGAAGGGACAGAAGGGAGAGGTAGAGACTGCAGCAGGATTGGCCAGTTCCTTTCAGATTTGAAAGAGTTTGGCCGAGTTGTTAGATGCCACAGAGACGCGGGCTTGGATGTGAGCTCTCTTCTTGGTGCAGACAGAGAGCCAGTATTGCCCTCGGAGCAGACGGCAGGCCAGTTTGTCAGAGGATGTACCAGAAGCATGCCATTTACACTCAGCCACCCTGCACTTGTGTTTGATGGTGACAAGGTCTGAGTCGTACCAGGAATTGCACTTGGCTTTGGGCCCAACTGCAAATTTGCCCAACCTTGGCTCTCTTCTCCTCTCTGTTCTATGCAGTGGCTTTTCCGTCGCTTGGAGAGATACTGGCCTAAAACTCGATCTCCGTCTAATCACTCTGCCTATTTTTCCTAACACACTTTCTATGACAACTGTCTAAACTCTGCTAAACATACCTACTTGCCAGACCTTCTTCATACTCAATCTGCCCATCCTAGGCGTCTTTGTTAAACTTTAACTCAACTTCTTTCCTCTCCTTCCCCTGATCCCTTTACTAATTCTCACCTCTCTGCCTCTGATTTTGCTCTCTTTTTTTCTTCCAAAGTCCTCTCTTTACTCCAGGACATTGTAAACTCGTCCTCTTCTAATACTGTTTTTTCTCCCCCGCCTACTCCTTTTCTGACTTTGCTCCTGTCTCTGACTCTGATGTAATACTCTAGTTTGCCAAAGTTCATCCTACAGCAGCTCCTGCAGATACTATTCCATCTGTTCTTTTTCATAAAATCTATCCTTCTCTCCTACCATTTCTTGTCTCTTTCTTTAACATTTGCCTTTGTACATCCATGTTTCCCATAGCCTTTAAACACACAACCATTATTCCCATTCTTCAAAAAACCTTCAGCTAAATCTCTGATCTTTTCTAATTCCCATCCTATCTCTCTTTTACCCTATTTATCTATGCTTCTGGAGCGCCTTGTCTATTCTCAGATTTCTTCTTTTGTCAATGATCTATATCTTCTTCCACGCTTTCAGTCTGGTTTTCGTCCCCGTCTCTCCACTGAGACCGCTCTGATCTGTGTGCTTAACTCCCTTCTGTCAGTTTGCCACTCTAAACACTCCTCCTTATTCTTATTCTTCTTGATCTATCTGCAGCTTTCAACACTGTCGACCATTCTTTGCTTTTGTACTCTCTTTCTTCATTTGGTTTTTAGGGGTTCTGTTCTTTCCTGGTTCTCTTCTTATCTATCTAACAAAACTTTTTCTGTCTCTTGGGGTGGTAAGACCTCCTCACCATTCCCTCTTGACCACGGTGTTCCCCAAGGCTCAGTCTTGGGTCCTTTTCTATGTTCACTATATACTTCACTACTTGCTCCTACTATTTCTTCTTTTGGACTTTCTCATCACTTCTACAACAACGACACACAACTCTATCCTTTTCGTTTTTCACTCCAGAAATTCACCACATTCTTATGACTTGTCTCTCTGCCATTAAATCTTGGATGACGTCTTACTTTCTCATTTTAAATTCTAGGAAGACTGAGGTCTTATTCTTCCCTGCTAACACTCTTCCCCCTCACTCCCCACCACTGTCTATTTCCTTTCTGCTATCTACTCTTTCTATTTCTCCTACTGCACGCAATCTTGGCCTTTACCTGGACTCTAATCTCTCTTTTACTCATCACATTTCTCTTGCGTCTCACTCCTGGCTCTTTCAAGTCTATAATATTCGTAAAGTTCGCTCTTCTCTTACTTTCCAAAAGCGACTAAACTTTGTAACTCTTCTCTCATCTTCTATCGACTTGTCGATTGCTCTGTCATGCTCTTTGGTCTTCCATGTTCTCGCCTTGCTCCCTTAAAATCAATCTACCATTCCTCTGTTTGTGTACTATGTCTCCTCTCCTACCTTAAATCTATTTCAGCATCACTTGCCTCTCTTGGCTGGTTATCTTTCCATTCCCAACTTAAATTTCATTTTCTCTGCTTAGTCTTTAAATCTCTCTTTAGCCTAGCCCCTGAGTACCTTACTGCACTTTTGTCCTTCTACACTACCGCTCATTCTCTCCGCTCTTCTTGTCTTTTTAGGTTGACCGTTCCTGATCCCCCTTGTGCTCAGTCCTGTTTTCATTCCTTTCAGCTTCTTGCTCCTCTTCATTGGAATGCCCTTCCCCTCCCTCTTCGGTCTATCACTGTCTACTCTCTCTTTCGTGTCTCTCTGAAAAATCACCTTCTTCACTACCTCTGATTGTTTGATACCAGAATTGATGTTTGACCTATATCATTGATCATTATTTTTGTACCGTGTGCTTTTAACTCTGCGCAGCGCTTTGGTTTTAAAGCACTATGTAAGATTTAATAAAAATACAAAATACAAATACAGAAAAGCAATGTGGGGATACACAAGCCCCCCCATTCTGGGAGTCCCACAAAGAGATTCCTTAGTGCAGAAAAGAAAGGTAGGGATGCACAAGCCCACACATTCTGGGAGTCCCACAAAAGAGGTTCCTTAGGGTTTATAGTCAAAAAGTCGAAAACTTAATTTCGAATAGCAAAAATGTCGAAAAAAAAATGTCGAATGTAAAAAAGTCGAAAACACATACATATAATAGGAAAAGTCATAATTTCGAAAAAAAAATGTCGAAAAAAAAATCGAAACCCCAAAACACTTTTTTTTTTTTTACACAAATACTAACATTTTTTATGGGGGGGGTCCCCCCCCAACCCCCCCATCCCAAACCCCTACCCCAACCCCCCCTCCTCCCCATCCCCCCCACCCCCATAGATATACCTTTAATTATTTTAAAAAAATCTTTAATATAATATTAAATAATTAATTAATTATAAAAAAAAACATCCCAAACCCCTAACCCCCAACCCCCCCCTCCTCCCCATCACCCCCACCCCCCATGGATATACCTTTAATTATTTAAAAAAAAAGTTTAATAAAATATTTATTATTAACACATAAAATCGAAAAAAATCGAAAAAAATTCGACTTTGTTGTTTTTCGACATTTTTATTTTCGAATAAATATTTTCGACATTTTGACTTTCGAAAATATTGTATTCGAAAATATGACTGGACACCGTTCCTTAGTGCAGAAAAGAATCGTAGGGATACACAAGCCCACACATTCTGTGAGTCCCACAAATTAGGTTTGTTAGTGCAAAAAAGAAATAAAGGGATACACAAGCCCACACATTCTGGGAGTCCCACAAAAGAGGCTCCTTACTGCAGAAAAGAAATGTAGGGATACACAAGCCTAAACATTCTGGGAGTCGCACAAAAGAGGTTCCTTAGTGCAGAATAGAAATGTAGGGATGTGCAAGCCCACACATTCTGGGAGTCCCACTAAAGATGTTCCTTAGTGCAGAAAAGAAAGGTAGGGATGCACAAGCCCACACATTCTGGGAGTCCCACAAAAGAGGTTCCTTAGTGCAGAAAAGAATCGTAGGGATACACAAGCCCACACATTCTGTGAGTCCCACAAATTAGGTTTGTTAGTGCAGAAAATAAATAAAGGGATACACAAGCCCACACATTCTGGGAGTCCCACAAAAGAGGCTCCTTACTGCAGAAAAGAAATGTAGGGATACACAAGCCTAAACATTCTGGGAGTCGCACAAAAGAGGTTCCTTAGTGCAGAATAGAAATGTAGGGATGTGCAAGCCCACACATTCTGGGAGTCCCACTAAAGATGTTCCTTAGTGCAGAAAAGAAAGGTAGGGATGCACAAGCCCACACATTCTGGGAGTCCCACAAAAGAGGTTCCTTAGTGCAGAAAAGAATCGTAGGGATACACAAGCCCACACATTCTGTGAGTCCCACAAATTAGGTTTGTTAGTGCAGAAAATAAATAAAGGGATACACAAGCCCACACATTCTGGGAGTCCCACAAAAGAGGCTCCTGACTGCAGAAAAGAAATGCAGGGATACACAAGCCTAAACATTCTGGGAGTCGCACAAAAGAGGTTCCTTAGTGCAGAAAAGAAATGTAGGGATGCACAAGCCCACACATTCTGGGAGTCCCAAAAAGAGGTTACGTGGTGCAGAAAAGAAATGTAGGGATACACAAGCCTAAACATTCTGGGAGTCGCACAAAAGAGGTTCCTTAGTGCAGAAAAGAAATATAGGGCTACACAACCCACACATTGTGGAAGTCACACAAAAGAGGTTCCTTAGTGCAGAAAAGAAATGTAGGGATGCACAAGCCCACACATTCTGGGAGCCCTAAAAACGAGGTTAAGTGGTGTAGAAAAGAAATGTAGGGATACACAAGCCCACACATTCTGGGAGTCCCACAAAGGAGGTTCCTTCGTTCAACAACCAATACCCCTGCAGGGGTACACCTCTCTACAGTTAGACCAGAATATGGTACCCTGTCTATACAGCCCTCTATCAAGCCCATTACTGTGCTTTATAGCTTGAGAAACAAAAATCCCACTGCTCTGAACCCCCTTGCTTTGACTGCATTAAGGCATATTTGCCATTTACCTTGAAGAGCCGAAATCCCTGTTAAGTAGAGTTACATTCCCAGAGGATGTGCCTCTTTCCCAGTAAATCCTGCCTGGGCTTCTAAACCATAGATGATAACAGAGATTAATTTCCAGGCACGCTGGTTGCATGACTGGACTGGGGCTTCGGAAAGTCTTCACTGGGTGCTCTCCAATGATATCCTGACCACCAGGTCCCCTTAGGGGTTTTCTACTAAGGGCATCATGATTTAATATCACTATTCTGGAAGCTCAGGGCACTGAGGCACACGCAATCCTCAGAGTGTAAGTTGGACTACTTTGTCGTTGATTATGATCCCTCTAAGGTTCCCAAAATGCTGATCTTTACCTCACTATAAGAACCATCTGGGGTGGCTAATAAGGAAGTGTTATCATCTTCATCGCCTTTCATTTGATTGATATAAATAAACTATGATTTTGAGGAGTGTATTAAGCAAACACTGGGAATTTGTTTACACAACGTTAAGCCTGTACTTCTGACCGTTCAAAATTGTTGGAGCTTTCTGTCATCGGCGGGTAATGAAATTAAAGGTATCATGACTATATATATATAGTCATGATACCTTTCTGTATATACAGATATACATATATAAACAGAGAGAGAGAGAGAGATGTGTACAGATATATACATATATAAACAGAGAGAGAGAGAGAGAGATTGTCGATCTAAAAGAAATAAACAAGTTGATACCTTAATTAGGCTAACATAGTCATTTATTTAGTTTTTTAGAGCTTTTGTGGTATTTCGCCTCTTCCTCAGGAAAGGATGGAAAAAGCCTTTGAAAAACATTACAGGTCAAATAGCCCCTCCTGAAAACACCCTGTGATCTGTGCCTGTCTGTCTACCTGATTTGTAGTTTTACTGCATAGAGGGGCATGCAGAAGATGTTGAACTTCTCCAGATGTTGCAGTCTTCATGGTCTGAATGGTACTGTATAAAGCAGGGCACGGGTCAGTGTAACTGAAGAAAAGGAAAGAAAAAAGAAAAAAAGGAAACACAGCCCACCCTGGTAGAGTGCTCTCAAGAAGGCAGGAAGGGATGGGTTGGTGTCAGTGATAGTAGGCGTAGTCCAGTTGGAACTCGGTATGTCAGGCCGGTACCTTTGAAAGATCAGTGGTGGCACAACCATCCACATATCAGGCTTGTGCCACTAGTGGGCAAAAATAGGGTAGAAACAACCAGTTATGTTTTAAGCCATGTTACTAGTGCAGTTCAGTGCAGTAAGTTTGCGTCAAATCCCATCCTGGAATTCTGTTACATCACAATCTTGAGGAAAGGGTGGGCTTTGACTTGAGACAGTGGCCCTGACAAGTCTCTGGGAAGATTTTGAGTGTGGCATTTTGATGGGGTGATGGGCTGGGTTAGAAGGAGTCTGGCAATTATTCATTGCTTTAGAGAGACTGATGCTGTGTCCATTGGATGCATGTGAACGGCTTTGGAAAAAACGATGGCACAATCATCCACATATTAGGATTGTGTGTGCCTTTAGAAGGGCGAGGGGCGACCAACCAGTTATGTGTTAGGCCCATCACTCATGGAGTTCAATATGGTAGGTTTGTGTCAAGTACCATATGGGGATTATATATATTTTAGTGCAGCAGTCACCACACTATAGTTGAGTATCAAGCACCAAAGGAAACCTGAAAAATGAATTGCAGATAATATTTTACTTGTATGACGAATTTGACTGAGATTTTGCAAACAAAATCATACTTACAAGCCCCCTCAGAATGGACATGTTGAGAAATATCTGTTAAAAAGTAAAGAAGTTATTAAGAAAACAAAGAAAAAACAGTTTCGGCCTAGTCCCCATTCATTTTCCAACTAACTGCTGGACACAATTGCATCATGTATGAAACAACTTGGGCACAAAGCGTTGACTCGATTTGCAGAGGGTTCTGGGGTTATTGCATCCAGTAGTTTCTTAAATATTTGACAGAGAATGGGGTGCCCCTTCTCCCAAAAATATAGTGATTTCTCCCATGGTGCTTTTCAGCAGAGTAGATGACAGGATTTTCAGAAATGTGTTTTTCTAAACTGAAATTGCTAATAATCTTTGACTTGGTGGATGGATTTAGATGACCTTTTTAATGCAAAAGGTTTGTCAAGCCCCCCCCCCCCAACTGCACATTGTGGGAACATTATGTTATAAAATAAAAACGTTCTTAAGAAAACAAACATCACAGTTTCACAGCCCATTTATTTTCCCATAGAGAGAAAGTGCAGTTTTTGAACATCTGCAGCGTGAAAACCGCTATGCAGATTTGGATCAAGTGAGAAACAACTTGGGTACAAAGCGTTGACTTACATTTCTTGTCTGGTTTGTCAAAAATTCATCCAGTAGTTTTTCAAAATATTTCACAGAGAAGGGCATGCCCTGCTCCTTAAAAACTTTATATCAGCCTTTGTTCTTTTTATAGCAGAGAGGCTGAGCAAGGCTATTAACGTTTGAATTTCTGGATGGATTTGGATGACATTTACTAAATATTAATTTTATCAAGAGCCCAGCTGAACTGGAAATTTTGGGAACGATTCATTAGAAAATGAAAAAGTTATTAGGAAAACATAAAAACGCTGTTTTCAGCCTGCTCGCATTCATTTCCAGGGAGTTCTGGAGTTATTGCTTCCAGTAGTTTTTTAAATATTTGACAGAGAATGGGGTGCCCCTTCTCCCAAAAATATAGTGATATCTCCCATGGTGCTGTGCCGCAGAGTGGATCTTCTCAAATATGTTTTCCTAAAATGAAATTGCTGATAATCTTTGACTTGGTGGGTGGCTGGATTTAGATGACATTTTCAATGCAAAAGGTTTGTCAAGCCTCTCCCCCCTCCCAACTGCACATTGTGGGAACATAATGTTTTAAAATGCAAACATTATTAAGAAAAGAAAACACCAAGGTTTCACAGCTAATTTTTTATTCCAATAGAGAAAAAGTGCAGTTTTTGTGCATCTGTAGCGTGAAAACCGCCTTGCAGATTTGGGCCAAATAAGAAACAACTTGGGTGCAAAGCATTGACTTACATTTCTTGTCTGGTCTGGCATAAATTTACCCAGTACTTTTGAAAATATGTGACAGAGAACGGCATGGCCTGCTCCTTAAACCCTTTATATCAGCCTTTGTCCTTTTTACAACAAAGAGGCTGAGCAACGCTAATAATGTTTCACTTGCTGAATGGATTTCCATGACATTTTCTGAATATTCATTTAATTAGGAGCCCAGCTGAACTGTAAATTTTGGTAACAATTCCTTAGAAAATGAATAAGTTATTGAGAAAACATAAAAACACTGTTTTCAGCCTGCTCGTATTCATTTCCACCATGAAACAAAAATCAGTTTTTGAACAGCTGTATCATAAAAACTGCTTGGTAGATTGGGACCAAATAAGAAACAATTTGGGAACAAAGTGTTGTCTGAACAGGACATTTTAGGAACGATTAGTTAGAAAATGAATAAGATATTATGAAAACATAAAAATGCTGTTTTCGCCTACTCTCGTTCATTTTCCTGTAGAGAAAAAGTGCAGTTTTTTAACAACTGTAGCGTGAAAACCGCTTGGCAGATTTGGACCAAATAAGAAGCAAGTCTGACACAAAGATTTGTCTTAATTTCCTTGACTGGTTTGTGGTAAATTCATCCAGTAGTTTAAAAATTATTTGACAGAGAACAGGGTGCCCCCTGTGCCTTAAAACCTTTATATTGTTATTGGTGCTTTGCAGCAGAGAGACTGGGAGAGGCTAATAAGTTTTGACTTGCTCGATGGATTTGGATGACATTTTCCAAACCAAGGGATTGCCAAGGGTCACCCCAAACCAGAACAATTTGGAACATTTCATTAAAAGATGAAAAAGCTATTAAGAATGGTGTGAATTGTGTATATTGGTCATGGCAACAGCCACCTATTGGGTCCAATAGAAACATATTGGGGGAACATGTACTCTGGACATGGCTGAAGGCCATGGCTAGTGGCCCGGTAGTGTTTTAAAAATATACAGTGGGCATGCCCAAAGGCCATGCTCAATGGCCAGGGCTGAAGGCCCTGACTAGTGGGCCCGAAATACAGTAGACATCAAAAAATGGATAATCTTTCATGTAAGATTCTTTCCTTCCTCTCCCCCTGCACCCGTGCTGCAGAGTAAAGACTGGCTCTGCAGCAAGAGCTTATTCATTTGTTGAAGTTCATTGACCTTTTGGTGCCACCCTCTCTGAAAGTCCACGGAAACACATTTGTTTCTGTTTTTTATGAGGACACTAATCCCACATTTGCACCCACATTTGTCACATGCGACAGAGCAAACTGTGGAGTTGCATAGCAATCTGGGCTCCTACTCAATGCAGTGGGTCACAAATGGCCTTTTGTTTTGTTTGTGAATCAGACACATTTTACTCGGTTGCACTGTCTGCCTTTTATGGCACACTTTCTTTTTGTGGCACCAAAAACGCTTTTTCATTGGGATACACAGGGGTCATTTTCATCATTACATGGAGGTGTAAAGGCAAGGCATATTGCTTTTACGCCTCCATTTAACAAACTTCCTGATTGTCCTTCTGTTCCCAGGTATGGGGGGGCAGCAAAGCAGAGTTTGCATCTTTGCTTTCCTTCCCTCCTCCACCATGATAGAGCATGTGGTTTCACGCTTGCATCTGATTTGAATGCATGTGTGAAACAAATAGATTACGATGGAATACGCCTTGCATTTACACCTGGGAATTAGCAGGCACTTTGCATTGGTATCCACACTGAAACACTGCCTGCAAAGTGTGTTTTATTTCTCACAAAGGGGCGGAGGAAAAGTGAAGACTAATGGTGCTTTTGCCTTCATTTATTCTACATTTTACACTCCTCTGAGTGTTGAAAATTGATCAAACAGCACACATGTTCTAGCATTGGTGGTTACCTGCTTGCAATTACCATGTTTTACAGCATGACCCCCATTATATTTCAATGGGCCAAAGATTTGCACTAAACACTAGTGTTACATACAGTTCCGCAAAGAGACTGTCAGACTTGTATCTTTCCAACCCTGAAATCTCTTCATTGGCTCCCAGTGACTGCAAGGATTAAATTCAAGACCCTTTGCATTGTCCACAAAATACCTTCAACTCTCCCTCTGTAAATACCTTCCCTCTTGAGCTCTTTGCTCCTCCACCTCCAACTCCCTCAGGGTCAGTTGCTTCTCCAAGCAATGAGTTGTGGGTAGATCTCTTTCCTCGGCTGGGGCCTCCCTCTGGAACAGCCTCCCTGCCACTTTGAAACTTGAACCATCTTCCATTCCAGAAGCATCTCAAGACCTTCCTCTTTGCTTCTGCATTTGCTCTTCCACTCCCCTGCTTATCTGTCTGCTTTGGCACTGTGCAACTAGTAACCCTCTGATTCCGGCACCCAGCCACATACTTCTGGCAACCTTGCACATGAGTCTGTATCTGTGACCCTACAGTCCTCTTTTTGCACTAATCTGACACCCCTTGTCTGCACTTTAAACCATGCACTTGTCACCTTGCTTGCTGCACTACCATTTTTTGTTGCTTTTATACAATGCTCAGCACTTTCCACCTCTCCCCTGCACTTGCGCGTTCTCAATGTCACTGGGCCTATTAAGATCGTTGTTTTGTCCTCCCTTGTTCCCTTGTTCCCCTCTCTCGCCTTGTCGTGTTCGGAAATACTTGTGCAAATAAAAATATCATATCATATCATATCAAACATCATTGAGAATGCAGTTTTGGGCTGTTTCTTGGGGCCGAGGGGTGAAAACCCGATGATTTATCTGCCTTAAATGCTCATTTCGATCGGAGCATTGAGGCAGGAAATAGTTTGACTGTAACTTATGGCCAAGATATTCCAGGGTGTTAAGAACCCATTCAGTAGCTACCAGACACAGGTTGGGGAGTCCCTGCATGCCTGTGGGGACTTCCCATATATGTACCTGTTACTGCATGTAATATGCACCAGCGACTCGTTGTATCTCTCCTATGTTCAATGACTCGGGCATGCAAACAGGAGAGATGCGTTATGGTGATTGCCTTGGCAATTCGCCTCATGAATGCTAGCTGGCAGATTGCATCTGGTTGCAGCCGGAGCAGGAACACTGGGCACAATCCACCAAAGTCCTCTGATAACGTGGTCCTCGGAATAATCATGCACCATGGAGTAGGGTGCTACCACACAGCTGTTGCATGACCACACATGCCCAGCTGTCCTCCGAGTCACGATGAATGGGATGTGAGGTAGCAGAACATATCCTGGCATGGCCATTTATCCTGGACATGCTTCCCACTGAAGCCGGGACTTTAATCATTTGGCTTGTCTTTGACATTCTAAAACAGCAGTGCTTGTATCATTTCCTGCAAGCATCGCTCCATAGACAATACCATCATTTTGGAAATCATATTTGCTTTTGTAATCACCATCTTGTTGTATTTGTCCTTTGTAATTCTATATTGATATCAATTAAATTGTAAAATGTGGGAATTGGCAAATCCTTTCCCTATGGACGATGACATTTCTTTAGCTTGTGGAATGCTTTCTCATGGTTGGTCAGCACGGTGTCAACCGAACTGAAGCTGCTTATATGACGTCACAGCTCTCTTGCTTTTTCTCCCGCTCACTCGTGCTAGGTTACCCCACCTCCACCCTTGCTGTACAGATCCATCAGAGCACCATGAGACCACACAGGTAGCAACAGTATGCGGCGTAAGAACCTTCCTTTAACAGCACATAGCATCGCATAGCAAAAGAACATTCAACCAATGCTGTTCTACCTTCTCTTCTGAAGTCCTCACTTGCTCATCTTAAAGTGATGGTACGTCAATCACTTCCACCTGTGGCCAACACTGTAATCCCTGCTGGGAAAAATGTCCATGACACTTGCATGGTTGGGGGCTGAATAGCTTGTCTCTAGAGGGGTGGCATGAGTTCGAGATGAGACATTCGATCTAAGGGCAGTCCCCTGCAGTTCTGAAGAGCCCCTTGACATTTAGCACTGAGAGTGGTCCTTTTCAGAAAGTCCAGGATTCAGACAATGCTCTGAGACTCATCGAAGCCAGAACGCTTCTCTGATCGCGCAACACTGAATGCCACAAACTGGCTTCCAGCCCACCTGCATGGTCAGGCGTGCCTTCAAGTTTTGAAAATATCTGAAATTTAGCTAATTTTGATAAATCCACTGTTGATCAGAAGCTATTTTTTTTTAAATGCCTTCTGAAACAAGTCCCTAAATTGAATGGCATACATCTGTCATTAGTGCCAATGTTGTGAGTGATGTCAGATATCGCCTCACGTCTCGCCCCCCTTGCCACATTCCTTACTGGATGAAGGTCAACCGCCTTCCCATGAGATCATCTTTAATTTGACCCCAATCCCTAACTGAGATATAGGGCCTCATTACGACCCAGGCGGTAAGTTACCGCCTGGGTCGTACCTTTACCACCATGGCGTAAACTATGTTTACGCCATGGTGGTTGGCGGTCTTACCGCCCCATTCCGAGGTTGGCGGGCGGTAAGTCCCCATTAATCCATTTACCCTTCCCCATTCCCATTTTTGCCCCATAGGGCATAATGGGAGTGGGGAAGGCGTTAATTACGCCACCGTAAATTACGGTGGCGTAATTAACAACAAGGTCCCTTAGCGCCATGGATTTTAACACCTGCTAAAAGCAGGTGTAAAATCCTCCATGGCGCTAAGGGACCTCGGAATCAGGCGGTAAGGGTCGGCGCTGTTTACGCCGCCGTAAACCCCTTACCGCCTGGGTCCTAATGAGGCCCATAATCCCATCCCTCCCCCCTGTAACTATTTGCTGCCTCCCCGGGACAACCATGGAATCTGGGGTCAGGCTGTTTTGGCAAAGTCAGCTTTTATATGAAGTTAGCATGGGGCTGGAAAATGTGCACAGGCGTGAGCATTCCCTGCTAGCTGCCGCCACTCTGCAGTCAAGCATCCTTACCTGATGTAGGCGGCACTGCTGCAGAAATGCCAGGGCCCAGAAAGTTGCAAAGGGAAAGTTTCACTGGTGGCCACCAGGGGGCGTGAACGCTCTTTTATTTATGGATACGGTCTAAGTTAAAAAAAAAAAACTATTGTGTGATCAACCCCCAAGGTTAGAAGGCTCTATTGAGGACAATTCGACTCCCCGATGGATCCATTTTCTGCCACACTTAAGTTACACAATGTTTCAATAATGATATTGTGTTTCAAGCACCGATCTGGTACATGTGATTGCCTGGGTCATTTTGGCGCATTTTTGTCAGCGTTATTTATGGGGTGCAGGTACCCCATTCCCACCTCCTACGTCCCCACCTCTTCAACAATTAAAAATGAAAAAGAAGTGCTCTCTATCCCTCCAAAAAAACACAAAAAATGCAGCAGAACTGTTGTTTCACCGAATGTGGTGACACAGCCATGACCAAGAGGATGTGTCAAACTTTGCTGCCGGGTTGGCATACACTAGGAGAGGTTGTGCTTGGGGTTGTGTCATTGAAGAGCCTGGTACTTGACTCGGTGTCCCTCAAAGCCTCTTATGACTGTGCAGCGGTGTTGCTTACGCCTACCTTTGGTTTATCCCACATATGTATGTCCCTTCCTCATCTATCCACATTTACCCCTTTATGTACTTTGTCAAAGTACAGCAGAGTCTGTAAAATGGACAGCCCAACTCCACAATTGCCTCCGTCCATGCTCCAGGCCCTTGATGGACATCTTCTCAAGACACTTGTTAAATCCAAAGAAGAATTGTCCGTGTCAACTTCATCCCTAATTCAAAAAGGGGACCACATTGTGATACCAGCAGCACTCCAGCAGCGCACAATTGACATTGCTCACGAGAGTCATAGATGGAGAGTGTCAACGAAAAGAATGCTTTGAATGAAGGAATGGACACAATGATTGAGACAACACTGAAAGCATGCCACATCTATCTCAGTCTCCAACACCATGCATTCCCTGAACCCCTGAACATGACCCCACTTCCAGAAGGCATACGGGAGGAAGTGGCCTTAGACTTCTGTGGTGCCCTTAGATCGGGAGAATACGTATTGGTAGTGCTGGACGAACACTTGAGGTATCTGGAAGCCGAAATTGTGTCATCTACAGCTGCCAGAGCTACCATCCCAGTCCTGGATCGGATCTTTTCAGCATTCGGAGTTCCCAAGGTAGTCAAGTCAGACAAAGGCCCTCCGTTCACCAGCAAGGACTTTCGACATTTCGCGGCATACATAGGCTTCCACCACTGCAAAACTAATCCATTGTTGCCCCAAAGGAATGGGAGCATGGAACATTTCATGGCACACACCAAAAAGGCCATTTGCATTGCCAATCTCAAACCTAAGCCCATCGAGTAGTCTCTATATCAATTACTGCAACACCCCACATGACTCCACTGGAACATACCAGGCAGAGCTAATCTTCGGTCGCCCAGTGCCCTCAAGATTGCCCCAAGAGAATCAGAGGGCCGAAAGAGAAGGGGAGGGGAGCCAAGTGAGAAAGAGAGATGACAGGCAAAACTGAAAATGAAGGATCATGTAGACAAACGAAACAGAGCACGAGAGGCAGATCTGGAGATCGGAGACCAAGTGTTGGTGCGACGTTAAGCACAATCCCACAAATATGTCCCACCCTTTGACCCCAGGCCACTGACAGTCACAGTCATGAAAGGAAAAGGATCAGTGGTGACAGCTGAATGAGATGGCTGGACTGTAACAAGGAATAGTTCACTGTTCAGGAAAGCTAGAGAGGGTGGTCAACAAAGAATACAAATCTGGCGTGAGGAAGAAGACTTTGCGAGAGCGACGTTCAGATATTCAGGAGACGAGGATGAGTCAGAAGGGGAGGAGCACAGCACAGTAGAAGAAGTAACAGAGCAAGAGACTGCAGTGCTTCAAGCCAACTACAGGCCGTACCACATGTGGACCTGCTCTATTTGTTGTCCTGTATCCTGCCCAGCGCACCCCTCCTGAATTCGGGACGCTAAAGGGTCACTCTTGGAAACATTTTCCTGATCCTTTTTCTTGATAATTTCACTTATAGTTGCTGTCTGCAATGCAAGATAACTATATGCATACATGGGTCTTTTCTGGATCACAACTGGTTAAATATGGGACGTCCATGTCATCCCTTGGAATGCACGTGGGCTGAGCCATCCAATGAAAAGGCAGACAGCTTCTTCATGCCTCCAGAAGTGAACGGTGTCTATTGCTTTTTTTGCTAATTCACATTTAGATCTTACACCTTCAGACTAGCCCAAAAGGTAGTGGGTGGGTCGGGTGGTGTATGGTGCAGCAGCAGGAAGAAAGCTGGTGTGGAAATCCTCTTCCTTAAGAGTTTAAAAGCTGCAATCATGCTACAGGCTCTTGACTCAGAAGGCTTCTGGAGTCCCATGAATACAAGGACTAACATCACATCCCTTCTCCTGCTGCAACTACATGGCCTGCACCAGAAGGACAAGTCACTCTGGGACGCTCTGAATGAAGCATAACATCCGGGTTTTGTACTCTCATAATCTCATTGTTGCAAGAGATGCTGGGCCTGTTGTCATAAAGGAAGCTTACTTTGGTTCTGTAACACATCAAAGCAGACACGTAATTTCTACCTGCATCACTGAGCTTGCTCTTATACATGTGCGGCCATTAATGCATCTTCATGATCACCGGTTTGCCATACATACCTTGCTTTCACATCTGGACTTTATTTGTCCTGATTCATTCCTTTTACTATCAGTTAATGATGGTACTATCAGACCGGCTGGCATATCCAACCATGCCACTGCGATTGCTCAATGCCACTCTCCCAGTATTGATGAGTTCGCTAGCAGATGAGGATTCAACTCAGACCTCATGAGGGGCAGTGCGTTTAGACCCACCTCTTCCGGGATCATTGCAGGATTCTCAGGCGACCACGAGTATACAAACAACTGAGGCACTTTAATGGCAGGCTGTAGAGACCTATGAAGCGTAAGAAAAGAAAAAGAAAAATGCATGGAGGCAGGAGAAAGAGCTGCTGAACATCACAACACACCTCGAAAATGTGTCTGATGCGGTATCAGCACCTGAGGCGTTACGTGGTCTCCTGGATGTAATCATCTGTCCTTTGCAGATGCCACTGTCCTTTCTACCAGGTGCAGATAGCATGGGCCAGTGAGCAAACGAGGAAAATCTTTGCCTTATTTCTTTAAAAAAAAAAATTAAAAAAAACGACAGAAAGGAATCACCCTGCAGGGCTTCGAGATGAAGTGGGACATTTTATGTCTTCTAATGAGGGACCTGCAAAACACTTTTGAGAAATCTTTGAGTCTTTTTACATCCCCGAAGTCTTCCAGGCTGAAGAGTTATGTACATTTATCTAGTCAGGCTAACTTCATGGATGGAACCTTATTACCACAGTCAGAGGTAACCTGTGAGCCCAGAGCAGGTTGTTGACGAGAAATCCTTGCATTAAATGAAGGAAAGGTGCTTGGTGGCGCCTGGTCCTGTTGTAATGACAATGCTCTTCATGGTAGCCTCAACTGATACAAGGCCTCCTAAACTGCTCACCCCATGCAAACCTATAATCATAATTAGATATTTACAATGCGCTTAATACCCTGAGGTTGATCCGCATCATGTTGCTTCGAAGGCGAGCATGTTGCTCCTTAGCTATCATCCCGGCCCCACCCTTCCTCAGAAAAGTGGCCAGTAGTTGGAATAGTGGAATAAGCCATGATCGCGGTTATTCTAACACTGGGGCGAGGACCAACTCACATGAAGAATTACTGTGCAATTTCATTAATAAATAGTCACTGTAGGGTGTTTATAGAAATTCTGGCCCTAAAATTGTAGGAACTTGTGCCTAAACCTATAATGCTGGTCAGATGGGCATCTTCAAGAAAAAGCACTTGGTTTGATTACAAGGCTCCTCTACTCCATTCTTTGACTTGTAGAACATTCCCAGGCGTCATGGGCTGCCTTGGCTCTAGACTTCGAGAAGGCCTTTGACCGGGAGGTAAGGGTATCTTTGCAAGGCCTTCCTCTGTCATGGGTTAGGTAAAAAGTTTGCTTCAAAGAAGGAATTGTAGCATTAACTCCCCATGACTAATATATTTGTTAATGATATCGTCTCACCATATTTTCAGGTTATTACATTTTCATTGTGAGAACACAAAGGTCAAATGTAGCAAAAGTAATGCAATAATAACATAACCAGCCGAAACTGAGTAAACATACAATAGAGCAATCAGGTTACAGCAGGTGGGATGTCCATGATACTAAAGATGAGTAAAAAAATAAAATAATAATAATAATAATAATAATAATAAAAATAATAAATAAAAATCCATTAAAGAAAAACACATCATAAATGCATGCATATAATCTATACAGAAGGTTATATTATAATACCAGTAGGACAACCAAAATCATATGGATGAAAACAGTACAAAGAACACATCCCGTAAGCACATCAGCCCTAGATATCCAGGAACAATCCTCATATATGATTAAATGTAATATTTTCCCCTCTGTGCTTGAAAGCAGCCTTCTCATACGTGGACAAGGTCAACAATTCCTCCACCCAATCATCAATGCCCAAGGTACTGGAAGATTTCCACGGACGTAGGATCATCCTTTTCGCAAGCACGCAGCTCCACAGACGCCATATTTACTTTGAGAATTACAGACCCATATTTTCACCTAAATAGGGCAAATAATCACGACTGATCCTACCTCCTTTGATGTACATAAGGCATTTGAGACTCTCTCACAACAAATCAAACTTGCAGATGATGTTAGAGGTATCTCGCTGGGATCTGAATCTATCAAGTTGTCCTCATATGTTGACAAAATCTGAATCAACATTTCAGATCCAACAGCCATCATCCCAAGGTTTATGGAGATCATTAGCAAACTCTAAGAACTCTCTGGTTACAAGCTCCATGCCAACAAAGTGGAAGCCATGCCTCAACAAAATGGTGTATCCAGACACACTTTGAGAGTTTGGTGTGTTGTGGAGCCAAAACAAACTTAAGTAGCTTTGTATCTCCTTAACGAGATAATTGAATGACATGTGAATGCGACACACACCTTAGGCAGGGTTGAGGACCTTGTCTGCGATGGTTGTCTCCGAACCTAACTTCGCAAACTGTCTTGAAACAATCAGGATGAGGATCCTACCAGCTGTTCCTTTCCCCCTTGTAATGCTTCTGATCCCTGGCCATAAAACATCTTTAAGATAACTATATACTGCTGAACACATGTTTATGGATTAATAGCTGCATGAGAATCACACTTAATAAATTGAAGGAGCCCAAGAACATGCGTTGGCTTCCCTTTCCTATCCTGCCTTCAAGAGGTTTAGTGGGGTTCTACCACTCCCCCAAGCTAGGTTGTGGAAAAAGCCTGCTGCTATTTCACACATAACGAGGTGATTTGACATCAAACAATAGCGGAGATCTCCTTTTACCTATGATGAGAAAACTGATCTTCACCTTTATCCAGGCTCTGGGTCCATCCTGTTGTTCAAATATTTATGTCAAGTTGTAAAGTTTTCTTATGCAATTTGCGAGGCCCATGAGGAAGAAAGTGTTAAGGGTTTCAAATGGTGCAGGTGGGCGTCATGCATCCTACATGATCTGGTATTTGAGAGAGAGATTTTAGGTGCATCAGTTGTGACATGTGGCCTCTTGTTCCTCTTCTGAGACGCCCACGCCACATTTTCACTGAGGGATGGGTGTGTCCATGCACGTGTTTGTGTGTGTGCTTTTGGCATGTGTCTGTGAGAGTGTGTGTGCGCGCGCTCGTGTGTACATGTGTGTGCATTTCAGCAAGATGAAGGGAAGGCAATACTTGGCCAAACTAGGCACGGCATCTTGCTCGCCTACGGTAATGCCATCACTCCTCTTTATTCTCTACAGAGCTTCTCTAACACCAAGAATATATTCAGCTGGGAAATTATGGAGCAAGAAAGCTAGATCCTTGCTGGTCATGAGGCGAGTCTTTAGGGTCTCCACCTTGCCACATCTTGCCCTGTGCATTTGCCACTGAGTTTTGGAAGGAGATATATGACAACATTGGCCTTATTCTGGGTGAAAGTTTTCCTTTCACTATGTTGAACTTCTTACAGGCAGGACTGCTGTTCAAAAGCCATCTGGGAAGAATGGGTGCAGACGGGTAACTTATGGACCTCGCGATTGCAACTCCATTACGATGCTCTAGAAGGGCCAGGTCGAGATACGCACACGGGGTGCTGTGTCCCCTTATGTGGCAATAACCTTTAAGAATGTAGTGTGGCTAGTTCACTGTTGGGACACCAGAAATATCTACATGCGTGGACATTGCTAGCACAAGGCCTCTCTTGGGATGGAAATGGTCACATGCTCAAGCAGCATTACAAGGGGAAGTGTGTAATCCTCTGTGAGCATAAGCCCCCTGGCAGCATGGGGGGCAATTTATGCATATTTATGCTCTTCATGAGGGAAGCCAAAGCACTCTTCTTTGATATGGGCATGATCCCTGACTTATGGGGACTACGTCTACTGCTCTACTGCCTTAAGTGTGTTCTTGTACCTTGCAGGCTGAATAACCTGTTGTCGTCATTACCATTATTATTATTGACCTTGCAGATAGGTCGCCATATGGAGATCTGTGGCGTTGTTCCCTCACCCTCATATTAGAATCCAAAGCAGTTGACAGTCTTTCCTTCAATTCAACCAATTGTTCTTTTCCATTCCTTTCTGCCTCACTTTCGCTACTCCTTCTACCTTCTCCCATTTATCTAAGATGTATCCAACACTTGGCCTTCTTTGATTTCGCTACTTTTATCCATCTGACGCCGAGTTCTTTTCAGATCTTTCCACTTAATTCAGATCCTTGCAAGTGTTCTTTAGCGCTCTCTAAGTGGACATCATGCACCCCTTCCCCACTGGGACAAAGGTGGTAGGAAGGCTAAGTTTGAGAATATTTGTTTGATGTGGGGCAGTTTGTAGGGGACCATGGGTGTGACTATTATTAATGTGCAGCTGAAATAGGTGAAGTATGAATTGTGTTTGTATTCGTGTTAAATTTGTATTGATGTGAGTAGTAGGATGAGCATGATGAATACTATCAATCTGTTGGAGGAGTTCAGATGTTAATTCTACTTATATTATAAAAAACAAAAAAGATATATTCAATATAACATATAATATGACATTGCCCATACTTTCTGGGACATGATTCTGCGAACGGACTGCAAAACAAGGGAAAGGAGGCCTTAACTCACACATTGTATGTGTTTCGCCATTCCTCTGACACTCCCACAGACACCCCATCCCTCACTCTGCCACGTTGCCAACCTGGCTTTCAATTTGCTGGAAGGATACTGGGACAAGACCATCCACAGCACTGATCCATGCTTTGACATGGGCAATTTCCAACCATTGCCGGGCACCTTCATTTGAGCGCCATTCGACTTGTCCACAAGTGCTCATTTCTTCCAACTTCTGGGCAGAGAATTTCTTTCTCTTGTGCAGTGAATGTTTGAAATGCTCCACTGTACGCAAAGGGAGCCGCGTAGGAATGTGGGATCTGTTACTTTGTTGATACCCAATGGCACAGGATATGCAGTCTGTGGTGGAGGGCGTTTTTGTGGTGCCGACATAAGTCGTTTGTTCAGATGAATTCTCTCTAACCCCTGGTTTGTTATTGACAACTCATTCCAATTTCTTTTGCTTTGAATCCCTTAGTTGGCCATTTGGTAGCCACCAAGCTGACTCGCCCACACGCTTTTAACTACACACATTTCCCCAGATCTCATAAGATCATTTTCAACCTCTTGATGTCCTTCATTGTAGGTAGCTTGTAAATTGTGCTCAGTGGAACCCCCTGATAAGCAGCGCCTTCACGGGCTGACGCATCCGCCATCACACTTGGTTCACACAGTCTGGATGGTGCCAGTAGCCATGACGCTTTAACAGCACATCGTGCAGTATCTAGTCAGTTCTATCGGATGTTGACTGTCCTTGAAATCTTGCAATCTGACCTTGGACGCAACCCCTGGACGTTTAGAGATGGAAAAGATCATGAGTCATTTGGCTGGGCTTCTGGGTTGACGATTTATAGATGGCCCACACCAGTCTGCTGATGATGGAGCTCCAAATGTTTATTCTTCCAGAAGTAAATAACCTCTGATGTTCTCATGCAAAGACCAGAACATTTAGAAAAAAAATCCCCTTTACAAGCTACTTTCAGCGTCTGCATTGTCATCGTGAGTAAAGATGAACGCTGCCGTAGGAGGATTTCCTGATGTTTAAAGTCAGAATGAAGCTTTGTGATGCAACCGGGCTATCATGGAAAAAAGTATGGTGAGAAATAGTTAATTGCAGTGTAATGTAGGGGAAAAAACGAGTTATTGAGAAATAATTGACCTTTATCCCTCCACTGGGCAATTTCATCCTTCTAGTCCTTATTTTGCCTTCTTATATTTTCTTGACATGTCCTTAGGTTTCACAAGGCTATAGCAGGAATTATCATTCATTTATATATTTATTTATGGTATTTATATAGCACCTTTATCCAAGGTGATGTACAGAATAAAAACAGTACAGAAAGTACGTGCAAAAGGACATTTAATGCATGAAGAAAAATACAAAAAACACGAGACATACAAAAATCCAGAAAACACATTACCAGGAAAGGCAGAATGCAAGAGATGCAGTGTAAAATACTTCTTTGAAAAGAGGAAAGTTAGAACAAGATATTAAATGTCGAGGGGGAAGGAATCTCATAATTTAGGGGCAAGTAACTGAAAGGAAAGAAAGTGGGCTGAAGCAAAGGAAGGACGAGAAACCGAAAAGGAATCATTGTGGGACAATGCCTAAAAACTAAAAATCATTGCAAAATGGTTTGAGTCTAACGTAATAAAAAAAAGGCATGTTCTTGGGGGCACGTGTTCAAGACTTCTGCGGCCTGCGGCCTGCTTCTACTTATTCGTCCTACTAGCGTCCCTCCAATGGAACTCCACCTACCCCACATCTGGGATTCAAAACAAAATATTCTCTCTCCAAGCCTTCAAAATTGCCCTCGGACACAAATTCCACTAAGGAAGGGGCACCAGAGGTCTTTAGGAGACTCATCACCCTCCCTTTGACACCCACTTCCAACTTGCATTGCACTCCTGCATTGCATTTAAATGCCCACAGCGGCACTCAATGAATATACTATCGGTATCTATGCATAATGTATACAATCTACGCTGTTTGTTTGTAGTCTCCAATCAATGTTTCCACGTGCATAGCCACTGTCCTCCACCGCAAAGCCGAAATAAGAGAACGTTCTCGCAATGCGTTAATGCCCCACTGATGTCCCCCATAATGAGGAAATGGGTGGCCACTAACTAGAATGAGCTCAACACAATGGGCCCAACCCTGCATTGAAAACCAAATCTCACTAGACAAACATAACTTTACATAGATTAGGATTGGCCATGACATGCAAGCTGTCTTGGGCCTTCAACCATTTTTTAGTTTGGAATGATTGTCCACATACAACAAGCAAGTGTGGTATCCAGAAGCTTGGAAGAGTGTGAGTTTGTAAGACACAGCGTAGAGATTCTGCATTTTGTGGCCATGTTGCAGTTGAAGGAAAAGAAGGACAAAAGACCATCTGATGTTCTGAAGGGCACTCCTTCTCTTGGCATAAAGGGCAGTATATGAGAGTGGGTTCCTAGCACCCATCACTCAATTAACAGAACCAGTCATTTCCAGGGGACCGTATTTTCCTCCAGAAAGCATGAATGATTATTAAGCCATGTGACATGGCATAATAATGAATGCAGGTGTGTGACGGTGGCATACCAATGGTATAAGTGACTCTTAAGCCGATCTGTGTCTCTGGTGGGACACTCAATGCAGTGTTCAATCTTGCACCCATGTGTCCACTCAGGGCAAAAATGGACTAACGCGGCTCGGCCAACTGCAGAAGCGGGGCGTTAATGGAGGGAAACAGATTGTTAATGATATGATATGGCATTTATAACGCACCTATACACAAGTGTTTAATGCAAAACAAAGGTCGCAAACAACCACAATTCAATCAAATGTTTTATTTTTGTAAGTGCACACAATCACCCCCCATGATTAGTTGTAAACAAGCCTTTATGATGAACAAGACTATGGGCCTCATTCCGAGTATGGCGGTAAGGGATAGCGGCCACCGCTAACGAGAGCGGTGGCGGTAATCCCTTACCGCCATACTCCGAGTTCCCTTTGCGCCATGGAGGTTTTAACACCTGCTTTTAGCAGGTGTTAAAAACCATGGCGCTAAGGGACCTTGATGTTAATTACGCCACCGTAATTTACGGTGGCGTAATTGACGCCTTCCCCACTCCCATTATGCCCTATGGGGCAAGAATGGGAATGGGGAAGGGTAAATGGGGATTGGGGAATTACCACCCCGCCAACCTTGGAATGGGGCGGTAATTCCGCCATCCACCAAGGCGCTGCCGGTCTGGGTACGGCGTCAACCAAGGCGTTATTAGCGCCATTGGTTAGCGGCGTACTCGGAATGAGGCCCTATATAAAACAGTGGAAAAGCCCCACGCGTGAGAGATCATTACGACACTAATGCACTTCTGGTGCCGCCAAATTGCAAGGACCTTCCACTTATTACACCAGTGAAGGAGGGGTGGAAGGAGTCGCATGCACGTCTTCAGGGAGTTGGAAAAGATGAGGGTTGTGGCATCAATAGGAGTTGTAGTCTTGCCATATACAAAGACACAAGTCCGAAAATGGCACTAAAAGGAATGAGTGAATTTAGAGAGGCTATCCGTGGTCAGGCGTCACCCAATATAGATGACTAATCACTGCTAGGTAAGAGAAGTACACCACTCCAGGGAAAGCATGCAAAGAGTTTCTTTGCACCCCACAGAGATCTCCTGTCAGAGAGTGGCTGGTGGCCAGCTGGACACTGCATTGTGTCAACAAAATGTTAGTTTCTCTATATCTTATTTGAGAATGGAATCATTAGCCCCAGGTTGCAGAGCCATCAGGGCGACAAACAACACATTCCTAGGTGCACTAAAAAGAGGACAGAACATCCCCTGACTGCAGAATCAGACACTTTGTCTGGATGTCTTGGCCAACTATTGCCCCTTTACACTTTCTTGGAAAACTGAGTGAGAAGACCATCACCATCCAGTTGCCTGAAATAAGCACAGTCTCCTCGAGACTACCTATCTGCTTTCCATCCACAAAGCAGTGCAAAGACCGCCATGTTCCAGGTTATCTATGACACCCTACACATCCTGGACAATGGATAACGCTATGCACTTGTCCTACCCAACTTCTTTCCCATCTTTGATACCTTGCACCCTTCATATTTGATACCTTTGGCTTTCCTTAACATTCTCACCACATGCATGCGTTTATGCAGAACAGTCCTGTAGTGATTTGCTTCCTACCTCTCCAACAGAGGCCAACTCATACAGATAGGCCAAAACCTATCCCAGCATAGTCCAGTAACATGTCGAGTTCCACAACCTCTACATGGAAATCCAGTGGGAACCCTTCTCCAATACCAGCATCAAGCTAAATCAATATGGGCCTCATTACAATAGTGATGGTTCGGAAACAAGGGTGCTGGTGAGCTTCTGGACCGCCACATTCTGAGTCTGCCTGCTGGAGCCGCTGTGCCCGACAGGTCTAACACTGCCTGCACAGTGGCCACAGTAGGCAGACCATTCACGGGAGCACCAGCACCACTAGCAACATTGCCGGTGCTTCCGTGAAATGGGGACTTACATTTTACAGGCGCCTGACTTTCTGGGCTGCCGGGCTTGTAATCTCCCGGTGGCACCGAGAAGTCAGGCACAAGTAAATATTTACGGGGTAGCACTGGCAGCGTTACCGCCAGACCCATAATGAGGCCCTATGTCTATATTATAATCCACTGCAGTCGTCCTTGGTGACATTGTAATTGTAATTGGTTATTTATAACGCGCCTAATGCCACCCAGGGATTGAGCCTGTGTTGCTCTTGCTTCCAAGATGAGCACGTTGCTCCTGAGCTATCCTCCCGAGACTTGCAGCTTTACCAATCAATTGCATCAACCACATCCAGCAGCTGAAGCTCTGTCTATCCGTCACCCAAACCTGGATGGAGATTAAATACCTAAAGCTCAGTCCAACAAATACCAGGTTCATTCTCATAGGAAAGTCTGTCAAGCACGGCCAAGTCCAGAATTAACTGACAGACATGACTCTTGACAGATTGACTCCTCATTTCTCACTGAGTACCAAATCTCTTGTCTTTACCATCAACTGTGACCGCTCATTAAAAACATGCATTGTCAGGAAGACCCAGGAAACAGGGTACCAGCTTGCTCTGCTCCGCAAAGTGAAATTGTTCATCCCTGTTCCAAGTTTCAGAAGAATTTACCGGCCCTGGTCATCTTCCACCTGGACACTAGCAAGGCCCCATTTGCAGTAGAATTGCCCATCTTAAAGCCATCCAGCATGCTAAAGCATGACAAAGAAAAGATGACCACATGACCTCCATGCAGAAGGAGCTGCACTAGCTACCTCTACAATCACACATCATATCCACGACGGCCCGCATCACTTACGAAGCATTCCCAACCAAAACACCAATATACATGGCCGAGAAATTCACCATCTCTGAAGGACTGTGCCCCACCAGAAACCACACCATTGCCAAACAATCAACAGCACAGGGGAAAACAAGGAAACAGGCTGCCCATTCTACGCACCCAATCTTTAGAGCAAGTTGCCAACAAAGATAGTACTGCACCCCTCCACCCAACTCTTCATGAAGACCTGGAGTCTCTACTCTTCAAAGAACAACTAAATTCTGGAGCTCCTTCCTCCCTTCTGCCCCTACCGACCCCAGCTCCCCTGCTACCCTTGTAACCTTACTTGGAAAGCCCTAGTTGTATCCCATATATTTAGGGCTTGGTTGCTTACGAGGTAGGTTTGTGTTTTATAACCATGTACATACAACAGAGGGAGGAACTGCACAAGCAAAAGGGACACGCAGTACGTCTTTCTCTTATAAAATGACACTGCCACCTAGAGGCAGAAATGAAGTACAACTGGCCCTTATGGTACTGGAAATGTATTGATGCTCTGAAACATGTTTGGAGAGTAGTGGGTAACAATAACATTGTAATTGTCATTCTAAAATAAATATTTTGTAGGCTAGAAACTCATGGGTGCTAATTCGCTCCTGGTCAACAATTTATCTCGTACAGGCCTGGTTCTCACGTACTTGCAGGTGCTCTTTTTTGCTATGAAATAATTTTCTTTGCAATATTTAAGAAACACTGGATAACATGTGCGGTTAAAAATTAAGGAGGAAAACATGATACTTTTTCAATCAGTGGCAGAAGTTTACTTAACATGTAAACATAATGCAGAGATTATGTTATTTGATTTCCAAAATATTTTGATCAGTGACTCTCTCCTATGCAAAACCAGATCACCTTGGCCTCAGAGAATGAAGATTTGAAATACGGTAAAATACTTTGCAACCCATTTCAAAAGGTTCTAGCTACGCAGCTCAATGTTCTTTGAATGAATGGGAAAAAACGTTGTTTTAAATAATCATTATTTCCTTGACCTCGAGATCGCTAACACTAAACTATCCACATCTCTTATTTTTGAAAGAGCAGGAGGCATTGCTTGGTTCTAAAGCACCTTGACTGAGGGTAAATCAGTTAAGAGAAGGCACCTCGGTTCTTATAAGGTTAATGACTCAGGCAACAGCCCCAGAAATCTCACTTATCAATGTGATGAAAAACAGATAAACACATCCTACCATGTAAGTCAAGGAGAGACCTGAACAAAATCCGAAAGGACATGAGAACACTGAACCGAGACTAGGACAACCCCTTTGTCCAGGAAACAGGTCTTGCATAATAAACCGTGCGGAAAAATAAATGGCTTCCACAAGAGCTCTATCTAAAATGTACAAGTAGATCTAAGAGATCTAGATTGTATTAGTACAATTAACACACTTTTGTGGAACCCGGTTCCCACAGCTCGCCTTTTGTGGTGGGAATACAACATGGACCCCTGTTGTGGACCCTCACTGTCATTCTGCCGCTGTGAGCATGGAAGACACCTCTGCAACTCCCGCCCACCAAGGCCAGCCCCCATTAGCTTGCCTGGGGACCCTCCACAAGCCTTTCTCCTTCAACTTGCACCATGATGATGGGCACACCCCCGTAGCTCCTGCTAGGCCCAGCCCCAGAATGAACCTCCATCATCCCACTTCTCTCCCGTCCTCTACGCCCCATCCCCTTTCCTACCTATACTTTACCCCCACTGTCCCACCAGAGGGGCTTCCTTGTCGCGACATGCATTCGCAGCCGCGGTTCGACAAAGAGAACATATTTGCGGGAAAGTAGGCCTATACAAATCGAAGCAGTTTTGATCATGTCTATTGGCTCACGGACTGAGAGAGGTTCAGTGAGGGAGAGCACCACGTGTTGGTTTGTTTTCTATCAGAGTGCCAGGCAAATGTGGTCCCTCATTCACTCCGTTAAGAACTGACGCACTGACTAACTTGCTTCACTCACTCCATCAATTGCTAACTCATTCACTCATTCAGTCACTTAGCCACTCAGATACTCACTGGGTTGTTTTCTCCACTCACTCATTTACTCATTTATGCACTTTGACTGCAGTCGTGACAATATCCGGTCGACACCTGACACAGATACATGGCGTAAAAGCAACTGCAGTTTATGCATTGACTTCGCCCTGTTCTCTATCACAAGGTGTGTCTTAAACATCTCTGTGCTTATTGCCCGATATAGCAGCAATTCAGCAAGCAGTGTGCACAAGTACAACCGTCTCAAGTTGGAAGTAGACCATGCTCTCTCAAGAAATTCGTGAAAAAAGGGCCAAACACGGACAACCTTCTGTCTGAATATAGTGACAGAAAGGTCATATCATTTAGTAGAGGTTAGGTAGGGAAGCGTGCACAATTTTCCATTGCTTCAAGGTTCGCCATAGTACCCAGGAATATCTTACCGCTGCAGCAACAAATGCATGTATGTGCCATCTAACACTGAATGAACAGCTGTGTTCTTCAGGGTACGATGTCGTTTCATCGCCAGTAGTTTTTATGAAAACACTTTGCCGAAAAAACTCATCAAAATTGTTGGGTGAGTGGGAGAGGGCAGATAAGGGGTTCGGGCAGTCGGGAACAGATATTAATAAGTGGTGGGGGGGGTTCAGGGGAGAATCCCCCGAAAATACAAAAAATAAACACATTTCGATGACTTTTTTGGGCAAAATGCTTTCGTAAACACACCCGTTGTAAAAATGACTGTCGAGGAAATGACATAGAACCACTCTTCAGGGAAATGACACGAAATACATTGTGCTGCAGCTGAAGACATGTCTATCTAAATTCCGCGGGTAGGAACAATGTCACAAGCATTAAATACAGTGGCATACAACAACAACAAAAACCTCTCAGAATTGCTCCCTTCATTTGCCATGATAGAGCTGATAAACCTATGTCACTGCTGAACAAATAAAGCAAGGATCCCCCGGAAGTATGTGCCATGGTGCAGCCTGATTCTCCTTGCTTCTGCTTACTTGTGTTCCTGGTGCAGCTCAGTCATGCACAGTGGCTGTGTTTAGTTATGATATATTGCTCTGATCAAATAATCCTTGAGTGCATATGCATTTGGATCCTTGGCTTTGCTCTTTTACAAGACTAGCAAAACTCAATTCTACCACTTGATGCAAACATACTAGACCTAGGTTGAATATATGTAGGTAGCCAAGTGGTTGGCATATAACTGTCTCTTTCAAACAAAGTATTTTTAAATAAAAAAAAGGGGGAAAAAAGACATTCTACCACGCTCTTACGCTCTATGGCACTTCTTAATGATGCTTCATGGGTTTAGACTCTGGGCCTCATCACGACTGGGGCGGTAACGCCGGCGGTATTACCGCCGGCGGTATTAGCCCTACCACCGAACTCCCCAGCGCTAATAGCGCCGGATCACGAGTTCGGCGGTAATGTTAATCCCCATTCCCCATTGAGCCCATTCGGGAATGCCCCATTCCCCATTGGGCTCAATGGGGAAATTTCACGCTAATACCGCCGGCAGATTTCCTGCCGGCGGTATGAGCACGAATTTTCGGTGGATTTCCCCCCAGCTAAAAGCTAGGGCGAAATCCGCCAAAGTCCTGATTTGGCGGACCCTTAAATCCGGCGGTAATAGCGCTACTGCTAGATTTAAGGGTTACCGCCAAAGTCGTGATGAGGCCCTCTATCTGTCAATTCTGGCTTCACATTTTGGGGAGTCTGAACAGGAGCTGACCTGATGATCTGTAGTTGTACATGGTACCCCATTGCTAAATGACGTTCTTATTCTGGGGACATTGTGAAACTAAATGTCTTCATATTCCCTCCTAAGAAAGCTTTGCATCATCATTCCTTGTGTGCCTGAAAGGTGTCCTACACATGGCCGCATGCCTCATCAAGAGTCTTCACAGATACGACCACATCACTCCGGCCCTCATCGACCTTCACTGGCTCCCACTGCACGCACACATCACCTTCTGGTCTTGCTGCTTCATCAAGTCACCCAGCTGCATCGTGGAGAAACTCAGCATCAAGGAAAGGACCAGAAGACAAGCCTTCCCTGCCTACTCCCCAAGACTATGGAACCTCCTCCCCCCTCCTCCCCATCAGCATCAGACTCTCCCCCGCTCTCCTACTCTCCTACAAATCCGAAAAGTACTCAAGACCCACCTCTTCAAGGAGTCTCTCCTCCTCAACACCTAGGACATCACATCACCGCCCATGCAACCTGACTCACTAGACGCTGACAGTCCCACTTCCCCATGCCTCCTGTACAGAGATACCCCTCCACTGTTCCCTCTATATCCTACGCCCACTGTATATTTGTTCTGTTACCTCTGAAAAGCACTCTGTTATGCATCTGTACGGTTGTACACCTCTGTGAAGGGCTCTGGTGTTTATCTGTATTGTTGTAAACCTCTAAAGCGCTTTGTTGCTTCTCAAAGCTAGGTTTGTGCTCAATAAATACCATGCCATAATATTAATAATATGTCACTCTAGCATGGTATGCCTGTATTTTCCACTATTTCTGACATGTTTGCTGATGCGTCCTAATATAAGAACTCATCAGAGATGCAAATACTGTATGTGGTCTGAGAAAACCAAGCTACTTAGGGCCAGGGTAAACCATGCATCTTGTTGTCCCTACGCAAGCACTCTGATTTAGCTGGAGGTGGGAAATCCACTGGCTGGTGAAATCCTATATGTAAACTTAGCAGTGCAGTTCTGAGTGTGGCCACAGATGGCGTAGCTCTGTCAGTATGGAATGCCAAGGCCAGAGCAGCTATGAAGAGATAAGACAAGAGAAGCGACATTCTGAAAGCATATCTGGGTTCAGACCTAAACCCATATCTTGGTAGGCTCTTGGGGAAATGCCCATGCTGTTTGAATGTGGCATCCTGCAATAACTGGGTTGCCAGGAAATCCTTGAATCATTGTGGCCCTATCACTGAGGTTCTGGCTTCCCCAGTCCCAGTTACCTATACATGTTCAAGTTGTTACCTGAAGACTTTTGGGAATGAGTTCTGAACACAGAAGCATAGAAGATGACCCTAACCTGAAGACCAGACATGAGGGTATCCCACTGCAAATCTCAACCTTCTAAGACTAGTCCTGACAGCAGCTGTGGATGGTGCAGAGCAGAACCTTCCTCAGCCTGTCTGTGACCAAGGACAATGCTCACATCTTTTGACTTGGCTGTACTAGCCTCATCAAAGATCCAGACACTCTGCTTTCGAGAAAGCCTTGCATGACTGCTACATATGTGGACCCTAACAACAAAGATGCAAGAATCCAAGAGCTAAGACACAGCAGCAGCTGACAGAGCCTGAAGGATGCAACTATTGAAGATTAAAAGGACCCCTACAAAATAACCATTCAAGGCATTATAACCCTAAGTTTGTGAAATCCGATGCATGCCCTCCTTACCCAAATAACACATGAATCCTCCTGAAACTTCTGCTACGAGATATGCACCTCCAATAGACTGTGCTGATCTTCACCATACCCCAGCCTCAATGCTGCATCTCAAGTGACTCTGTCTTGCTTCTGATGCTTGAGGAACACCACTAGACACTAGACTGCAGGTCATTCAATATGGTGCCTGTGCAACCTTTGACCATTAAAGGAGGCACTAATTCGACAGCTTTGGATGGAAGCACCCGAAGCTAAAAGGAGTATCTGAGCTCTTGGTAGTTGGCCTCCTGACATTAGTCCAGAAGATACCCTAGCAGTTCTGATTACAAGTTTTCTCTGACCTTCCCATTCTAAATATGCAGCTTCTCAGCCATATCCCACGCATTAAATCATAATTCTGTCTGTCTCTCAAATAATATGTTAAGGTATGTTGATTTATACCATGCACCGCTACCACCCAAGGTAAGTCTCCAGGCACTGACGTGGCTTTGCGAAGGAAGAGGGCTGGGTGTGTTAGTGGTGATAGGATGATAGGATAGGTTCAGAATCACGAAGGGTATACTGTCATTTCATCGACAGGCTTTTCATCGCGGGTTTTTTTGCCGCGTTTTTTTTCGAAAAAAAAACATCGATTTTTTTTTGGGTTAAAAATTAAATACATTTGGTGTGTGTCTAGGGGAATATTAAAATAATTAAACAGATGGGGGATTGGTGGGGGTAACCCCCCCAAAAAAAAAAAATCTGTGTCAAAAAACCCTGTGATGAAAAGTCTGTCGATGAAATCACATAGAACCCCAGGAAGAACTGGTGTCTGTGAGCATTTTCTTGCATGTGTGAGTTGGTTCTGAAGCCCTATTGTGTTGTAGCCGTATAGGTAGGACTCAGTGCCTTGGATGTGTGCTAGTGTGTGTGTTGGGTGTGTGTGTCATGTGAAGTTAGGGTGGGGTTTGTGGTTATGCTCACTGGTTAGTTGTATCCATAAGGGTTCTAGATTCACTGATGGCTATTAGGTATATGAATATATTGTGTTGGTGTGCATTTGTGTTGATGGATTTATGGACTATGAGCATGGGTGGTCACTCTAGCGTTGTTTCCAGAGTCTCAGAGGCTTGTTAGGGGGTGAATATTGGATTAATTCTTGGCGTGTTTATGTGTTGTGTGGCTAGCCGCTAGTCAGTTGTAGTGGCGTTGGTTATGTTGGAGGAGTAAGAAGGGGAGAAATGGGTCAGCAAGTTGGTCGATTTGACAATGCCTCTGGTGTGAGCCTTTGGTTGTCTCTCGATTGTATCTACCAATTGTCTTGGTTGTGGTTCGTCTGACAATCTCGCTTCCTCTCTGGGCCTGGAGGCTGACTTCCCCTGCAAGTTTTGTGGTAGTGGGTTGGTTGTACCTATTGTGTTCCTGGTTACTCATCTGGGTTTGTCGTGGCATTAAGGTGTTGACTTGTTGTGCTGTCAGCTGCTGAATCAGCGCGCAGCTGATGTTATAATAAATTGAAGAAGTGGTGCCTGACCGGGCGGCCCTAGTTGTGTGGGTGGGGAAGTTAGGGAGATGCTTAGGGTACTGCTTTACCTGTCTGAGCTTTCCTTGCTCCTTAAATTGCACTTCGATGTTATCCCTAAATCTGTTTGTTGAATGGGCGGCCTTCTGTTCGGTGATCACTCTAGTTGTTGGGCATGACTGGAGAGGGAAGCGTTGGGCGGTGCAGTATTCTGGTCCTCTTTGATTTTGCAGTGGTTATCTGTGATTGCATCCCTTAGTGTGTCTCTTTTGGGCCACAATATATTTGCTGTCACTGTCCCTATGCGCTTGCCATTGTCTGTTGAATAACCAGGTTTCAAGTAATTTCCTGAAGTTGATGTGGTGTTCTGTGGTTCTGATTTCTTTGGGTATGGTGTTCCAAAGTTTTGCAATTAGGCGTGAGAATGCGGTTTCTCAGAATTTCCATTTTTCGTACTGTTTTGTCGCTATTTGTAGGTCGTCGCTTGATCTCAGGTCCCTTCTTGGCTGGTAGTGGCTGATCTTGGCTTGGAGGAATGTGTCTCCTTGTCTGTGTAAGGCTTTGTGAGCGATGCAGAGGGTTTTGAATTTGTTGCGTTATCACAATTATGACAAGAGGATGGCAAGAACAATATATACAATTTAGAAGGTGACATGAATCAATAACATGTTTATCTTTACAGTTGCATTAAGAACATGAACTTGTTTGTTTATAGCAGTTGCCCATCCCTCCTTATATTTTATTGATAACTACAACATGTTTATGATTACAGTTCAACATTAACCTGTAACAAATACATTGATGAAACTGAACACAATCTCCGTGTGAGGAGATTATTGTATATTTTGATACTATGTGATATAAGTGTTTCCTATAAAAGTAGGATATATCAACCTCTGAATGTAAACAGAACATTGTCCAGTGTTTTACCCTAAATCCAGTGGTTAGGAACTAACAAGTGCTTCCACTGTAAGGCTTGGAACTTTTGTTGGTTTGTCTCTTTATACCTGTACTTTAAGATTTCCTACCTGCAATGAGATTTAAAGTGTACCATATAGGGCTGGTGTGAATATTCACTTATTCAAAGTATTCACATATTAGCCTGCCTTTGTGAACACCTCACTACCCTTCTTTCAATTTAACACCATGATAGCTCGACCACAGCTACCAGTAGGTGAGCCAGGGTAAGCATGGAGAACCCTTGCCCTGCTTATATTAAATGCATACTTGGACCGCAAACATGGGGTATGCTGAAAACAACTGACATCTAGCGTCAGTGGTGGAGATCACTTTAACATGTTTTAAATTTCTATAGACCCTCAGCACATTAAAGATACGTAGAAGCTGTGCTGGTTATTAAGGAGACCAGCCTGAGCAGCAGGAAAACAAATGAGCTGCATGAACAGTGAGAGCTGAGGAATCTCAAATGCAGTAACCTGGAAACGGCAGCACTTACTGGATGCAGTCTCCTGTATGAAAGAGAGCAAGATCAAACTCCCAAAAGTGAAGAAACAGGATTCAGAAAAGAGGGACAGACGTGCCCTGTCAACACTTCAACTGAAACTTCCTCTACCTCAGCCCTATCTACAGTTAGGCTGAGCATCCCTGCAGCTCTGAGGAGTAATGTGGAATCTTTTCACCTCAGGAAACTGCAGCAGGACATGCATGTACGCCCGAGCAGCACAGCCTTTGCAACATGTATCTGGACAGGCACCCTATGGAACAGATGATGGTCACTAAACCACCCAGGAAGGAGAAAGACACATCTTAGATAGAGAACAGAGGCATCCAACACCTGGAACTGACCACAACAACCTGATCCACCCATCAGACCACTCACCTTCATAGATCGCTATTCAGCTGACAGATTGTAAATATAAGGACATTCAGGAAACCCTTACTAGGCTTCCTGGAGGAAGAATATCCGATCTCATATCAACCAATGCAACCCTTTCTTCATGTTTTAGACCTTCTTTGTGTTCACTTTCAGTTACCACATCACATGACAAGTCCTCCCATAATGCTTCCCGCCAAGGGATGTAGGCACCCTCCCATCGTGTTGTCAAATGCACTCTCTGAGCAATCACTTGTTAATACAGGACACAACTATTTCAATGGGTCAAATGAACTCAAAAGTCTCTTGCTACAATATCTACGTAACAGCACGTTTTAGTCTTATCTTCTGTGCAGCCATGAGTATCTACACGAAAGCAAGCATTGCCCTAAGCCAAATCTAACAGGATATCAAAAATTAATAAAGTTAGAGCAACAGCAAAGAAAGATGTCATACAATATGATTTGATAATAGCAAAGATATCAATAATGTAAACATACAAATAGTTTTAATTTTTAAATAAGTATTTTGGTTCATCACATTATATTAAATATAATGTTTTGTTCATTAAGTGAACCATAGCAATTTTGACGTGAAAAGCTTGAGTTGGAACCAAATTCAGCAACATGTCTTGACACAAGTCATTAACCCATGCATATCTGTCAAACAGAAGACCTTTCCACAAACAAATTGAAGTTGAGTAATCTTAAAAGTTATGCATGCAGTATGCCATATTGAATTGGATAATTTGTGAGTACATTTGAATAAATAATCACAATAGTCAAAATAGTCTATATCATTTCCGATGTTCTGCTCGGACAGAACACAAACGATACTCACCTTTGAAATGAGGAATACAAATTATATGCATCTTTGAAATCAATGCAATCAATACATCCCTGATGAAGTTCAGTATTTGGACGCCTTTCGACTGAAACATGTACATGTAGGCATTACAAATGGTTTAAATGAAACACAATAACAAAAACCTTTTGTGGAATGAACTGAATGAAATTTTGTATTGTGTAACTTCACATTTGTATATTATTGTATATCTGTCACATTACATCGTCTCAATGAAATATTGCATATATTTGTGATTGTTGTTTTTGTCAGCTAGAGTTTTTATTAATGTTTTATTAAGACATTTGCATTTTATTCAGTAGATTACTACTGCTTAGATAAAATCCATAGAAAATTCATTTTGATTTGTTATTCTAATATTGATTGTTTGACTTCCTTATTGTTCTGTTATATATATGCAGACTAAAGGATTGATGAGGAGTAGTTTACCTGTGTGCTCCTTCTAAATTAATCCAAGTGTTCTATTGCAGTGGAGCCAGGGTGCAGAAACCTAAAAAACATATTTATTTCACTTTTACACCACAGAGCGGAAGCCCTTTGTCCTCAGAAGAGATCAAAGGGCTGACAACCACAGCAAAGAAGGGTGCTAGGACTGAACATACATTATGCAATCTTCTGGAAAAGGGCATTAATAAGCCTTTATGATCGCAAGCAACCCTCGACAGTTTTTTGAAGATCTGAGTTAATGATCAGAGGGTTACTCTGATCACTATCTGATGATTACATGGGGGCCAGCAGGAACATAGTAGATCATATCTTTTTGAGACCTAAATATTGATTGCCAGGCCCTAGTGTACCCACTTTGCTGAAATGGGGTTTACAATTATTGACAAACAGATATGTTATCTCGAGTGAGCTCTTGAAAGTAGGTGTCCGGGAAGGCCTTTCGGTAGCGTGCTTGCCAGGAATGATCTGACTACGCTTAGAATTAACTACCCAGGAACCACAGGGCTGTTAGAGATAAACCAGGATGGAACATCCTGATTAATTGCATAGTTCTACATCAGAGAGACCAGAAAAAGACTTTACCAGAGGTCAGAATGCCCCTACCTGTGGCCAGTCTGCAATTGTAGGCAGTCATACCCCATCAGGAGAGGAAGCTGAGATTACCAAGAGAACCCAATGTCTGTTCTGAAGGAGCTGAAAGGTTTGTTTGCTTATGAAAGCCCTGGTCATGCATAGTTATCCAGGGAACACAGAGTTGCCAACCTGTGAGTGCCTGTGCAAGTAGTTTCTGGTCTGGCCTAGCTGCAAACTCCATTTGGAAGGACTTTCTTTTTAAGTGAGATTAAGGCCAAAATACAGATGCCAAATGGAAGTTGGTGATTATTTTTAAAATAAGATCTTACTGGGGAAAAAGGCACAAAGATTATCCACTGCAGTCGTCCTTGGTGTCATTGTAATTGTACTTAGTTATTTATAACGCGCTTAATACCCAGAGGTTTCTAAGCGCAGACACAGGATTGAACCTGTGTTGCTCCATGTCGTCTTGCTTCCAAGATGAGCGTGTTGTCCATGAGGCAGACAGTTTAGAGGTTGATTGTCCAACATGGAAGATATTCTTAAAAATTGCTGCAAAACCTGCTTAATGTGCCTAGTTATCTGTCGATCCTTGAGGACATACAGACTGGCCCTTTGTACCACTACCAGAAGTGCACAGTACTCTTTAAAAGGGGTTGGATCAACATTGGGAGCCCCTTTCACCCATCTATTACCTGTCTGGGCAAGTTCTTCTTGATAGTCCTGGACCATGCAAACAGGTTACAACAGGGTGTGCCTCTCAGGCACATTACTGCCCATGTGGTTGCGAGGTCTCCAGGAAGAATATTTATAAGAGTGGTTTGCTCCAGACTAAGGTTGCAACTTAATTTCTCCATATGACAACTCTGAAAAATGTACTGGCCTTGAAGAAGTTGGGAGATAATCTCGCAGAGAGTATTGCCTGATGGGTAAGCGTTGTAAGAGAGGCTGAAACAAGAGCTTTGAGGGGTCTTCAGAAAGCTGAGATTCTGGAGACTGGAGCACACATGAAAGTGAAGCACATGATGTAACAAAACAAAAAAGATATAAAATGACTTTTAGAAGACAATCAAATATCATTGAAGCCAGTCAATAAAGGGAGCACAATAGTGGTTTCTGAAAATGTATAAAGGAATGTAATTGTGAATTGTAAGATATCAATACCTAAGGCTATTACATTGAATAAAAATGAATCTGCAAGTACTGCTGGATAAGATTTAGATATCAGAGATGTCAAGAAAATAGTTGTTGAACAGTCATCTGCTGATCTACCAACCTGCATCTTTGTAATCCAACTGGAAATCTATTGCTAAAACTGACCTATTGAACAAAAATCGATTGAATATCTAGTAAACAAACTTCTATTGAACACTCATCATGTGCGATTACAATCTGACTGGGACTCCAGCAATACCAGTAGAGGAAGATACACAACAGGGCTGAACACATTGTCATGAAACAGTAGGCAATGAATTCAAAACTAGGGGTGGAGTCCAAATTATCTTGGTAAAAAGGAAATCAAAAGGACCCTTAGATCAAGTATAGTCTTCGAACAGAATCAAGGGTGAGCGGGGTCAGTTGAAGAGCTACACTAGGCCAGAGGCAGGATAAATCAATAATTATCTAGCGCTCCACTGTGGGCACATTGGAATGCTAGGGAAGTTCAGGAGCAGGATATAGGTCAGCCGATGATATGTTCAAAATATTGAGGGGTCAGTGCCCAAAGGGGTTAGTCAATTGTGAATCACTGCTGATCCCAGCATTATAGAAACTTCAGAAGAAAGAGGACCCTGTGGTGGCACAGCATAGGGCAGAAGAGCGGTCAGCCTCCTCTATGGTGCACCTTCATGGAGACTGTGGGATATATTTCGGGGTTACACCTAATTTAGTGGTAATATCTCTTGTGGTAACTCGTTGGGGTGATTTTTTTTTTTTACATCTGTGAGACTAATCTCAGAATATTACCTAAAACTATTTTTACCAGGGTACTTCTTTTCACAAGCTACTGGACTTGGTACACTCCGGAGAGTAACTAAGATGTTCCCACCTCAGAGCATTTTCTCTACAATGCTGCTGTATGCCCTGTTGGCTGAGTTGCAAAATCATAAACAACAAATTGAAACACCACACATTCATTCACTCTCTAATTAGATAATTCACAGCAGTTATCTCACTTGGAAACACATATTATCGTGCACTTGTCTGTGCGTGCAGATCAAATAAAGACCAACTGCTGCAAAAATAAACCAAAACACTCAAAGATTTTAAGTTGCTGTGTTTTATCGTAATAGATGAATTTATCACATGCACATGGTAATAATTCTGCATGAGACAGAACTTCTCAGTACAAATGTTTGACAAGGAGCAAAGGCACATTACAAAATAAGAATGAGCTGTGACCATTCATACCGATCCGACCTTGGAAGTGAAGAACTTGGCAAGAGCTAGGCTTTGTGGAACAAAAGAACAATATCGCTAAAAATTCTAAATTGCATGCACTTTTAACAATGACAATGCTACACATACAATGACCTGTTTCCCTGTCTAACTGCTCAACAGGCACCCCAGACTCCTCACATTACCTAAAGGCAGCAATATTCTTGGATTGACTGGATCTGCAGAATCCCCCTCAGTCTGTTTGCCCACAGATAAGAACTACCACAACCCCAGGAAGACTGCCAACACTGGACTCTGCCTGCAAATCACTGTCCTTCCCAGCACAGTGTCTCAGGATGTCTGCCTGCCAGCTTGACACAGCTCAGCATTCGAAGATGTTCCAGAATGTCTCTCTGGATGTCTCTGGATGTCTGCCCCAGCTACACCCACTCAAGTCCTTATATCACCTCTTGCTGCCACTCAAAGAAAAAACTTCCCATCTAGAACCACCCACATCACCCAATCTGCTCAGTGTTTTTCCCCATTGAAAATGACTGCCATGCTGAACAACAAATGTTACACTCTTCCTTTCACTTCCTGACTCTACAATAGTTCTTTTAGCAGAGCAGAATTCATGTTTTCACCACTCGGCATGAATCTGGCTTGCACGTTTATTTTCTATTGAAACAGAGCCTCATGCATGGATATTTGGATTCAGGTTATTCACATATAGGCTAATTTGCACTCAATGTTAAGAACACATGATTCAGTTTGTTAATTGGGATTGGATTTAGTTAATATGTTAATGTATATTAGTTATTAAGTTTCGTGCAAATTCAATCAAATGGAATATTATCCTGAAATGAAACAAATTTAATCCATGTTCTGCATTTCTGAACTCTGTACATTTCCCATTTGGTGCACTGGTTGCATTGGCAACCTATGCCTTGCATACATTTGTATGACTGTATTTCTGTATAAAATCCACACTAAAGCTACATGTTGATTTTGATTTTTGATTTTGAATATTTCTATAGCACACCAAACAGAATAAACTATATACAGGCGCAGATGTTAACTATTGGCTGGAATTCTAGAGCATACATTTGTTATGTATTTTGTAGGAGGATAGCCCATCTAAACAGAAAGGTTTTCTGGCTTTTTCTGAATAGTACTAGGGATTTAGAGGACATGATCTCTAACGGGAGTAAGTTCCATAATTTCAGGCCAAACACACCGAATCTTCTATCGCCTCCAAAGACCTTGGCACACAAATCAACAGTTGGTCTCTGGAGCAGAGATCTCTGTGTGGGCAGTAATGGGTAATCTTATCCACCAGATATTCCGGGGCGATTACGTTCAAACACTTGTAGATAGACACGCCGCTTTGAATTTTATTCTATCCTCTACCTTGAGCCAGCTTAGGGACCTTCGAAAGGCAGATATGTGGTCCCTTCTGCTCAGTTTTCTGATTAACCTGACTGCAGCATTTTGAGTTCTCTGCAGTCTGGCTATCTGTTTAGCTGGACTCCTGCTAACAGGCTATTACAGTAGTCCAGGTGGGGGCTAGTCATGGCTCCCACCACTACTGCATGATCTTCTGCCGGGATAAAAGGAAGCATGCTACACAACACCCGGATTGCATAAAAGACTACCTTAACTTTGGCCCCCACTTGGGCTACATTGCTGAGGTGTGATTGCCATATACAACCCAGATTCCTGACCTTGTTAACATATCGAAGTTGTTCCCCCAGGGTCAATCGGGGTGGTTTCTGTCTCTCTAATAACATTTTCCCTTTTGGACTAAACAGTATCAACTCGGTCTTAGCCGCATCGAGCTGTAGTTGATTATCTGCCATCTATCCGTTGAGCACTTTCATACACAGGTTCGTCTTCTCAAAAACTTCCTCCATATTTTTAATCTCAATATAAAACTGTGTATCATCGGCATAAGAGTAAAATCGAAGACCATACTTCTGGAATATGTCGAATGCAGGACAAAATATAAGTTAAAAATCAGTGGTGGACAGGGGTGATCCTTGAGGTACCCCACAGTCCAAGCAAATGCACTCTGATGTGAAACCGTCAAGCACCACTCTTTGCATCCTGTCCTTTAGGAAGGATCCGAACCATCTTTTTACCAGTTCCGATGCCTTCCCTACCTTCATAATGCGTTGTATGATGATACGGTAATCCACCACATCGAAGGCTGCGGACAGGTCCAACATTAGTAGGTGCGTGGAACCTCCCTTGCCTGCTGCCTCCAGTAGATCCTTGTGTACTGCTAGGAGTGCCGACTCAGTCCCATGATATTCTTTGTCCACAAATGCCGGGAATTGTGCACAAATGACCTTTTCCAATATCTTAGTAGGCCAAATAAAATTGGTGACTGACCGATCATTCTTTAACATTTTCAGATCCAGATTGGACTTTTTTAACAATGGCCTTACAAGCGCCTTTTTGAAGGCCTTGGGGACCTGGCCCTCCTGTAGCGATTTATTCACAAATAATGTCATCAACGATATCAGATTATATGCCAAACGTTTGGCTGTACATGCTGGCATTGCACATGACAAATCATTGGTGGGTTTCAATTGTGATAGGAGTGAGTAAATAGTTTCCTCATCTACAGGTTGAAAGTGGAACCCCTCTTCTGTTTCCTCCCCCAATTCATATTCCTCATTCTCAGTCTCCTTCCCCTACTTTACAGTCCTTCTCCTGGCAATATTCTCTTGAATCAACACTACCTTTTCTTTAGAAAAGTCATTACATTTGTTTGCTTGATCCTGTGAGGACGGTAGTGTATTGTCAATGCAGGCTTGAGCTCTAAATCTGGATACCACCTCAAACACTGCTCTTGATTGATTCCCTGCCTGCTTAATCTCTTAGTGCAAAAACTCCCTTTTGTTTTGAGCAGGGCTGCCTTACATGACTTAAGAACAGCCTTTGTTCTCACTGTGTCACTAATATTCTTAGTGAGCATCCAGACTTTATTAGCCTGTTTTAGCTGTTTACATAATAAAGTAATTTCTGGTCAAAACCAGGGTTTCGATTTCCTCACACTCTTGCGTGATACTGGAGCATATATTGCATATATATGTCCAGTGAATTGGACACTTTTGGGATTTAACCCAGTTATATATTTTTTCTTTCTTCAGGTAGTATATTGGCCAGGAATGGGCGTGCGCACCTCACCCCCTCTTTTTTACATGCAATTTGTGGAGATCCGGACTCCAGAGGCTGCAGCACCGGGGATATTTTGCCCTACAGTGGAGAACCATAGTTATGGTTTCCCCCTACCCCTGCTAAGGGTAAGATGTGTGCTCGTGGAGGAGAGTCTTTCTTTGGTCACCTGAACTGAACAACATTTTTTCACTACAGCTCCCATAATCCTTAGAGACTGCATTAGCAATTTAATTGGATTCACCTGGAAAGCAAGGCAACATAGCCTCCCTGAAGAGTATTGGGACACGAAAGCGCCTGGAGGAGGAGAACAGCAGCACAAATGCAGAAGAAGGGATCCAACCCTGTGAACATTTTGGAAACAATTGGGATCTAACCCAGTGAATTGGGCACTTTTGGGATTTAACCCAGTTATATATTTTTTCTTTCTTCAGGTAGTATATTGGCCAGGAATGGGAGTGCACGCCTCACCCCCTCTTTTTTACATATACTGCACAGATATCCTCAAGAATGTCCATCCCTTTAGTAAAAAACTCCTCACAAGGAAGTGCAGTATCAATGTCTGCTAATTTTGCCTGATCTTCAGCTCCCGGAATGGTCACCAATTCCACACCACACCACCCACAAATCCACACATGCATGCTAAGATAATAAAACCCTGTAATAACAAATAAAAACAGCTATTCAGAGCCCCCCATCGACTCCTACAAGACAACCCCCCAATGATGTCTGTGCTCAGGTATGCAAGGTGTAGATATGAAGTGCCATCCTTTGCCTTTGCCCTGCCCACTCTTACGGTGACCCTGTGACAGAGATTCCTGCACCATCTTCTTCTAGGATGTTGAACATGTCTCTGAAGAAACTGTTTTGTGGTTACAAAAAATGAAATGCTTTCAAAAAGCAAACATAGGTGAAATGATTCTATCTACTGATGGATTCCACAATAAGCCATATAATCTCATGATTTTCTAATTGAATAACCTACACAGGAAAACATAGACTTCACATGTCACCCCACTTTAATGCATGCTCATTTCCCTTCAATATTGTGATGGTAATATAAAACGTTTCTCAGGGCAGTTTACACAGTGATAGAAATGGGGCGATAGGTGTGTTAATGAAAACAGAGCAGTGTTACTGTGAGCTAAGTATTTAACAATTAGACACACCGAAAGCAAAGTCCATGTGATCAGAAATATGGCAGTATGCTGATGAGGACAGGCAAGGGTCTGAATGAAATCCAATCAAGAGCCATCTGGTATGTCTGGATAGTAGAGTGAGATCAAAATGTTTAGTGTTTTAGCTTGCCTATTGACCAAACTACTGTAAATGCCTCCTTTTCAATTGTTGCCTTGTTGTGTTCTTGTTTTGTGAAGCGCAGTAGGTACAAGGTTGTTCGAGCCACTCCAAGTTTAGCTCAGCTAACACTGCACCGCTTCTGAGTTCCCAGCCATCTATCTTTATAATGAATTCCTGACCATAATCTGAGATCTTTAGAACTGGGGCCCTGAACAAACCATCTTTTAAGTTCTGAAAAGCTGTTTGGCAGGAAGGAGTTGATGTGACCTTCACCGGCAACTCCTTCGATGTCAAGTCGTTCCAGGGAAGGGCAATGATCCCATACCACTTAATGAAAGGCCATTAGTATCCAGTGAGGCCAAAGAAATCTACCAACTGTGGGTGATGTGGATGCCGCAATTCATCAGCGCTTGCACTTTGGCCGGAAGCAGCTGTTTCTTCCCAGCACCTCCTTTGCTTGGTGTCTTTAGTAAGTCACAGTTAAATCATTGATAGTCTAGCCAGCCTTCTATGTGGCCTGAATCACCTGTTTCAGGTGGGGAAGATAGTCTTTGCATGTATGGCAGAAGACGGCAATAGGAAACTCTGATAGGACCTGATTCAACATCCTCTGATCAGTGGCAGGGACATTCTTTAAACAAAAGTGTATAATAGTAAACTGGAAGTACACCTGTGGTGTGGACAAATCAAATAGTATGTCTCCTTTGCTCTCTTAGTTGGGCCCACCTGCTAGAACTAAGCTGAGAGGTCAAAGGCACTTGAGTACTTTACAGCCTCTAATCAGTCAATCAACTCATCTGCCTGAAGTATAGATGAAGCATCTGTCCTGTTGACAGAATGAGCCCTCTGTAGTCCACACAAATGCAGATTTCAGTCTTCCCATTGCCAGACTTTTGGGTCCCAGCACCACAGGACTACCCTTTGGGCTAGCTCAATAACTCAAAAGTCAAATATCCTGAAGACTTCTTCCTTGACAGTGTCATTTACATTGTCTGAAATCCACTGAATTCTAGTCTTCACTGTCTCATGGTCTCCAGTATCAATATCATGCATGCACCCATATTTAGTTCCTAGTGTCAGTGAGAATAAACTCACAGACATGCCCAGCAGCTGTTGGCAGTCCCACAATGTCTGTTGTTTCAGGTCTGGGGAAATCTGAACTGACTCCAGGGACTCATCTGAGGACTCTGCATGTAACAAATCTAGAAGGGAATGTGTCTCCTCCCCGTTCTCATCAGCAGTCACAAAAGCCAACACGAAGTCATCCCTGCTGTAATTAGGATTTTGCATGTCATCTCCCTCCTAGTTGTACTCCAGTGCAACAGTTCCAGTGCAATAGTTTCAGTTTATAGCTAGTGCTTACGTGCCATCTAATAGCCAAAGCTAAAACGCGCATAACAAATAGGTTTGCACACTTCTAGTATATTAAATTGAGTATGTTCCTTAATGGGAAGCCATTAGAAAGTTGCAATATGGGCTTCAATGTGATCCGACATGCTCCTGTTGCCAGACAAGTTGCTGCACTCCAGAGCGTCTGCAATTGACCTAGTCAAGTCAAGATCATAATGCAGAGGTCAGACGAGAGGTCTTATGATATGATGGGGGCAATGAATGAATAGGGCATGGGAACTTCACTTAAGGGACGAGAAGCCTACATCTAATATAAAATATATAATGAAATGAAAAGAAAGTGCCAAATCAAACTAAACCCCAGACCTTTAACTTTGTAGACCAGGTATGGAGACCATCCACTGTAATAGCAGCCTTACCCAAAATAAACATGCCACTTGTGTTGAGTTTAGCCTCAACTAATGTTCAGCCACTCTAATAGCTCACAGGAAGTTCCTGAGGTGAGAAATGTTATACCCCTGATCCTGATTAAGGCGTAGCAGAATTTGCAAATTGTCAGAAAAGGAAATAATTTGAAATCGAAGAAATTAGTGACTCTGGGAAGAAGCAGAAAGTAAAGGGTAAGCACCATAGGTTGTAATGCATAGCTCTGGGGAATGTGGAATGCAAATGTCCAGGGGTAAGAGAAAAAGGGAGAACAAAATAGCACATTCACATTTCATGCACCAGAAATAGCAAACTGCTCAAGTCTTTTTGTTGATGTCTGGAAATCTCTTATTTGACCTGAAAATATTTTTTTCTGTAGTTCAGTCCCCTAAAGAGACTCAAATGTTCAATTGGATTCCACACAAATCAAACACAGAGACTTAAGAGACACTACCAGTTCTAATGTTAACTCTTGCAAGCTATTGATGTTTGACTGAACAGGAAATATACTCTGTATATGCAGGGCCATTTTAAGCACTTTTGGAGCCCAGAGCACAGACACCTCTGGGGGCGCCTCTCCACTGAGCCAAATTAATGAAGGGATCCAGAATAGTGGCCCGGCACCCTTCGTCGCATTCAGAGACCATTGATTGGTATGTTGCCTCGCAGTGATCACAATAAGCAGAGGTAGGACCTTTTCAGTCGCCTTACTCTGTTTATTCTTGCTCTAATCAGAATGATACACAAGTAGCATTTAGCAACACTCACAGACCATTACAAGTATACTTGTGTTCTAGCATAGGTACCGGACACTTTTCATCAAAAGCAGCCACAATGAAGGTACCCCACCATCGTATAAATGCAGGGCATAGATTGTGTGAAAAGGGTGCACATAATCCAGAATAGACAAAGAACTCAGATTAGCTGCATCAGAGCATGCAAATTTGCTCAATCATGGATACCGAAGATCAATTGGAAGAAAGGTGAACACTATGCATGCCATACCATAGATAGTGGATGAAGATTAGAAGCTACCAGGTAGGTGTCCGTACCTAGACAGACTGAGATTAGCAGAGGGGCATGGTTTTTAAGTAGTGTTGCCATTAGAGAGCATTGGAACAAGTGGCGGTGGTGTGCAATATATCAGTGCTCACTATTATTATAGAGGAAGCTAAACTATAGCCATTGAAGCCATGAGTGAGGCACTTTTTCAGATTATAGTGTGAGAATGAAATCACTGTGAAGGGTGACAATTTTTAAAGGTTTTGAGACTGTTCATTTTGACAAATTAGGCAACATGAGGTTAAATGAGATGCCCAGTATCACACATTGGTGGCATTGGGATTTGCACCCTCTCTGAAATTTCGGGACATAACTGCTTTCTTTTCCAATTCTTAACATGAACTAAAATAATCCCATTTTATAGAACTGATTTAGAACGTACACAAATAACAAAATCCAACATGACCATTTTTAAAAACAAAATTTTATAACAGCATATTACACAAAAATCGAATGATTCTAGCTTTATTGTCTCCATCATCAAGGGAAGTATATTGGTTCAGGTATACTAATTGATGTGATCTCAAAAGATGTTATGTGGGTTTCTCTTTTGTATTTGAAAGTTTTAAAAACAACCAAAATACACGCTTGTGAAATTGTTATTTAATAATGTGAAGAAAAGAATCTGATTTGTACAAAAAGCAAACCGTTATTTGAGTCAAATGAGCAGACCTTAAAGTGTGCTTGTCCGAGAGTTGTGATATCAGGTCCACTTTTCTCTGTCTAGACCTCCTTTCCTCCAATTGGCCTATATAAAATGAAAGTTCAGGTAATGGGCTAAACAATGCCACCAGCATGTAAGAAGGCAAAACCTTTCACAGAAGGCAGCAGAGTAACGTCAGTGATATAATTTGTCCAGGATCACTGTATTGTCTGCTGGCAAAGCTAGGACAACAAAGATGAACGTTTTGGTTCCAAAGACCTGAACTTCAATATCTATTCACCTCTATGGGCTAACACTTTCTGCTCATCATTGAAGGTGGCTGCCAAGGTTGTACAGCTCCCCATCTGAACAAACCACTTTCTAGAACTTCACCACACTGATGCTATGTTTATGTTTACAGCAACCACTATCTGGTGCAGGTACATGGCTGATGATAGCACCTGGTATGCAACAAAATGAACTACATTTACATGTAGGTTTCTCAACTTCAGACACAGGAAAGACAGCACACTTGGGTTATAACATGTGGTACCAGCACATGACAAAAGTAGGGGAGAAGACTTCTAAGGAGAGTTGCTAGATCTGCGCTCTCATCCCCTATGCCATAAATACAGTGCAAACTTTAATTTCCAGAGAAGCACCAGAACACAATGCCAGGTGCCTCGTTCATCTTGCAGCATGCATTACCAGAGGACAATTCCAAGGAAGTTGGGCCACTTTGCAATGGAGTTCAAAATGCTTGTTTCTGTTCCAGGATGATTATATCAAGTCTACACAGATGGAAAAGGAAACTGGATGGGAGAGCAGGATGCTTGATTATCCTGCAGCAGGACAAGAAGAGGGAGTAATTGAAGAGATGAAGAGAATGGATTGCCCTGATATAATAGAAACAGCTGGATCACCTGGATGTTGGGAACAAACTCAAGTCTTTGGGCCTCATTCCGAGTTGTGCGGTAAGGGTTAACTGTCACCGGTAAGGAGACTGGTGCAGTTAAACCCATACCGCCCAATTCCGAAGTCCCTTAGCGGGACCTGGAAAGGCCGTGTGGTCTGACTACACATCCTTTGCGGGTCCCGCTAAGGGACCAGGGCGCTAATAACGGGCCTGTAATTTACGGGCCCGTAATTAGAACCTTCCCCATTCCCATTGAGCCCTATGGGGGCTCAAATGGGAATGGGGAATGGTTGGTTGAATGGGGAATTACCGGGTCTGCACAGGTCGGAATGTCCCGGTAAGTCCCCATTCATCCAGACCGGACACGGATCCAGGTTTGGAGTCAGCCATGGCGCAAATAGCGCCATGGCTACCTCCAAACTCGGAATGAGGCCCTTAGTCTATGGACGAGTGAAGTCCAAGAAGGGATGGGAAGAAGGACTGATGCCCTGTGCAGCTCATCTACTAAAGGCAGAATATGTATAAGAGGTACAGAGAGTAAATAATGGATGTTTGAATTCACAGGCCCGCACATGCTAAACTACTGACATGGGTAGAAGATGAATCAGGTCCAATGATTGTTGGCCCATTGGCGAATGCAACATTGTGCTTCCGAAGATATGGGAAGAAGCATGTGGGAGACAACATAGGTTGCAAAACTACAGTTGACGTTTCCAGGATGGGAGCAGGGACAGCCGAACTGATGGATAGATATTGGGCTTGTGGGCCTAGGGCCTACATGAAGCTGCCCAAGGATTGGGGAGGAACGTGTTCCTTGGTGCTTATTCATGTTCCAGCATTAGTGATTCCTTTAAGTGATCTGAACATTGGAGAATTTCCAAAAGTAGATGCCCATTTGAGAAAAAGATCACTTGAATTTCTCAATCGAACCAGAAAAGGGAATTACTTCTCACCCAATTCAATATAAGCATTTGACTCCATTCCTTGTGAATACAGGTTGTTCAGCAAGACTACTTCAGCATTTATGACTATTTTCATGCCTGGGATCCAGGCGATGGAAAATGCCAAGTGGTTGTAAATTACCAGGTGGGAGCTTCTACAGACAATCAACACCACCATAAAGGAATTTAATGCTATCAAGGAAGAGCTGAGGGCCATATTATTGAGGACCCTGCAGAACAGATATGTCCTTGATATGATCACAGCGATGGAAGGAGGAGTTTCGCCAAAATCGGGCCATCATGTTGCGCATTCATATCTTCTCACAAGGACAAGAATGGGACCTTGACAGAGGCCATAACGTTGCTAATAAATCTGCATAAAAAGATGGAAGATGACACAGCGGACATTATAGATGACAGTTGGTTTGCCTCCATATTCTCATGGATTCCGCAGTGGATGGCAAACATCTTCAAGTTTCTTGGAGCAATATTGGTCTTGGTGATGTTTGGATTCTGTGTCATCACAATAATCATTGCACAATGTAAGAAGACAACAAAAAAAGCAGTAGGAATGAAGATAATGATCGATGTCGAATCTGGGTTTAGACCCAAGGGATTGACTGATGAAGATGTCAAAAAATTCCTAGAGGCCAGCATCGTAGCACCTGAAGGAACAAAGTTCATATATCCAAAGATTCAAAAGAAGTATGTGGAACAATGGGTCTATTGGAATCCAAATGGACAGTGCAACTGAATAACCTGGAGTGTGGATGAACATGTTAAATCGGCCGCCACCATGAGGGGGTAATGAAGATTTGGACTCCAAAGAAGCACTTTTTCAAGAGAAAATATCAAGATGTGGAGACCATTGAAGAGGTTGTTGATGGCTCGACCAGAGGGGTGAATATAGAGGAGAAGATGCATGCCTCTGCAGGAAATCCGGTCCCCATACCTCTGATATGTTGGAAGCCTGAAATTGTGCCATGCTTGACACTTGCATGTGTGCCAATTCCGCAGCAAGTATTTGAAAGAAGATATCCTGTGAGAAAACCCTCTCAAATGTATCCACAAAGAGACAACAACCTGAGGGTGGAACTCCCTGAAGGAATATGAAAAGGAACAAAAGAGGAGCTGGTGACCTCTCAAGAGACGAGTGTAACACCCTGAGAATACTGGATGAAGGAAATGCATGGATCTTACAGAAACTGATGATGAAGTTAAGAACCAAGTAAACTTACTTATTCAAAAAGAAGATTGCAAGTGTGTGAAGCACGGCAGAAAATGCAACAGTACAATGACTGTACAGATGCTGCAGCACAAGTAGACCAAGTGATCATAGAAGCTCGGTATACGTAGTGAATAGAGTGCAGGTGAAGCCGCCATTGTATAAACTCTGGACATTGGAGTCATGAATTAAGTAAGCTCAGACCCATGGAGAGGAAAGGCATAGAACAGCAAGAATAAGCTGAGATCATGGAAATTAATGGTGAGGCTGTCTGGCCTGGTATCAAAAGTTGAAGCAGCCAGGTTTGGTTATCTATTCTTGAAGGCAGAGAACGTGAGAAGCTGAATCATCCCTTGTTAAGGTCGAAAGGAAGAACATCAAGCTTGCCAAGTTTTATTTATTTGAGAGATATACATGCTGCAGAATTGATGAAATCGTGGTCTCTTTTCACGTGAACCAAGGATGGAAATAAAGTTGAATATGGAGTCCTAGAACAACGATAGTGTGTGTTCACTCTCCCATATATTTCCACAGAGAAGAATACTTTGCATGGCCAAGTTCAAAACAATCTGCATGACAGAAGGCTTGGGTGATGAGAGATGATGGGCTAATTGGGTGGGGAGGTAAAGTCAAGTCCACCTCCTTGGACCTGGGTATAAGCTTACATGCTGCTAAGTGAGCCAAATGTTCCAGAAGGGCACAAGCGTGCCAACCAATTGTAGAGGGCCATATAATGAAGGGCCTTATAGTTTAAGAGCCATGATGTACCATGTACTCAATAATGTTGAAGATGACATATTTTTAGCGGTAGCCATAGGTTGTCCACCTGATAGTAGATATATTTTATCACAATCCCAATAGAAAGTATCCTTAGATGTTCCCCTTGAATGCATCACAATCCCTCATAGGTTTTTCTCATTTGCCTCGTAGCATGACATCACTGTTGATGTATTTTTCGTATAAAAGGCTGTTTTATGTGAAATTAATTGAGAGCTTGAGTGAACGTCCATTGATGTCCATTGTAACTCCCTGTTTTAGATAATTGTTATTAAAACAGCACCTTTGCTATCTTACTGAGTTGGTTTGATTATTTGGTGTCAGAGTTATTCCGCATCCTCATCCATTGCATGCATGATACCCAAAGGGCCATATGCTCAGTAGTTTCCAAACAGGTAACTATGCCAAATTTGGAGCAGATTGGTGGAACAGTTTAGAATTGTATGAGGAACAAGCTAACCGATTTTCTGCTTTATAGATATATAGAGAACAGATGTATTCATATGTCTATACGACCAGTCAGTGCAACTGAATTAGTTAAGGCATCATTGTATGGCAATGATTGAATACATTGCTCTGTTAAATGAAATATGAGTTATGACATTAATGCACTACAGTAATTTGCTTTTGGATATGGTATTACATATTGTATAATATCAATGGTAGAACGAAATATTGTGATATTAATGTTCACAGAGTCCAGGGCACACGACTTTAAAAAAAAGCATTGCAAATGCTTTGGCTTTTGTGTAGGTATGGCAAAAGCATTTTGTAGGCACTTGCATAGTGGTATTAATAGGCAGAATATATGCTGGACATAAACACGAGTGCTACTTAGCCACAATAGAATGAGACATACAGAGATATCGGTGTGTGACATTATATGTTTGAAAAAGACAGGACATTTATTTTGGGGAACTATTATTGTGTTAGTATATCTTTGTGTGAATTGTGGTTTGGTGTATGAGTATGTTATTCCTGATTTATACTGTGAAAGTCCATATATGTTTCTGGGATGGATGGATATTATAATGAAGCACATGCACTTTATACATTGTTCACGTTTCAAGTATTGGATGTAGTAATAATATACAAACCTGCCATTGCTACCTCCAATATGCTGCTTTCAAGGAGGATGGAGGTAGACCAATAAGATCTGATGAAAGATCACTTGGGTCTGAAGGACATGGGAAACAGTGTATAAGTTCATCAAATGCAGGATACAAGTGAAGAATTCACGGTCAGCATTTGTATAAATGCAGGATGAATGTGAATTAACTTTTTCTTTGGGATTTATAACAATAATCAAATAACACATTAACAATTTGTTTGCTGGGAGTTTATATTTTATTTGGCTACTGTTAGAATGTGTGTAATCTAGTGACTTGGTTTGTGGATGGCAGGAGCCCTTTTGTGGTATATTGGTATTAATTGGTCATCAATGGTAGAAGCATGAAAAATGTCCAAGTGCCTGGACATCTAATAGCAGTGCCTGACAAATGCCTAATACTTATACGCAAGCCAAAACTGTCGGCATTGTCATTGCTCGTTTTTAAATGGACTTTAGTTAAGGACATGCATAATGCTTATAAATCGAGTGGCAGAAGGAAGACCTGCTTAACACATTTTTATTACACCATTAGCTGGTTTAAAGCTCCGAAGAAGACAACTTTCAAGAATAAAACACTGGCAGGCACTTAAAATGGAAGGTTTGATGGTAAGGCATGATAAAGGTATCTCACAAAGGTCACATGCGTATGTGTCTTGGGCAGTGAGATGCAGGAGGTCGGTGGGAACGGACATAGAGATTAGGATGGCCATGGGCAGTCAATGGGCGGGTAAACAATCAAACAACACCTAAAAGCTGTGCGCCACTCCTCATTTACCATTTCTCCCTGCTGTAGTCTAATGCAATAATTTTGGCTTATGCCACCTAATAGCCCAAACTAAAAATGGGGAACTCATTAAGATGTACAATGGATAGTGATGTCCCCGGAAGCATAGATATTTCCGAATGGAAGAAAGGGTAGCAGTCATTTGAGCATAGGTCTTTTAAAAGATTAAAAATCAATTCTCAAAAAAATAATCGGAGAGAGTGGCCCTCATTACGGGTCTGGCAGTAACTGTGCCGGTAAAACCAGCAGGTAGTCGCCGGACCTCTAATGAATTATTGCCTCCTGACTTTCTGGAAACACCGGGGCATTACAGCCCAGGCGGTCCGGTAAATCAGGCACCGGTAATTGTTAATCCCTATTCCTATTTGAGTCTGATAGGACTCAAATGGGAATGGGGACCGCGGAAACACCAACACCATTAGCAACGGTGCCGGTGCTTCCGTGAAAAGTCTCCGGCCACAGACTTGTACTTTGCTGGTCCGGAAACAATGGTGGCGGTAAGCTTACCATCACCGATGTTTCCGGACCGGCAAAGTTGTAATGAGGGCCTATATGTTCCGATAATATTGCTGGCAAAGTATAAAGGTGCACACATTTTAAAAGTCAAGAATCTGTACGGAAATATTCCTTGCACTGCAGAACCTCAAGATAAAAGATTTTAAAGTCTGGGAATTTGCTTTCACTGGTCAGAAATGCCAGTGGACACACCTTGAGCAGGCCAAGGCTTCAGTGTATGCCACATTAGCAGCTACGCCCACCGCCCCTGGGGGGCAGCTTGGGGGGCACAGGGATGCCCTGGGACCATGGGAAAGCAGTTGTAAGGGGGGTGGTGGGGCAAGGGGTGGAGCTGCAGGAAAGGGCAGGGTTAGGTAGAGTTTATTTAGTCTCCACTGGAGTAACTGATCCTCTTTTGCTGTTATGACTTTGCATGTAGCAGTTGGGAGGTAAGAGTGAGGAAGGGGCAGGGAACATGCTTGTTCCTTGTAATGTGTGACTCCTATATCCCTTTGTTTTAGCATCCTCCCTCCGCTTGCCTTGTGTCTGGGCCATATGTGAGAGGGTTTGGCGAGCGGATTTTATGGTCAGGGTTTGTTTGTCATTGTATGTCATTCACATACAGGGAGGGATGCTGCTTTATAGCCCCCCTTGTTGCCGAGCCGTTTTACGGTCTGCAGCGACACATGATTTGCGCTGGAGTCAGGGGGTGGGATCCACAAGTGGGAAAAGAGCAGCTCAGTTGCGGTTTCAACACAGTCGCTGGTTTCCAGCAAGTGGTTGATGTTATGGTTAGTTGGAAGACTCATCGGCAATCCGGTTATATTGACGCATGCTGTGCAGTTAAATGGGAAGTTTAAGAGGACTGCAATAGTGCAACATCATTTAGTAGGTGTCTTAACAGGCAACCCGGATTTAATCCCTGCAGTAGATTAACATTATATTCCGGACGATGTCTTCGGAGGCAGTTATTATGTGCAGGTATTGCGGTGGCCTGACAGAATGGGGAAGTGTGTGTGAGGTACCATCAGTGTTTTAGGTGCAACAAGGGGTGAGATATGGTAATGAGACAGTTAAACTTTGCTGTGTCAGAACGGGAGCATGAAGAGACAGGCTCATGGAGAGCATCAGTGAACCCAGGCTATGGGTCCTTTTATGAAGTGGTAGCAGTATCTGAGATGGATGGGGATGCAGAACTTACTCATACATCAATTATCAGAACGACTCAGGACGTTGGCAATACATGCAACTTTTATACTAAATATGTGTCACTGCTGATGTCATACTACGTGGCAAAGTAAGAAAACCTACTAGGGGATATGATAGGCTTAAAATAAACATCTAAGTATACTTTATATAAAGGGTCGGGGTGTCATTGGGTCTCTAAGGTCAGGTGGCCAACTAAGCCCATCCCAAGTGCAAGTCATCTTCTGTGTCATGAAAATATACAACATTGTATTGGCTTCGCAAACTATAGGGCTCTGTACTACGTGGCCCTCTACAATTGGTTGGCACGCTTGTAACCTTCTGGAATATTCCACTCGCAAGCAGCATGCAAGATGGCACCCCAGGTGCTGGGAGGGATGGCCTGGACATGCCTCCCCACCCAATTAGACCACATCCATCATCACTGCTGCACCCTGTCATTCAATTAAGACTTTGAACTTGGCCTTGTAGAGGCTCACTGTGCCTGGAAATAAAAAGGAATGAAGGCATGGCGTTATCTTCTTGTTTCAGTCTAGCACGACCCAAAGTCTATTTTCATCTGATCATGTGAATGTAGACCATGTTTTGAGCTCCTTTGTTGCATTTTAATACCATAACATCAAGAAATCTTGCTTCTCATGTTCATCTATCTTCTCGAATATATAAGCAGGCTCTAGGCGGACCCCAATCTTGACAATGGGCCAGGAAAACCTTCTGAATCTTCCTTTGCCGTCAGCTATTTTTATTCTGCTGCGCCACACATCCAGCCCTTTTATTCATGGGGTTCAAGTTTGCTAAAATGCATTGTGGAACATTGTGGAACATCCAGATAACCAGATTCTATACATTCCTATACATATATATATATATATATATATATATACACACACATTGGCACATCACCTGCAGTCTATTCACTAAATAGCCAGCCTCATGATTACTTTGGGCCTCATTACAAGGTTGCCAGTCCGGATACAATGGTACTGGTAAGCTTAACGGTACCGTTGTATTTGGACTGTTAAACTCTCAGTTGTGCCACGGGTGCCTTTCATTCTGCCAGGTCTGACCTGGTCAAATGAAAGGCACGTGCAAGCACAGCAAGCCTGTAGCACCGGCACGGTATGGGGCTCAAATGGGAATGGGGATATACTGGCTCTGGCACCCGCGAAAGGGCATACCCCGGTAATTGCCCATTCGCGGGTGCTGGATTGTCTTGCCGGTTTGGAGGTAGCCTTGCCGGTTTTACCGGCAAGGCTACCTCAAAACTTGTAATGAGGCACTTTGTCACTTGCGTTACTGCGTCTGTACAATTGTAAAATGGCTTTGCATTTTCTTCAGTGCTTCTTTGCACGTACAATCTTAATTTCGATCCCAAAATTTTGCTTACTTCGATACTTCGTTATTAGATTCTATAAGGTCTATATTTTTCTTCATTGACATCTCTTCTGGGTGCGTCATTTCTGCTTCGTGTGATGTCACCAGTCTTCTTTCTCTCACCCATTTTCACACTTCTTCCAGTACTTCCTTCAGAAGACCATTATTTCTTTATGCATGCATATAGGGTTTCTCAATGGATACCTTGTTTGCGGCATGGGTACTCTCACTGATATTGCACATTTTGCAATTTCCGTTTCCCAACATGCGGGCGGGACTTCCTGTCGAGCGATTTGGCTCCTCCTCTACATCAGTCTTCCAGAAAATTAGAACGTGGTAGGGTGTAAAGAATGTCGTGAGATTAAGAAGGGTGATATAGCAGGCCAGTTAAGGTGTGGTGTAGAACATGGCACAGTCATGCATTTACAATGGCGCCGGCAGTTGGGCCTGGCTTAACAGATAGCTCTAGTGTTTTATTGCTCGTCCCCACAGGGCGCAGGAATGGCAGAGACCCATCCATGGATTATCCATGCACTTTCGCTAATGCGAGAGAGAGCATATTAATTATCTACTTAATGAATTTGTTTCACATCCTGCTCCTTCCCCCCGAACCGTGGCCGGGGAAGATAGTGCAAATGCTGCAGCGTGCAAAAAATAAATAAATAAAACACATGGTTGTTTGCAATATTCAATTAAGTATTCTTTATTTGGGGATGCCTCAATAGAAAGCAACTAGGGAATAAAATGGTCAATTGGCAAGGTTGCGCTGAATGCGGCATGGTCCATGTGCTTATGAAATACGGGCCGTATGCTGCGAGCATGCGGCGCATGCCTTACACGTGCTGCATACAGGATTACCAGGTACAATCATGTTGTTTGTTGACGCTTTATGGTAATGGGTTGCCGACTGCACACGTGTGCTGTTTCTGGCACGTTAGTCAGATCTAGAGGCCTTAGGTATAAGTCTGTATAAAGGTTCGCCCACAATAGTACTGGCGTGTTCATAGTGTTTACCACATTGTGGCATGGACTGAGGCTTTGCATTTTATTGTATTTGATGTGAAGATAAAAGGAAAATATTTCCTTTGATACGTGGTAATACTCATAAGGAGTTAGAAAGGGTGTTGCGGCCTGCTAGCCAACTACGCATTGATACAGGGAGCGCAGAAAAAAAATCTGTTTTCCGAACAATTGTGGGGTGTGGTTGTTCGTTTTATCTCCACTGGTTCGCTGGCTTTCCCACCCTCTGTTTTACAACACAATTTATACAGAGGCGTTGCTAGGGGGGGGGGGGCTAAGGGAGCTATAGCCCCTGGTCTTTTGGTTGTAGCCCCGGATAGAATCTCAGGAGCTACATCCAAGAGGCTAGCTAGCCCCCAGTCCCAACAGTTCTGACATTAGCGTAGCCCCGGGTCTTTTCCAAACCTAGCAACACCCCTGAATATATATATATATATATATATATATATATATATATATATATATATATATATATATATATATATATATATATATTGCAAAGTGTATTGTAATGTATGCAAGACTGCCTCTTGCCTCGTGCTTGTCTTTGTAGAAAGGCAGCCGTGCAGCACATAGGTCCATGGTTAAAGCCACTGAGGATTATGCTCAGTTGTTAATGCCCAGTCAGCGGCTCTATGAACAGAAAACACTTGCAATGCCAATTTCAAATGTTCATTTGCCACATGCCGCCTGCATGATTGGAATGCATTTTAGAAATACTTGTTTTCTTCCTCCCGAATATTGAATCGGCTCAGGCCGGACATTCAAACACTGCCAGTCTCCTAGGTCTCAGCTAGGCACACACACACACAGCATCCGTGGCTCTGTTGGTCGTTAAGGTGCTCAGATGGCAAACATTTCTTTTATCAGTGGCAGAACCTTTCATATGCGTGATGGAACATTTCCAACTCAAAGATCTACCAAAGCACAAGTTACCTTGCAAACCTGTTTTACTTAGAGTGAGCAACACAAATCGCCCATTCAAAGATTAGTCATATTCCTGATGGCTACTATCTTGACATAAAAGGAAAACATTGCTTTAAGTCACTAATCAAATGTTTTCAACATCATGAAGAACTAGCTGGAAGTTTGGGACACAGAATCCGCATATCTATCTTTGTTTACTGGACAGCTTCTTTAAATACATGTCTTAAACCACTGAAAGCGCAGTGGGGTTAAAAGTAGATTTTCCGGATGGCACTATCTTGCATTCTGGGACTCATAGTTCCCAAATTTAGTTGGAAAATACATTAAAGCCATAATGATATTCTGTTGGCTTAATAACATGTTGCTATGAGGATTTCATGTTGTCATGTGGCTTTATTATGCAGTTTGTGTTTTGTAAGTAAACTCTTCAAGACATTATTACTGTAAAGCAGATCTTGAAATCCAACAATGGGATCTGAAGTTTGTGATCTAGGTCACCCCGCTGCTGCCCCTCCCACATCCCCCCTCCCATCCCAAATCTGTCTGTCCAACCATCCCACTCCCTCCGTTTGGATGCACCCAGACCACCACTAGTTCCTTTTCCACTTCCACCACTGTGCCTTGCCCCTGGGTTGTCCTGTTCTGTTTGATGCATGTTAAATTAGAGGGTTCTGGGCCTACCATGCCCCGTCTAATGCCTACGTCTTTAGTGTGTAAGGCTCCACGCTAGCCAGCCGTCTCGTGATACTAGGCGTCTATTAAAGATTTCAGGGAGGGAGTAAAAGCTGATTGCCCTGATGTGCAGGTGGGTAGAGCAGGGACTATAAGGAGTGCTACTGGGAGGTAAAGTAGGGATGTGTGAATTCACATCAAGACCTACTTTACGAAGGCCGAGCAAAAAACAGAAAAGTGTGCGTACATGTTACGAAGTACATCATTTTCGAAGATGTTTGCAGTTCAGATGACTTAGAGATAGTGACCACCCAACTGAGTATATACATACTGCTGCTGTTTTATTGTCCCAAGCAGAAAAGGCAACATTCATGTTTGCCACCTCCCGCAATGCCCAAAACATACAATATATGGTTATACAATGTTTAGTGCAGGGCGCACTTTTTGGATCCCTTTCGCCCCAAGGCAAGTACTTTGCAGGGGATTGGGATGCTCAGGCCGGCACAAATGGGGGTGGGGTGGCAGGCAGCAGGAGTATGTGTGAATTAGGAAGGATAGCAGTGCTGGGTTGGTAGTGGTTCCAAAACTACAGAGGATGAGAGGGAGGTGAACAAAAGTGGGGGGAATAGGATAGCCAATGGTACACGACAATGGAAGGAAGCAGTGTTGGCTTCCCAATGTGATTAGGGACTTTCTGGTAGGAGCAAAAGAAATAAGGATAGGAGGGTTCGCCGTCACAAGGTGTGGCTGCCTCGGAGCAAGCACGTAGGGTACACTGGTTGCCAGATATTCTCCTAAGAGCAGAGGATCAGAAGGATGATACAAATGGGGTAATGTTCTAACAAGGTGATGATTATGGACTCCATGTGCTATGTAAAACAAATGACCTGAAGGAACACCATCACAGGGGTGGTTGGCTTTGGGCAAACAGCTTGGCTGTCTTGGGGCAAAGCACCAGGGAGAAGGGAATGGTGCAAGAGGTCAAGGGACCTGGGAAATTATGAAATGAGTCAAGGTACGTGGGGAAACAAGTAATTGTGTAAGAGGTCAAAGTACTTGGGAAACAGAATGGTGTAATAGGTCAAGAGACCAGGTGAATTGATTGGATGAGTAGGAGGTCAAGGAACCTGGGGGAAATTAATAAAGATGTAAGAGGTCAAAGCACCTGGGAAACGTGTAATGGTGTAAGAGGTCAAAAGACCTGGGAAATGTGTAAGAGGTCAAGCACCTGGGAAACAGAGACTGGTGTAAGAGGTAAAGAGACCCAGTTAAACAAGTGTGAATACCCAAATAAAGAAGTGAGAATACCCAAGTAAGGAAGTGAGTATACCCAAGTAAAGAAGTGAGATTATCAAAGTAAAGATGTGAGATTACCAAAGTAAAATAGTGAGAATACCCAAGTAAGGTAGTGGGAATACCCAAGCAAGGAAGTGAGAATTCCAAAGTAAAGAAGTGAGAATGCCCAGTAAAGAAGTGAGATTTCCCAAGTAAGGAAGCGAGAATACCCAAGTAAAGACGTGAGAATACACAAGTAAGGAAGTGAGAATACCCAAATAAAGAAGTGAGAATACTTAAGTAAGGAAGCGAGATTACTCAAGCAAAGAAGCGAGAATACCCAAGTAAAGAAGTGAGTCTACCCAAGTAAGGAAGTGAGAATACCCAAGCAACGAAGTCAAAATACTCAAGTAATGAAGTGAGAATGCCCAGGCAAGGAAGTGAGTATACCCAAGTAAAGAAGTGAGATTACCAAAGTAAATGAAGTGAGAATACTCATGTAAGGTAGTGAGAATACACAAGCAAGGAAGTGAGAATTCCGAAGTAAAGAAGTGAGAATACCCAGTAAAGAAGTGACATTTCCCAAGTAAGGAAGCGAGAATACCCAAGTAAAGATGTGAGAATACACAAGTGAGGAAGTGAGAATACCCAAGCAACTAAGTGAGAATACCCAAGTAAAGAAGGGAGAATACCCAAGCAGGGAAGTGAGAACACCCAAGTAAAGTAGTGAGAATACCCAAGTAAAGAAGTGAGAATACCCAAGTAAGGAAGTGAGAAGACCCGAAAAAGGACGTGGGAATACCCAAGCAAGGAAATGAGAATACCTAAGAAGTGAGAATACCCAAGTAAAGAAGTGAGAATACCCAAGCAAGGAAGTGAGAATACTCAAGTAAGGAAGTGAGTATACCCAAGTAAAGAAGTGAGATTACCAAAGTAAAGATGTGAGATTACCAAAATAAAGATGTGACAATACCCAAGTAAGGTAGTGAGAATACCCAAGCAAGGAAGTGAGAATTCCAAAGTAAAGAAGGGAGAATACCCAGTAAAGAAGTGAGAGTTCCCAAGTAAGGAAGTGAGAATGCCCAAGTAAAGACGTGAGAATACACCAGTAAGGAAGTGAGAATACCCAAATAAAGAAGTGAGAATACCCAAGCAAGGAAGCAAGATTACTCAAGCAAAGAAGCGAGAATACCCAAGTAAAGAAGTGAGTCTACCCAAGTAAGGAAGTGAGAATACCCAAGCAACGAAGTGAGAATACCCAATTAAAGAAGGGAGAATACCCAAGCAGGGAAGTGAGAACACCCAAGTAAAGTAGTGAGAATACCCAAGTAAAGAAGTGAGAATATCCAAGCAAGGAAGTGAGAATACCCAATTAAGCAAGTGAGTATACCCAAGTAAAGAAGTGAGATTACCAAAGTAAAGATGTGAGATTACCAAAGTAAAGAAGTGAGAATACCCAAGTAAGGTAGTGAGAATACCCAAGCAAGGAAGCGAGAATTCCAAAGTAAAGAAGGGAGAATACCCAGTAAAGAAGTAAGATTTCTCAAGTAAGGAAGTGATAATACCCAATTAAAGACGTGAGAATACACAAGTAAGGAAGTGAGAATACCCAAATAAAGAAGTGAGAATACCCAAGCAAGGAAGCGAGATTACTCAAGCAAAGAAGCGAGAATACCAAAGTAAAGAAGTGAGTCTACCCAAGTAAGGAAGTGAGAATACCCAAGCAACAAAGTCAAAATACCCAAGTAATGAAGTGAAAATGCCCAGGCAAGGAAGTGAGTATACCCAAGTAAAGAAGTGAGATTACCAAAGTAAAGAAGTGATAATACTCAAGTAAGGTAGTGAGAATACCCAAGCTAGGAAGTAAGAATTCCGAATTAAAGAAGTGAGAATACCCAGTAAAGAAGTGAGATTTCCCAAGTAAGGAAGCGAGAATACCCAAGTAAAGATGTGAAAATACACAAGTAAGGAAGTGAGTATACCCAAGCAACGAAGTGAGAATACCCAAGTAAAGAAGGGAGAATACCCAAGCAGGGAAGTGAGAACACCCAAGTAAAGTAGCGAGAATCCCCAAGTAAAGAAGTGAGAATACCCAAGTAAGGAAGTGAGAAGACCCGAGCAAGGACGTGAGAATACCCAAGCAAGGAAATGAGAATACCTAAGAAGTGAGAATACCCAAGTAAAGAAGTGAGAATACCCAAGCAAGGAAGTGGGAATTACCAAATAAGGAAGTGAGAATACCCAAGTAAAGAAGTGCGATTACCCAAGTATGAAGCAAAAAAACCCAATTAAAGACATGAGAATACACAAGCAAGGAAGTGAGAATACCCAAATAAAGAAGTGAGAATACCCAAGTAAAGAAGTGAGATTGCCCAAGTAAGAAAGTGAGAATACCCAAGCAAGGAACTCAGAATACCCAAGTAAAGAAGTGAGAATACACAAGTAAGGAAGTGAGAATACCCAAGCAAGGAAGTGAGAATACCCAAGTAAAGAAGTGAGAATAACCAAGCAAGGAAGTGAGAATACCCAAGCATGGAAGTGAGAATCCACAAGTAAAAAACGGAGAATCCCAAGTAAAGAAGGGAAAATCCCCAAGTAAGGAAGTGTCAGATTAGTGAACCTTAACAGGATTAAGCGCCTGGTGATCGAAGAGGAGCTGTTGAACCCGTAGTGCAGTAATATGTTCTTCCCACCAATGTAACACTCAGTTGTGCATAAAAACAGTCTGAGCGCTCAATTGGTTGAAAGATGTTTTGAAGAAGGAACACTCTGGAACTCCGGGTGACTGCAAGTTTCTTCCGGATATATGGCAATTTGTACAGGACACACTGATAGCTCTCTGGTCGTCAGTAGGATAAGATGCAGTACATATCTGACAGGAAAACGACAGTAGAATGGAACTAAACAGTTTCTGTAATGATACAAGAACGTACATAAGGAAAAGAAAAACGTAAGAGCCAATAACTGAACAATGAACACTAAATGAAAATTCTTACGTGTATATCCGTATGAAGGACTGCAACGAGGAAGATGTGTTGAAGCTCAAAACGGCTCCAAAAGGAATGTCCGAGAAGAACACAGTCTCACAGATGCTGAAGGATTCTTGAGTCCGGTGCAACCCTATTCCCGCCGGCACGAGTACGCCTAAGAGTTCAGCGAGGTCCCAAAAGTGCTACAGGCAGTCTCTAGTCCAGCACTTAATTCCTATTCCCGCCGGCACGCGTACGCCTAAGGGTAGAGATCCTTCTTCGGAGTGAGGTAGTAGAACAATCCAAGTGTTCCGGTTCAAACCAGGTAAGCAGAAAAATTGAAACAAGAGACTAGAATCGAAGTCAAAAGAAGTCTGGGTCGAAGCAGTACCGTGAGCAAGACAAGAGGAATCCAATGGACAGGCAAGAGGTCGAGAAGTAGCCAGATCAGAAGTACCGTGGGCAAGACAGAAGCAATTCCAATAAACAGGCAAGAGGTCGAGAAAGGACAAGATCCAAATAACAAACGCCACTGTAGAATTCCGAGGAAAACAATCAGAAGCACCGAACGGCAAACGGGGCGGACTTAAATATGCGTGGCTACAACGCGAGAGTCACGTGACCGGGAAGCCGGAGCAACACGTGACTGCAGACGTACTCGCGGCCAACGTCGCCATGGCAACCTCCAATGCCTTTGAAACAAACCTGTAAAGGAATGGAAGCGATTGCTGCTGTTCCTAGCTATTTTGACTCTCGAAAGTCAGCCTGGTAAGCGGGAACTTGCAGGAGAAGATGGTGTTCTGACAGTATCCTCCCCCAAAGGTCCCCCCAGACCCCGAGATGCTAGAAACCGGGATAACAGCATGGGGGCATGGATGTTGGATTCAGGTTCCCAGGTGCGATCCTCCAGACCGTACCCCTTCCAATCCACCAAAAACAAACGCACACCACGAGACAGCTTGGTTTCCAATATAGCATTAACCTCGTATTCCTCCACCCCTTGCACCAACAGAGGGGGGGGACGTGCAGGCAGCCTCATCTGCTCAGGACACGGCTTGACCAATGACACGTGGAACACGGGATGTGTTTTCCAGGCAGTGTGCAGTTCCAATTTGACCACAAGGGGACTTATTACCTCCTTGACAACATAAGGACCCACAAAGCGAGGTAACAGGGTCTTGCGACCTGGAATACTAAGATTTTTGGTAGAGAGCCAAACACGCATCCCTGCAGTGTACTGCGGTGCTGGCTGGCGATGGCGATCGGCATACTTTTTTGCCTGTTCTTGCGCGTGTGTCAAGTGTTCCATGACGCTCTTACGTAATGACGTCAGGTCCCTAAGACAAGATTGGACCGCCGGACAATCCGAGGATGTAAATAAATCCAAAGGCAGAGAGCGAGGGTGTTGTCCATACATGGCATAGAATGGAGAAGCCCCCGTAGAAGAATGCGCAGAATTATTGTAAGCGAACTCTGCCATGGGCAGTACGGAGAGCCAGGTTTCTTGATGTTGTAGAATAAGGCATCTCAAGTACTGTTCCATGGTAGCATTGAGTCGCTCGGTTTGGCCATCGGTTTGTGGATGGTAGGCCGTAGAATATCTGTCGTCAATGCCCATAGACTGTGTAAGATGTTTCCAAAAACGAGAGGTGAATTGAGCACCCCTGTCAGATATTATGATCTCCGGAAGACCAAAGAACCGGAAGACATTACGTAAAAACAGGTCTGCCAGGATAGTAGCGGATGGAAGACCCCGACAAGGCACAAAAAGGGCCAATTTAGTAAAACTATCAACTACTACCCAGATCGTGTCAAATCCACCAATCGAAGGTAGTTCCACTACGAAGTCCATAGAAAGCATAACCCAGGGTTTAGCAGGTACTGGCAGGGGTTGTAGAAGACCCATTGGTTTAGCCGGGGCGGTTTTACACTGAGCGCAAACTGCGCAGTTTGCAATGTATAACGCAATGTCTTTTGACATACAAGGCCACCAGCACCAACGTTTGAGGAACTCCAACGTCTTACGAGGACCGGGGTGTGCAGCCAACATGGAGTCATGACACCAAGACATGGCAATTCTGCGGGTATGAGAGTCTGGTATATAGATCTTACCTTGAACGTAGGGTAAGGATTGAACGACGTCCAGGTTAAGATCTTCCAGCTCAGGATGTCTTTCTGAGACCCACTGCTGAATGGCAGTTTTCAAAGATGGTTGCAATGTGCAGCCACAAACAACCTGGTTGGGCAAAAGCAGTCGACCTTCCTGTGGCCGAAGTACCGGGTCTTCATAGAGTCTTGATAAGACGTCTGCCTTGGAGTGTAACATCCCCGGACGGTAGGTCAGTACAAAGTTGTACATAGAGAAGAACTCATGCCAACGTGCATGGCGTGCTGTAGTGCACTTTAATGACTGAAGGGCCAGTAGGTTTCTATGATCCGTGAATACTTGAATTGGGGTCTCTGCTCCCAAGAGATGATGCCTCCAAACAGTAAAAGCCTCCCGGACAGACAACAATTCACGTTCAGTGATGGTGTAGTTTACCTCATATGGAGTAAGCTTACGTGAATGATAAGCAACAGGATGGAGGACCCCTGTGTCGGGACATAACTGGGAGAGAACTGCCCCTACTGCCACATCTGACGCATCAGCCTCTACAACAAACGGTTGTTTGACATCAGGATGCTGAAGTACCGGAGCTGAAGTAAAGGCCTCTTTGAGTGTCTCAAATGATTTTTGTGCCTCGGGATTCCATTGAAATGGATGCTTATTACTCGTTAAAGCAGTAAGCGGAGCCACGATGCTAGAGAAGTGCCTGATAAATCGCCGATAGAAGTTCGCAAACCCCAAAAAGGACTGCAAAGCTTTTAGTGTGCCTGGGACTGGCCATTCCAGTACTGCCTTGACCTTGGTTTGGCTCATTTGAACACCCTGGTTAGTGATGTCATAACCCAGGAATTCGACTGAAGTAGTATGGAAAATGCACTTCTCTAGTTTTGCGTATAGTTTATTTTTACGCAAACGTTGTAGTACTTCAGTGACATGTTGAATGTGTAGTTCAAGAGAAGGTGAATAGATCAAGATATCGTCTAAATAGACGATCACGAACCTATCAATCATGTCCTGAAAAACGTCATTGATAAAATGTTGAAACGTGGCAGGGGCATTACATAGCCCAAACGGCATGACCAAGTATTCAAAGAGGCTGTATCTGGTTTTGAATGCCGTTTTCCATTCATCTCCTTCTCTTATCCTCACCAGATTATACGCACCTCTGAGGTCCAGTTTGGTGTATATTACTGAAGAGCCTAGCTGGTCCAAAAGTACAGAAATCAGTGGTATGGGGTACTGATTCCGTATCGTGACTGCGTTCAGGTCCCGATGATCTATACATGGTCTCAGGTCCCCCTCTTTCTTCGGAACAAAGAACAGGGGAGATGCAGCAGGAGAACGAGAGGTGCGAATGAACCCAGAAGCCAAAGCCTTGTCCAAATATTCCTTTAACACTGCATCCTCCTTCACAGTAAGAGAGTATATCCTCCCAGAGGGGATTCTAGCTCCCTCCTTTAGATCTATGGGACAGTCATATATGCGATGAGGCGGTAACTTTTCTGCCTCACCCTTGTCAAAAACATCTGCGAAAGCCTTGTATTCCGGGGGTAGAATAGTATTGACAATACCACCCACCATCGAAACAGATTCCAATAAGGCTTGACATGGGTTGTTTTTTACTTGGGTCAATGGGCCACAATGTCCTGAACAATAAGTCGAGGTAAACGAGACAGATCCAGTAACCCAATCCACCAAGGGATTATGGACCCTAAGCCATGGTAGACCCAGAATTAATCGAAATTGGGGTGCAGTGATGACATCAAATGAAATGACTTCGCTATGACAGTCGTCTATAAGTAAGTTCAGGGGCACTGTAGACTCCGTTACCAACCCTGAGAGCAGTGTGGTACCATCAACTGCATTGACCACTTCAGGTTGTTCCTTTGGTATCAGTGGAATGTTCCAGTCTTTCACATACTGGAGATCAACATAGTTTCCAGTAGCCCAGGAGTCCAAAACCGCTTCAGAGGACCATGTTTCTCCGTCCAGAGATGAAACTTTGACCCGAATGGTGAAAGGAACTGAAACTTTGGAGCCCGGAAGATCAATGCTCGACATAGGGGCTCCCTCTATTGTCGGGCTTTGGAGTTTCCCGACTTCGCGGGTTTCTTGGGACATAAACTCAAGAAATGACCAGAAGAACCACAATAAAAGCATAAATTGTTCCTTTTACGCTTCTCTCTTTCTTCGCTAGACAGTGGTCCTCTTATCGCCCCTATTTGCATGGGTTCCCCATTACCTGAAATTGAACTCGTCAGGCTGACAGGGACCGGGGGTATAATCCTTTTCTCCCCCTTCCTTTCTGCTTTACGGGCATCGATCTGAAGAACTAGATCCAAAAAGTCAGGAAAGGAGACGGGGACCACAGGTACCGTAGCAATGACATCCTTGAGGGAGTCTGACAAACCCTTGTAAAACAAGGCTGCCTTCTTTTCGTCTGGCCAGTTGGTTTCAGCAACCAATTGGTTAAACTTAGCCAGATACGTCAATAGAGAAGAATCGCCTTGCTGTAAATTTAACAACTCCAAATCAGTGGCCTGAGATTTGTATCGGGTGTCAAAAACTCTTGTAAGCGCCTCTATGAGAGCGTCACAGTCAAATAATAAACGACTTCCTTGCTCTAAAAGAGGATTAGCCCAGACTGCGGCAGTACCCCCTAGATTAGACAATATAAAAGCGGCCTTAGTGGTTGAATCGGGAAACGATGTTGGCCTACAGAGAAAATGCAGTCTGCATTGATTGATAAACGTTCTAAAGGCTTTTGGATCACCCAAAAAACGTTCAGGAGGAGCCAACGGAAACTGTGCAGCCATAACTACCGGAACCGGGTCTGCCCTGGCTTGAGCACCGGCCGTACCAGACCCGGAAGCCACTGCGATTGATGGCGGTTCAATGGTGCTAACCCTTATTCCCGCTTGAATATCATCAATACGGCGATGGGTAGCATCATGGGCAGTTTGCATATCCGCACGTAAATCAGCCACTAATTGAACCAAAGTAGCCAAAGGATCAGTGACTGTGTCCATTTTAAGGCTTCTGATTCTGTCAGATTAGTGAACCTTAACAGGATTAAGCGCCTGGTGATCGAAGAGGAGCTGTTGAACCCGTAGTGCAGTAATATGTTCTTCCCACCAATGTAACACTCAGTTGTGCATAAAAACAGTCTGAGCGCTCAATTGGTTGAAAGATGTTTTGAAGAAGGAACACTCTGGAACTCCGGGTGACTGCAAGTTTCTTCCGGATATATGGCAATTTGTACAGGACACACTGATAGCTCTCTGGTCATCAGTAGGATAAGATGCAGTACATATCCGACAGGAAAACGACAGTAGAATGGAACTAAACAGTTTCTGTAATGATACAAGAACGTACATAAGGAAAAGAAAAACGTAAGAGCCAATAACTGAACAATGAACACTAAATGAAAATTCTTACGTGTATATCCGTATGAAGGACTGCAACGAGGAAGATGTGTTGAAGCTCAAAACGGCTCCAAAACGAAAGTCCGAGTAGAACACAGTCTCACAGATGCTGAAGGATTCTTGAGTCCGGTGCAACCCTATTCCCGCCGGCACGAGTACGCCTAAGAGTTCTGCGAGGTCCCAAAAGTGCTACAGGAAGTCTCTAGTCCAGCACTTAATTCCTATTCCCGCCGGCACGCGTACGCCTAAGGGTAGAGATCCTTCTTCGGAGTGAGGTAGTAGAACAATCCAAGTGTTCCGGTTCAAACCAGGTAAGCAGAAAAATTGAAACAAGAGACTAGAATCGAAGTCAAAAGAAGTCCGGGTCGAAGCAGTACCGTGAGCAAGACAAGAGGAATCCAATGGACAGGCAAGAGGTCGAGAAGTAGCCAGATCAGAAGTACCGTGGGCAAGACAGAAGCAATTCCAATAAACAGGCAAGAGGTCGAGAAAGGACAAGATCCAAATAACAAACGCCACTGTAGAATTCCGAGGAAAACAATCAGAAGCACCGAACGGCAAACGGGGCGGACTTAAATATGCGTGGCTACAACGCGAAAGTCACGTGACCGGGAAGCCGGAGCAACACGTGACTGCAGACGTACTCGCGGCCAACGTCGCCATGGCAACCTCCAATGCCTTTGAAACAAACCTGTAAAGGAATGGAAGCGATTGCTGCTGTTCCTAGCTATTTTGACTCTCGAAAGTCCGCCTGGTAAGCGGGAACTTGCAGGAGAAGATGGTGTTCTGACAGGAAGTGACAATACACAAGTAAGGAAGTTAGAATACCCAAGCAAGGAAGCGAGAACACCCAAATAAAGTAGTGAGAATACCCAAGTAAAGAAGTGAGAATACCCAAATAAGGAAGATAGAATACCCATGCAAGGATGTGAGAATATACAAGCAAAGAAGTGAGATTACCCAAGTAAGGAAGCGAGAATACCCAAGCAAGGAAGTTTAAATTCCAAGTAAAGAAGTGAGAATATCCAAATAAAGAAGTGAGACGAGAACATCCAAGTAAAGAAGTGAGAATACACAAGTAAGGAAGTGAGAATACCCAGTAAAGAAGTGAGATTTCCCAAGTAAGGAAGCGAGAATACCAAAGTAAAGATGTGAGAATACACAAGTAAGGAAGTGAGAATACCCAAGCAACGAAGTGAGAATACCCAAGTAAAGAAGGGAGAATACCCAAGCAGGGAAGTGAGAACACCCAAGTAAAGTAGTGAGAATACCCAAGTAAAGAAGTGAGAATACCCAAGCAAGGAAGTGAGAATACCCAATTAAGGAAGTGAGTATACCCAAGTATAGAAGTGAGATTACCAAAGTAAAGATGTGAGATTATCAAAGTAAAGAAGTGAGAATACCCAAGTAAGGTAGTGAGAATACCCAAGCAAGGAAGTGAGAATTCCAAAGTAAAGAAGGGAGAATACCCAGTAAAGAAGTGAGATTTCCCAAGTTAGGAAGTGATAATACCCAAGAAAAGACGTGAGAATACACAAGTAAGGAAGTGAGAATACCCAAATAAAGAAGTGAGAATACCCAAGCAAGGAAGCAAGATTACTCAAGCAAAGAAGCGAGAATACCCAAGTAAAGAAGTGAGTCTACCCAAGTAAGGAAGTGAGAATAACCAAGCAACGAAGTCAGAATACCCAAGTAATGAAGTGAGAATGCCCAAGCAAGGAAGTGAGTATACCCAAGTAAAGAAGTGAGATTACCAAAGTAAAGAAGTGATAATACTCAAGAAAGATAGTGAGAATACCCAAGCAAGGAAGTGAGAATTCCGAAGTAAAGAAGTGAGAATACCCAGTAAAGAAGTGAGATTTCCCAAGTAAGGAAGCAAGAATACCCAAGTAAAGATGTGAGAATACACAAGTAAGGAAGTGAGAATACCCAAGCAACGAAGTGAGAATACCCAAGTAAAGAAGGGACAATACCCAAGCAGGGAAGTGAGAACACCCAAGTAAAGTAGCGAGAATCCCCATGTAAAGAAGTGAGAATACCCAAGTAAGGAAGTGAGAAGACCCAAGTAAGGAAGTGAGAAGACCCGAGCAAGAACATGAGAATACCCAAGCAAGGAAATGAGAATACCTAAGAAGTGAGAATACCCAAGTAAAGAAGTGAGAATACCCAAGCAAGGAAGTGGGAATTACCAAATAAGGAAGTGAGAATACCCAAGTAAAGAAGTGCGATTACCCAAGTAAGAAGCAAAAATACCCAATTAAAGACATGAGAATACACAAGCAAGGAAGTGAGAATACCCAAATAAAGAAGTGAGAATACCCAAGTAAAGAAGTGAGATTGCCCAAGTAAGAAAGTGAGAATACCCAAGCAAGGAAGTGAGAATACCCAAGTAAAGAAGTGAGAATACCCAAGTAAGGAAGTGAGAATACCCAAGCAAGGAAGCGAGAATACCCAAGTAAAGAAGTGAGGATAACCAAGCAAGGAAGTGAGAATACCCAAGCATGGAAGTGAGAATCCACAAGTAAAGAAGGGAGAATCCCAAGTATAGAAGGGAAAATCCCCAAGTAAGGAAGTGAGAATACCGAAGTAAAGAAGGAAGAATACCCAAGCAGGGAAGTGAGAACACCCAAGTAAAGTAGTGAGAATACCCAAGTAAAGAAGTGAGAATACCCAAGCAAGGAAGTGAGAATACCCAATTAAGGAAGTGAGTATACCCAAGTAAAGAAGTGAGATCACAAAAGTAAAGATGTGAGATTACCAAAGTAAAGAAGTCAGAATACCCAAGTAAGGTAGTGAGAATACCCAAGCAAGGAAGTGAGAATTCCAAAGTAAAGAAGGGAGAATACCCAGTAAAGAAGTGAGATTTCCCAAGTAAGGAAGTGATAATACCCAAGTAAAGACGTGAGAATACACAAGTAAGGAAGTGAGAATACCCAAATAAAGAAGTGAGAATATCCAAGTAAGGAAGTGAGAATACCCAAGCAAGGAAGTGAGATTACCCAAGTAAAGAAGTGAGAATACCCAAGTAAAGAAGTGAGAATACCCAAGCAAGGAAGTGAGATTAACCAAGTAAAGAAGTGAGAATACCCAAGTAAAGAAGTGAGAATACCCAAGCAAGGAAGTGAGAGTACCCAATTAAGGAAGTGAGTATACCCAAGTAAAGAAGTGAGATTACCCAAGTAAAGATGCGAGATTACCAAAGTAAAGAAGTGAGAATACCCAAGCAAGGAAGTGAGAATTCCAAAGTAAAGAAGGGAGAATACCCAGTAAAGAAGTGAGATTTCCCAAGTAAGGAAGTGATAATACCTAAGTAAAGACGTGAGAATACACAAGTAAGGAAGTGAGAATACCCAAATAAAGAAGTGAGAATACCCAAGCAAGGAAGCGAGATTACTCAAGCAAAGAAGCGAGAATACCCAAGTAAAGAAGTGAGTCTACCCAAGTAAGGAAGTGAGAATACCCAAGCAACAAAGTCAGAATACCCAAGTAATGAAGTGAGAATGCCCAAGCAAGGAAGTGAGTATACCCAAGTAAAGAAGTGAGATTACCAAAGTAAAGAAGTGATAATACTCAAGTAAGGTAGTGAGAATACCCAAGCAAGGAAGTGCGAATTCCGAAGTAAAGAAGTGAGAATACCGAGTAAAGAAGTGAAATTTCCCAAGTAAGGAAGCAAGAATACCCAAGTAAAGATGTGAGAATACACAAGTAAGGAAGTGAGAATACCCAAGCAAGGAAGTGAGAATACCCAAGTAAAGAAGGGACAATACCCAAGCAGGGAAGTGAGAACACCCAAGTAAAGTAGCGAGAATCCCCAAGTAAAGAAGTGAGAATACCCAAGTAAGGAAGTGAGAAGACCCAAGTAAGGAAGTGAGAAGACCCGAGCAAGGACGTGAGAATACCCAAGCAAGGAAATGAGAATACCTAAGAAGTGAGAATACCCAAGTAAAGAAGTGAGAATACCCAAGCAAGGAAGTGGGAATTACCAAATAAGGAAGTGAGAATACCCAAGTAAAGAAGTGCGATTACCCCAGTAAGAAGCAAAAATACCCAATTAAAGACATGAGAATACACAAGCAAGGAAGTGAGAATACCCAAATAAAGAAGTGAGAATACCCAAGAAAAGAAGTGAGATTGCCCAAGTAAGAAGGTGAGAATACCCAAGCAAGGAAGTGAGAATACCCAAGTAAAGAAGTGAGAATACCCAAGTAAGGAAGTGAGAATACCCAAGCAAGGAAGTGAGATTACCCAAGTAAAGAAGTGAGAATACCCAAGTAAAGAAGTGAGAATACCCAACAAGGAAGTGAGAATACCCAATTAAGGAAGTGAGTATACCCAAGTAAAGAAGTGAGATTACCAAAGTAAAGATGCGAGATTACCAAAGTAAAGAAGTGAGAATACCCAAGTAAGGTAGTGAGAATACCCAAGCAAGGAAGTGAGAATTCCAAAGTAAAGAAGGGAGAATACCCAGTAAAGAAGTGAGATTTCCCAAGTAAGGAAGTGATAATACCCAAGTAAAGACGTGAGAATACACAAGTAAGGAAGCGAGATTACTCAAGCAAAGAAGCGAGAATACCCAAGTAAAGAAGTGAGTCTACCCAAGTAAGGAAGTGAGAATACCCAAGCAACAAAGTCAGAATACCCAAGTAATGAAGTGAGAATGCCCAAGCAAGGAAGTGAGTATACCCAAGTAAAGAAGTGAGATTACCAAAGTAAAGAAGTGATAATACTCAAGTAAGGTAGTGAGAATACCCAAGCAAGGAAGTGAGAATTCCGAAGTAAAGAAGTGAAAATACCCAGTAAAGAAGTGAGATTTCCCAAGTAAGGAAGCGAGAATACCCAAGTAAAGATGTGAGAATACACAAGTAAGGAAGTGAGAATACCCAAGCAAGGAAGTGAGAATACCCAAGTAAAGAAGGGAGAATACCCAAGCAGGGAAGTGAGAACACCCAAGTAAAGTAGCGAGAATCCCCAAGTAAAGAAGTGAGAATACCCAAGTAAGGAAGTGAGAAGACCCGAGCAAGGACGTGAGAATACCCAAGCAAGGAAATGAGAATACCTAAGAAGTGAGAATACCCAAGTAAAGAAGTGAGAATACCCAAGCAAGGAAGTGGGAATTACCAAATAAGGAAGTGAGAATACCCAAGTAAAGAAGTGCGATTTCCCAAGTAAGAAGCAAAAATACCCAATTAAAGACATGAGAATACACAAGCAAGGAAGTGAGAATACCCAAATAAAGAAGTGAGAATACCCAAGTAAAGAAGTGAGATTGCCCAAGTAAGAAAGTGAGAATACCCAAGCAAGGAACTCAGAATACCCAAGTAAAAAAGTGAGAATACCCAAGTAAGGAAGTGAGAATACCCAAGCAGGGAAGTGAGAATACCCAAGTAAAGAAGTGAGAATAACCTAGCAAGGAAGTGAGAATACCCAAGCATGGAAGTGAGAATCCACAAGTAAAGAAGGGAGAATCCCAAGTAAAGAAGGGAAAATCCCCAAGTAAGGAAGTGACAATACACAAGTAAGGAAGTTAGAATACCCAAGCAAGGAAGCGAGAACACCCAAATAAAGTAGTGAGAATACCCAAGTAAAGAAGTGAGAATACCCAAATAAGGAAGATAGAATACCCATGCAAGGATGTGAGAATATACAAGCAAAGAAGTGAGATTACCCAAGTAAGGAAGCGAGAATACCCAAGCAAGGAAGTGAAAATTCCAAGTAAAGAAGTGAGAATGCCCAAATAAAGAAGTGAGACGAGAACATCCAAGTAAAGAAGTGAGAATACACAAGTAACGAAGTGAGAATACCCAAATAAAGAAGTGAGGATACCCAAGTAAAGAAGTGAGATTACCCAAGTAAAGAAGAGAGAATACCCAAGTAAGGAGGTGAGAGTATCCAAGCAAGGAAGTGAGAATACCAAAGTAAGGAAGTGAGAATGCCCAAGCAAGGAACTGAGAATACTCAAGTAAAGAAGTGAGAATACCCAAATAAAGAAGCAAGAATACCCATGTGAAGAATGACTTTGATGGAATCAGAACAGAGTAATGGATCACCACTCACAGTAAGGTACTGGGTGGCGAAGAATGAAAGATGTAGGGATAGTACAGCAGCAAGTGAAGTAAAAAGGTAAGCAAGAACATGGGAGGCGGGGATGATCCGTAAACTGCAAAAGGAGGAAGAGCCACCACTGGGGTGGTCGGCTTGGGGGGCAATAGTTAGCAGTTCTCAGGCTTGTTGTTAAACAGCAGAGGAGCATAAGGAACACCCACCATGGACACTATAAGTAAGAGGAGTAAGAGGTCAGGACAACTGGGAAACATGTTATTGTGCAGGAGGCTAAGAACGATTGGTGGGAATGCCATCACAGGAGGTGGTTGGCTTGGGGCAAGCAGGGCACGCACACTAAGGGTTCAATATTCGCTAACCATAAGAGGATCAAGACTGCCACATGAAAGAGATAATATCCGGGAATAAGGAGAAGAGGCAGGGTCAAGTCAACTGGGGAAAGAAGTGTGAATAACTGTGTTAAATGTCAACGCACCTGCTGATAAATAACTGTAAAACGACCAGGAACATGAAGGTTAAATAAGTAACTGCAAATGAGGAAAAGACACCGTGGAAAAATAATGGCTTTGGAGGTAAATGAGCCTGGGTACAGAATAAAAAAGGAAAGAGGTCAGGACAAGGGAAATAATAACTAAAAGGAGAAGCACCAAGGAATTCAACTCTGCCTATTTCCGCACTCCCAGGGCCCCCAGAGGACGGTGGTGGGACTCCCCAAAGACGGTAGGGCAAGTAAAGTCGTGAGAAACACGTATTATGGGAAGTTAGGCCTGGGGTGAACAACCAGTAAAACAAATTGGAAAAGAGAGCAGGAAATCTAGCAAACAAAGGAAAGGGCATGCGGAGGGTAGTTGTGGATGGAGGAGGTCAGATGGGCTGGAAAAACAGAAATTGGTAAACTTAAAGTAATTGAATAAAGCAAGTAGACCGCCAATGAGGTCTGGGGAACCAAGTAAGGGTGTAAGAAGTCAGGAAACCTGGGAAACTAAGTTGTCACGCGAAACAGGTTCTGCTGGTCATTGTGGCATAGGTGGAGGAAGATTCGTTCTGCTTTGTGTAATCCTCCCAAGATGTGCCTGCTGGTTGCAGCGTTGCAGGCATTCAGTACACACTCTGATCCTTGACTGCTCCCCAGGCACCTGAGAATGATTTTCTGCCTGCTCGGACCAGCTCTCACTTAAGTTCGTAAACTTTCTGTCCTGTGTTCCAAGCAATTTTCTATCCTTGTCTTGGCTATCGCTAATCTCTGTCTCTCGGAGAAACACTTGGGGCCTCATCAAGAGTTGGGCGGAACGCCGGTGGTATTACCGCCAGTGGTATTAGCACTACCGCCAAACCCCCCGGCGCTATTAGCGCCGGATCACGGGTTTAGCGTTAATCCAATTCCCCATTCCCCACTGAGCCCATTCGGGAATGCCCCATTCCCCATTGGGTTCAATGGGGAATTTTCATGCTCTTACCACCGGCGGATTTCCCACCGGCGGTAGTAGCGCAAATTTTCGGCGGATTTCCCCCCATCTCAGAGCTGGCGAGAAATCCGCTGAAGCCCTGATTTGGCGGACCCTTAAATCCGGCGGTAATAACCGCCGGATTTAAGGGTTACCGCCAAACTCGTGATGAGGCCCTTTGTCTTCGACGTGGCTCTCCTTCTTCAAGCAAGATGTTCTGACTTCCCGTCCCTTTCCGAGTAGGAACGCGTAGCCCTGTTTCCTTAGCAACGGTCTGATTCTCATTCTAGCGTTCATGCCGGATTGTTTCTTTCTCGCAGACACCCAGCGGTCTGCTGTTTAGAATCTGTCTACACGGGTAATTCGGATCTCCTCTCTCCGACCCACATGATGACAGCTGCACGGCAAGGAATGCTGCAGTTTCACAAACCCTACCAACCTAGAACAACGTTGCTCGGCAACGATAAAATAGGGTACCAGCTCTCCCAGTTCTCTCTTTTGACCTTCCATAACAATTGATTCTGTTCTACGACTATTACAGGTTCTCACAGACATTCATCCGATGCATATCCAGACACCCTCTCCGTAATCTTCCTCCGTGGATCTTTTCATAGGTATCTCCTCCTTTAGTATAGACCTCACTCCTACAGGGAATGCTCTATCTGTCAGCTGCAGTTTCTTTACTAATCTATCCTTCTATTGTAATCCCCTTAATGTCCACTTACCATTCGTCAGTCAATGAGGATTTCTCTTCAGTCAACATTCTGCACATAGCGGTACTGCCAACAGAGGGAGTCGAAGCTTCTAGAGAAGACCACAGGGTTTTCTGCCCCAGCGGGTTTCCCTGCGAGCCCTTTTCTACTGAGACTGTTTCCAGGAACAGGGGCATAGGGTTACCAGGGGGATCCTCGCCTCTTCTACTGCTGTCTCTGATCCAGACCATTGAAAAGGTGGGTTTAGGTTATTTTAAACGGTTTTGTTCAGATTATCACATAAGTACATGGAAGATAAGGGGGCAGGATATAAGAAATCAAAGATTTAGGTAAGAGGGCCAGAGACCTCGGAAAGTTAGTATGGTGTAAGAGGCTGGGAGGATTAGGAAACTGGAATCGGGAGCCCTAGGAGTACCGAACAATGGCGTAAGGGGTTTAACCTGGGAAATAGGAAAGGACAAAGAGGTGGGGATGGACTGACGAAAACTGAGTAAGATCATTAGGGGGTGGGAGATCTGGAAAACTAGCCAGGGTGTAAGAGGTTGGGTGACCTGGGAAACTGAGGAAGGGTGCAAGCCATGCAGAAGTGCAGGGAACTAGGGTGGGCTTACAGTAATTGTAAGGACCCCACGCTCAGTGTAGAACGCTGAGTATGATTGGTAGAAAAGGATCAGCTGTAAATTACCTCCAGCATAATAAAGCAGTTGCGGAATTTACCCCCCACAAAACATTGGTGTGTCATGTTATTGATTGCAAGATAATGCACAAAGGGGGAGATGGGTTGGGAGCTCCTGGGGTGGGAGCTCAGAGGGAGGTTGTGAGGTGCTTGTTTGGAGATGGGGTAGCAGGGGCAAAGGGTGGGCTGTCGCTGCTATGCTGGTGGATGCACCCAGCAGTGCGAGACTTCGGTATATGCTGCATTAGCAGCAACGCACACCGTCCCTGGGGGTTCAGCTCAGAGGGCATAGGGATGCCCTGGGACCGTAGGAAAGGAGTTGTAATAGGAGCGGTGGGGGAAGGAGGGAACTGCAAGGAATGTTTGTGGGCAGCAGGGGTAACCAGGAAAGGGTGCTTCTTTTTCTTGCTGATAGATTTTTATCCATCAGCTGTGATTTTTGGATACTAAGGCTTGAGCCTCATTACTCCATCTTCTCGGGTTGAGTATGTATGTAGTTGTGGGTTTGTATTCTTCTTGGTCTGTGTGGTCTTGTCACAGTAGGGCTGGGTTCCTAGGGTCTTCAGGGCTAGGTAGCGTTTATATAGGCTCCACTGAAGCAACTGATCCTCTTTCATTGGTGTGATGTTGCGACGAAGTAAACCCGCCCGCCCACACCAGGAACAAAGTTGATGAGATGCAGAAAAGTTTTGCAATAATGCTGATGTGTTTTGTCAGATGTATTACAGAGCCGTAGCAGTGGAGGTACATGGTGTGTCCAGGCTGGAAGTGCTGCCAGGGACCACAAGGGACTTGCGCAGTAACAAAGTTAAGGCAACAGCTCTGGGGGGTCTGCCTCTGGGAACGCCACAGGGAATATGGAAAGGAGAAAAGGAGGGGTGTGAAAGATAGTAGCACTAGCAGGGTGGGGCAAGTAAAGCAGGGATAAACAAGGATTATGGGGAGTTGGGCCTGGAGTGAACAACAGGGAAAACAAATTGGAGAAGAGGGTAGGAAATCTAACAAACAAAGGAAAGGGCATGGGGAGGGTAGCTGGGAAAACGAGTATCCCACCAATGAGGTCTGGGAGGGTGTAAGAGGTCTGGACACCTGGGAAACCAAGTACATGGAAGCTAAGGGGGCAAAATATCAGAAACCAAGTACTTAGGTAAGAGGGCCAGAGACCTCGGAAAGCTAGTATGGTGTAAGTGGCTGGGAGGATTAGGAAACTGGGGTCGGGAGTACTAAGCAATGGCGTAAGGGGTGTAAGACCTGGGAAATAAGAAAGAACAAAGAGGTGGGGATGGACTGGGGAAAACTGAGTAAGATCATTAGGGAGTGCCAGATCTGGGAAACTATCAAGGGCGTAAGAGGTCGGGTGACCTGGGAAATTGAGGAAGGGTGCAAGCCATGCAGAAGTGCAGGTAACCTAGGGTGGGGGTATAGCAATTGTAAGGACCCCATGCTCAGTGTAGAACTCTGAGTATGTGTGATAAAAACAGTCACCTGTAAGTTACCACCTGCCTAATAAAGCAGTTTTGCCCCCCCACAAAAATGGGTGTGTCCCGTTATTGATTGCAAGATAATGCACAAAGAGTGAGGCGGTTGGGAGCTCCTGGGGCAGGACTTCGGAGGGAAGTTGTGAGGTGCCTGTTTGGAGAATGGTTTGCAGGGGCAAAGTTTGGGTTGTCGCTCATATGCTTGCCTGGGAAACTGAGAACGTTGCTTCGAGTCCCTGCTTCAGGCAACTCACTAAACCAGGTGTTGCTACTGCGGCCTCGAAAACACCCAGGGGGACGGAGTCTGCCCTCTGAAAAAAAAGTGGGTGGACGCATCACCCTGCGTGTGCCATCGGTTTGTGACTCCGTTCCCGTGATAACCCTCTTTTTAGAGCTCCCGAACTCATAATTACTCGCCCTTAGGAGTTGGCTTGAGGAATTACGTGGATGCGCTCGACGAGGTTGCATGAAGTTACGCCACAATCCATGCACTGGACTGGGATGGGGGTCATTTCCTGTGCTCCCGGTCTCCAAGCCCCAGAGGAATGCAGACGCATTGGTGGTAGTGGTGGGAGGGCCTTTAACCCTGAAGTGCATTACACATTTCCAGTGCCTCCCTACAGATCTGGTTGACAGAGCTGAATTACGTTTCACAGTGGGGCCTTTTGTTTTACAACCCCACTTTAAAAACAACCCCCCAGCAGGAATCGGCATAAACCCACAGACTTAAAACAGACACAGCACGGGGGTCACTGAGGCAGAGGGAGGAAAACCAACACTGCTGCTGAGCGCTGACAAGGATTACATGTCAGGCGATCAACAGTTAAAGGCCCTTTGTGTGTCATGTGACAACAGGGGTTCCATTTTTACAAGGTCTGTCAAATGCCACACACAGCAGCCTGACGTCAGGCAGGGCAGGCTTCGACTCGGACGATAAGCAGCCTCTCTTAGTCACATCCCGGCACCAAGGGCAGGGAGAGGAGTTTTATTGCCCACCTCCCTTTTCGCCCCCCTGCTGTGTTTCATGGCAGCTCCTGGATGTGGAGGTGATGATAGCTGGCGCTCCTAAACAGGGCCAGGGATGGCCTCGCTGTGACCGTGGTGACAGATGAGGCCTGTGCTGTATAGCCCTGTAAGATCCGGGAGCCTAAAGGCCTCGACGGCACTGCACAGTAAGTGAAGGCGACCCGTATGTTCCCCTTGGGGCATTGATGTGCCAGATCTAGCCAGACAAAGCCCTTCTTCCGCGGCAAGTATCAATGCCATCTGTCCCTAAGTGCCCGGGCTCCTTTATCCCGATAAGCACCGGCTTACAGCAAACGATGGCCTGTTAAGGCAGCGCCTGCTGGGTGTGGTAAGTGTGCTACTGCGTCACTGTGCATCAGGCCCTCGAGATATACCGATAAGGTGATCACAGCGCAGGTTACACACTGCAGCAATGTGCACAGGAGCACAAACACGCCACTCGCTAACTCTCTGTTGATGCCAGGGTTGTGTTCAGCAAAGTGCCCCATTCTGAGGCCAGTCTCCTTTGTGATCTGGTCAGGTTTGACGTTCTGAGGGCCAGTGGCATCCCTAAGGGCCCTGGCGTATACCTGGAAATGTGTTGATCACCTCAAACGTGGGGGGTGCTCAGGACTGGCGTGTGCTTGTCCCACAACCACACACATACTGGCAACTATCACAGCAGGTGTAGTGAGGTTTTGGCACACGCCAGTCGTGTAATAGGATCAGTTTGTATGCTTTTAGGGCTCTCGCGGAAATGTGTTCAGGAACGTGTTGACATGTACCTCACGAACACACGTCTAGCTAGGAAAGTTGGAAGATATGAGTACCAATGTGTCTGCTACTCAGTTATGCAGATACACAGAATGTAGAATGTTACACATGCCACAACCCGAATGTGCACTTAGGAAGTTTTGACAGCAAAGAAATGGCAAGCAAAACTCATCTGGAGTGCCATAAACAGTGTCTCTAATTCTCAAAGGTGTTGTGCTTACATGCGTGTGGCGTGTACATAAACACACACACATTGCGGGATCCTGATTCTCAAAACTGAATGTGAGACATGCAAATTGCATGACACTCATGCAGTTTTGATCATCAGGGGTCCACCTTTTTCAATGCGGTGAGGGGGCATAGCAGATGCACTTGAAAGTGAACCCTGATTTTCATCAAGAGGCGCTTTTAAGTGCATCTGTCATGTGGTTGATTTCCAAGTGCCTGT